>NC_134688.1:14284938-14609938 GCF_050947455.1 Rhinoderma darwinii | reverse complement strand
TGTTCGGCTTTTTCCGTCGCTAGAATGGATAGGAGGTAAGTTGTTGTAATTTGCAAAATCGTGTGGCCATAAAGGGTCTATTAATTCATGGCCGCGCAATTTTGCAGATAAAGGGACGGTTTACCAGCGTTAACATGCGGCCACTAACAGGCTGTTTGACAGCCGCACCGAACATGGTGCCGGCGCGGTTGTTAGCCGCGTTGCGACCACGTCAGGGCCGCTCCGTGTGACCTTACCCTAAGGGTATGTTCACACACACTATTTACGGACGTAATTCGGGCGTTTTAGCCCCGAATTACGTCCGAAAATGCACCTCAATAGCGTCAGCAAACATCTGCCCATTCATTTGAATGGGTCTTACGATGTTCTTTTCAGACGGTCATTTTTTTTACGCCCGGCTGTCAAAAGGCGGGGCGTAAAAAAGACGCCCGCGTCAAAGAAGTGTCTGTCACTTCTTCAGATGTAAATGGAGCCGTTATTCATTGACTCCAATGAAAAGCAGCGCCAATTATGTCCGTAAGGGACGCGGCGTTCAAGCGCCTGCACATGCCGTTACGGCTGAAATTACGGGGCTGTTTTCTCCTGAAAACAGCCCCGTAATTTCGGCTGTTACAGACGCTGTAGTGTGAACATACCCTTATTGTTGACTTCCAGAGACTAAAAATGTGTCCGGGCCAAACAGCTGCACTGATCAGTCACAGTACAGAAATCAAAAGTCTCTCTTGTAACGAACTATGCAGCTGTGTGATCATCACAGGGTCAAGATACACAAAGTATGTCTCCTATAGGTGCAAGAGAATCTCATCATAACTTGGTGTTTATTTATAATCAAAATACAAGTTAGCTTTTGACATTCCTTCCTAGGGCTGGGTGATTTTGCCCAAAAATAAAATCTAGATTTTTTTCAACCCTATGGGCGATTTTTGATTTGAATCTCGATTTTCTTATTAGGCTTTGTTCACACGCTTAGCAAAAAACGTCTGAAGATACGGAGCTCATGATTTTCAGAAGTTTTTTAAGCCACTCGCCATTTTCGTGGCGTTTTTCACGGTCGTTTTTGGAGCTTTTTTTCTATAGAGTCAATGAAAAACGGCTCCAAAAACTTCTCAAGAAGTGACATGCACTTCTTTTTTGCAGCCGTTTTTTTACGCGATCATTTTTCAAAACGGCCGCGGAAAAAATGGCCCGTCAGAACAGAACGCCGTTTTTCCCATTGCAATCAATGCACAGATGTTTGGAGGCGTTCTGCTTCCAATTTTTCCGCCATTTTTCGCCCGTTTGGAGGCCCGAAAAGCGTCCAAAAACAGCCCGTGTGAACATACCCTTACTATTAAATAAACTGAAAAAAAATACCAAGAGATAATTTAATAAATAATTATTTGACGTGACTTCACAAACTTCTAACCGCTGCAAATACGTAATCAGAAATACAATTGGAAAAATGTTTATATAATAGATTATAAGTTCTGTGTTCCCCGGCAGAATCTATAATCAATGATGCGCTGCGTGCACCAGCATCCCCCTCTGCCCGTCACCCCCTCAGCCGGTCTCCGACATTGCAGTGAGATCAGTGTATATTGCAGCAGGGCCAGGCAGATATTGCAGCAGGGCCAGGCAGAGAGCGCAGAGCGGGCGAGATTACATTATAGTGTCTGCAGTGTGAACAGGACCCTGCGCAGCACCGGCCCCACCATGGAGTTTAATATAAATGACATTTAGGCCCGATTCACACGACCGTGAAAAACCGCCTGTGTGTCAGCTGGATTTCCCGGTCCAAACACGGCACATGTGAACGCGACTCCTGGCATCAGTCATTTGGGCTGCAGTCACACGACAGTGAAAAGATAAGGCTTTATTCAGACGAACGGGAATTACGTCCGTGCAACGCGCGTGATTTTCACTCGCGTCGTACGGATCTATATTAGTCTATGGGGCCGTGCGGACATGTGTGTGATTTTTACGCTGCGTGAGTCCGCTGAAAAAAAGTCACGACATGTCCGTTCTTTCGGCGTTTTGCGTGAATCACGCACCCATTGAAGTCAATGGGTGCGTGAAAACCACGCATGCCGCACAGAAGCACTTCCGTGGGACGCGCGTGATTCGCGCAACAGCTGTCAAAAGGATGAATGTAAACAGAAAAGCACCACGTGCTTTTCTGTTTACAAACATCCAAATGGAGTGTCATAATGATGGCGGCTGCGCGAAAATCACACAGCCGCGCATCATATGGTGATGACACACGGAGCTGGTAAGTGGTTTTTGCGCTCGCAAAACGCCACGCTCGTGTGAATCCAGCCTAATGGTCATTAAAAACTGATCAATAGTCAGAACCTCATGTCCATTCTGCATCAGTGTCTCCAAAAAGATCTCCTGTCAGGGTTTTTTTTGTCCCAATCCCCTGAAAAAAACCACAGTGCCCATGTAGATACTGCCACAATGTCCCTGTAGATAGTGACACAGGGCCCCCATATAGTGACACAGAGCCCCATGCAATGACACAGGGCCCCCATGTAGTGACACAGGGCCCCCATATAGTGACACAGGGCCCCGATATGGTGACACAGGTCCCCCATATAGGGACACAGGGCCCCCATATAGTGACACAGGTCCCCATATAGTGACACAGAGCCCCATGCAATGACACAGGGCCCCCATGTAGTGACACAGGGCCCCCATATAGTGACACAGGTCCCCATGCAATGACACAGGGCCCCCATGTAGTGACACAGGGCCCCCATATAGTGACACAGGTCCCCATGCAATGACACAGGGCCCCCATGTAGTGACACAGGGCCCCCATATAGTGACACAGGGCCCCGATATGGTGACACAGGTCCCCCATATAGTGACACAGGGCCCCCATATAGTGACACAGGTCCCCATGCAATGACACAGGGCCCCCATGTAGTGACACAGGGCCCCCATATAGTGACACAGGGCCCCAATATGGTGACACAGTTCCCCCATATAGTGACACAGGGCCCCCATATAGTGACACAGGTCCCCATGCAATGACACAGGGCCCCCATGTAGTGACACAGGGCCCCCATATAGTGACACAGGGCCCAGATATGGTGACACAGGTCCCCCATATAGTGACACCAGGCCCCCATATAGTGACACAGGGCCCCGATATGGTGACACAGGCCCCCCATATAGTGACACAGGGCCCCCATATAGTGACGCAAGCCCCCCATATAGTGACACAGGGTCCCCATATAGTGACACAGTGCCCCCATATAGTGACACTGTTCCCCCAAATAGTGACACAGGGCCCACGTATAGTGACACAGGGCCCCCATATAGTGACACAGGGCCCCCATATAGTAACAGTGCCACCCCCATAGTACCACACACCCTTGCAGACAGCACCCCATTGCAGATTGCACCCCCACCCCACTCCTTTTAGATCACAGCATCACCCCACCCCCCATGTAGATCGCAACATCACCCCCTCCCTTGTAGATCGCACACCCACACCCCTTGTTTATGGCAGCCCCACATGTAGATCGCATGCCCACCCCCCCTTGTAGTTTGCACGCCCACCCCCTTGTAGATCGCAGTCCCACATGTAGATCGCACTCCCACCCCCTCTTGTAGATCGCAGCACCCCACCCCATCCTTCTTTTAGATAGCGGCCACTGTAGCTGCCACTAAGGGCTGAATCCCCAGGCAGAGGTTGCCGACACTTTGACCAGAGATACAGCTCCTAGTGGGAGCTACAGTGGCGCTATCTACAAGAGGGGGGTGCTGCAATCTACAAGAAGAGGGTGCTGCAAGGGGGGTGCGATCTGCGAGGGGGGGTGCGATTTGCTAAAGGGAGGGCGGTGTGATCTGCAAGGTGGGGTGTGATCTGCTAGGGAGGGTGGTGGTGCAATCTGCAAGGCGGGTGCTATCTGCAAGGAGGGGTAGTATCTACAGGGCGGTGTGGCTATATACTAGGAGTCTCTGCTTCCCTGCGTTACTGCTGTTTCACACTGTATACTTTTGTTCACTACAGAACAGCAGAACCATAGGAGACAGAACGGGGCGCAGCTTCTCAGACGGGGCAGATCAGGCAGTGACGAGGCGGCGAGTGGAGCTTCCTCCTGCAGCGCGGCGCCACAAAAAAAAAAATCGATTTAACGATTCTGTTAAAAAACAGAATCGTCAGATGCCTTGAGGGCGAATTAATCAAATTAATTTGATTAATCGCCCAGCCCTATTCCATCCCATACGCAGGGGCGTAACTAGGAAAGACAGGGCCCCATAGCAAACTTTTGACTGGGGCCCCCCCTCTGCTGGGTATCACACAACCCCCCCCCCTTGTAGATAGTGCCTCCCTATAGATTCCACCACACAGCGCCCCCTATAGATAACGCCATACAGCCCCCCCTGTAGATAACGCCATACAGACCCTCCCCCTCAAAAAAAAAAAAACGGCCTATCGTTTGTCCTACAAAAGACATGCATCCCCTCTCCACAGGATAGGGGATACATGTGTGATCGCTGGCATTGAAAGTCCCCTGAAGTTCTCCATGACTAACCTCGGACTTCCGGCGTCTGCGCAGTTCAATAAAAATGAAAGGAGCGCTGGTCACGCATGCGCACAAGCGCGACCGGCGCTCCATTCATTTCTACGGAGCTGCCGACACAGACCCCGGAAGTCCGAGGTTTGTCATGGAGAACTTAGGGGGGACTTTCGGTCCCCCGTTCTCATCGCTGGGCGTCCCAGCGATCCCACATGTATCCCCTATCCTGTGGATAGGGGATGCATGTCTTTTGTAGGAACAACCCCTTCAGTGGCGTCGCGCTGTAACAGCCATAGCGGCTGCTAGCGGAGCCTGCGGCCATGGGAGGGGGCCGTGCCGGCGGGTGCCACGGGCCCCCTCATGCTGCAGGCCCCGTAGAAGTCGCTACGGCTGCTATAGCGGCAGTTACGCCACTGCGTATAGGTTTGTACAGCGTAAAACTACAGCTCCCAGCATGGCCGGAACAATAGTAAGGATATGCTGGGAGATGCGATTTCACACAAAAAAACCTATCATAATCATACCACCCATCATCTCGCTGCAGATCATACAGTGACTACAGTACTGATTAAGACAGAATAAACATTTACATTAAGTGACTCACCGGTGACGTCTCAGATTCTAGTTCTTTTCTTCTCCCTCCGGTTCAGACATCTATGATGGATTTCTCCCGGCCATGACCCATTTCTGCAGTTTTCCGTTTAGATGTCTTCAGCTTCTCACTTTTAAAACATTTCTGCACCTGTAAACAAAGTTAACATTCTCAACACATCTAAATATAACTGTCACACACACACACACACACACACACACACACACACACACACACACACACACCGTGCCCCCTGTAGATAGTGACCTACATAGAAGCCCCTGTAGATAGTGCCCACATAAGGACTCCAGAGCTGCAAGGCAATAGTGCTAACCACTGAGCCACCGTGCTGCCCTACATATAGCTTCTCCTATAGATAGTGCTCCACATATAGCCCACTTCTATAGATAGTGCCTCACATATAGCTCCCCCTGTATATAGTGTCCCACATATAGCCCACCCCTGTAGACTGTGCATTACATATAGCCACCCTGTTGCTAGTGCCCCACAGGTAACCCACCCCTGTATATAGTGTCCCACACATAGCCCACCCCTATAGAAAGTACCCTAAAAAAATTGCTCCCCTATAGGTAGTGCTCTACATATAGCCCACCCTTGTATAGTGTCTCACATATACTGCCCCACATATAGACCCCCCTGTAGATAGTGGCCCACATATAGACCCCCCTGTATATAGTGCCCCACATATAGACCCCCCTGTATATAATGGCCCACATATAGAGCCCCCTGTATATAATGGCCCACATATAGAGCCCCCTGTATATAGTGGCCCACACCCCCACATATATACCCCCCTGTATATAATGGCCCACATATAGACCCCCCTGTAGCTACTGCCCCACATATAGACCCCCTATATATAATAGCCCACATAAAGACGACCCCCCCCCTGTAGATAGACCCCCCCCCATTATAGATAATGCCATTCACATTTTTGAGTTAAAAAATAAATAAACTTGACGTACTCACATGATCCCGTTCCCACGCTGTTCACTGGCAATGCAGACATGCTCTCTTCTGAGCAGGTCTGCAGGAGCTGAACGAGCGTCCTCCAATGACGCTGATTGGCGGGGCAGAATGACTTGCCCCGCCAATCAGCAACTTCCAAGCATGGAAGCGGCGCGATTATTTAATCGCGCCGCTAGCCAATCAGTGTCATTGTAAGGCACTGGATGGTCAGGCACGGAACATGCCCGGCCATTCAGTGCTAATACATGTATTTGGCTGCCGCTAGCACTGGGGCCCCTTCCGGTGCTAGCGACACCTACAGGCATGATGAGAGGGCCTGTGTAAGGCTCGGCGGCCCGGGCCCCACAGTAGCGGCGCTACCGCTGTAGCAGCCATAACGGCTGCTAGCGGCGCCACCAGGCATTTGGGTGGGCGTGTCGGCTGGCGGCACGGGCCCCCTCAAGCCCCGGGCTCCGTAGCAGCCGCTACTGCTGCTACCGCGGTAGTTACGCCACTGCCCATACGCCCTATTGGGGCATATGGAGAGAATACAGGGGAGCCGCAGAAGTCAGACCCCCCTCCCCACCACCACCACCACCTATACACTGGGGCATTTTCAGGCAATACAACCTACATTTAGGTTAATGGCCCTTTAAGTTGATGTTTTTGAGATTGATTATTTACAAAAACTCTCACGGAAAATGTCCATAGCCATATAACGATGATACGGGAAACCCCATTCACTTGCGTGGGATGTGGATTGTCATCAGACAAGAGATCAACGCCAAAAAAAGTGTCAAATGGACACGTGTGAACAGGGTCTAAGACTAACATCTCTGACCAATAGAGGAGTCCTGATCCCCCCCCCCCCCCTCTATTATCCCCATAGGCCTCAACAGGGCACAAGGAAAGGCACTGCCCGTAGAGTATTATGCTCGGTAGCAATGAGCGTTTGTTCATAACTCCTGAGTAAATCAAGAATTTAAAAATATAATATCTGCACCCCTAATAATAGCAGGGAAGTTATTCTAGGAAAATAAATTAGCCCCTGTCTGGAGACTCCTCAGGGCTGCCTCTATTTATCCTCCTATGCCGTGAGCTCATCTGGTTTGTTACCGGGCTTTACATCAGCTCGGCTGAGAAGTCACCGGGGACGTCACATAATCAACACTGAAGATGGTCACCGAAAAAAAAATAGCACTGCGCAGGAAAGCACTGATGACTTTGTGTCTGTACAGAAGAAGAGAAGTAGCACGGGGGCGCTATGGGTCAGGGTGATCTGGATTTTGGAATAACTTACTGGGTTTGTATCATAAAGAAAGCGGGAGACAGCGAGGAAATGTCATTGTGACAGGCAGGGCCAGGAGCGTTACCAGATACAACTGGCAGCGATACAATGTAACATTTTATGATTATGGACTTTGTTCATAAGTATCACCTCCTTAAAGGGCATCTCCTCACCCGATAGACCCTTCTTAGGCCTGGGCTAGTCAACAATGTCAGTTACCCTTAGTGGGAATGCACATAAGTTGGCACTTTGGCGCCACTTGCAACCACCACATGGCAGACGCACTCCAATTAGAGTAAATGCAGCGTCGCGCTGCGGAGTCGCGCTACCATTACACAACATTGGAGTGGAGTTGCACCAGTCACATTAAGCAATTTTGCAGGCAGTGTCACATTTGCATTGAGTTGCTGAAAGGAGTTGTCTAAAGGAGTCACCACGGCAATCGGTTGATCATCTGGCCCCCAACACCCAATGAAAACAGCTGAAAGTTGCTATGGGCTGCTCATTTCCACTGCAGAAGACACTAAAGGCGTAATCTAGTATTCCGCCATACAATTGAACAACTGTCCACGTAATACATGGACGGGCCGAGTCCGTCAAAGCAATCACTGCTGCTTTTTAGTAGCTTTCTGCTCTACCTCATAGAGGGGGTCCCGAGGGATGGAAACCCCTCTACGACCTCCATATACCCTAATAGGATATATAAACAGGGGTTGTCCTGATGGGAAAATCCCA
Source organism: Rhinoderma darwinii (assembly GCF_050947455.1). Classification (NCBI taxonomy): domain Eukaryota; kingdom Metazoa; phylum Chordata; class Amphibia; order Anura; family Rhinodermatidae; genus Rhinoderma; species Rhinoderma darwinii. The sequence continues at coordinate 14,601,843 of NC_134688.1, read as the reverse complement.
TTATATTGCTTTCTTATGGGTATAACTATGTGACTCCCTTCAATACCCAAAGTTTGGGTGCACTTGTGGCACCATGTAATGCTACACTGCAGTGGAAATTTAGATGTTCAATACCTGCAATATTTATATGCAGACACTCCCCCTGAGGATTATAGCCACGCCCACGAGGAGCTGGCACATCTGAATCACTATCTTTAAAAGAAAGTAGATTGTACTACATGTTTATTATGATGTTGGCAGAGACACTCAGCTGCCTTGAGGCACCACATTATAATAAATCTTGTTGTATAGGAACGATAATTAACTCATCCTTTGCCTCGGCTGACAGTAAACACAAGATCAAGTGGCTGCCTTGAAAGCAGATTGACAGAACTGTGTCAGTACGATGAAGTTTGCCGTGCAACACAATACAGTTCATGTAAATACTTCAGAGATGTGCGAGTATTGACAAATCCTCAGCTGGAGATATCTTTCATAGCTGGTTATTATCATCTTAATAAAGTGCAAACAATTTTTTTTTTCATTGGAAATTAGATTGTATCCAGAGGTAGACACGCAGTTAATAAAGAGAAGCGACCTGACCCGATGACAGAACAAATCATTGCTCTCAAGCGATTTACCATCATCGCTATAGTGTTTGTAATATATTTAAAGGATCTATATTCGGCCCCTTGAAATGCATATATTGCATATATCCAATATATGAATATGCTGTGATGAAATAAAAGAATCTAAAATAAAATCAGATTTATTATTTTTTATAACCTTGTTAGAATAGTCACAAGTTATTTGAACTTTTTTTTTTGTAGCAGATATTATTTATTTATATTTATCTTATTTGTTTACTTTATTTTCTCATCTTTTTTTATTTATTTTTGTATTACTCATTTTTGTTTTTTATTCTTGATTTACTTGTATTATTATTATTATTATAATTGTTATTACTTATTTATATTTCTCACATTCATTTACTACTTTATTATTATTATTTTATTTATTTGTTTTTTCTTTTTTTATTATTTATCAGTTTTTGCTATTTCTTTTTTACATTTGTTTATTTTTTATTATTACTTTTATTTATATTTCTCAGACCATTTGGATTTATGTTAACCTGCTCAAGAATAGCCATGACTGCAAATATAAAATTCCATAATATGAGGAGAGGGGCCTAACGTAAAACTTCTGGGTCCCAGTGCAAAATCTGTAACAGGGCCCCCCGTACCTACCATGTACCAGTTATAATACTAGCGTCTTCTTATGTAGCAGAGAGGTCTTTGAGCCCCTTCGGGCAGCAGGGTCTAGATGCAATTGATGCCTCTGCAAATATTACTGTACTATATTACTGATATGAAACTAGAATAAGACCTGACTTCGAGGGGCCATGTGGGGGTGAGCATGTTGAGCACTGTGTAATGTATCCTTCCCTTTTTTCCCTAAAAAATCCAGTGCCCACTGGCAAGATCTATGAGACTATGAGCTCCTATGGGTTTGGTGGTCTGGAATACCAACCGTGAGAAGGCCATTTGTCACTAGACCAGATCCCATAAAAGAAATGCTAAATGTAGAAAATGCACAAACAATACAAATAATCCCAGAAACTCCTCCTATCCTTTGATCCTATTCTTTCCCATATCAAAACGGTGTAATGTATATAAAGAATTCTCCTATATGTATCCCAGGGGAGCAATTATTCCTCATCGTACCTTCTTAGGGTGTGTTCACACGCAGTGTTTTCAGACGTAATTCGGGCGTTTTACGCCTCAAATTACGCCTGAAAAAACGGCTCCATTACGCCTACAAACATCTGCCCATTGCTTTCAATGGGTTTTACGGTGTTCTGTTCCCACGAGGTGTAATTTTACGCGTCGCTGTCAAAATAAGGCGCGTAAAAAGACGCCCGCGAAAAAGAAGTGCATGTCACTTCTGGGGCCGTTTTTGGAGCCGTTTTTCATTGACTCCATTGGAAAACAGCTCCAATAACAGCCGTAAAATACCCAGCGAAAAACGCGAGTTGCTACAAAAACTTCTGAAAATCAGGAGCTGTTTTCGCCTGAAAACACCCCCGTATTCTGGTCACTGCGTGTGAACATACCCTTACACTCCTAGGATCAGTCTGGCTGTAAGGCAACTAGTTGTAGCAGAAGCCCTACCCCACTGGTCTGTCTGCATTAGGAGAACCCCTTCTCTTAGCCCTAGCTATTTGCCAGACAAAAAAAAGAATAGATCAAGAGGAAACTAAGGGTATGTTCACACGCAGTGACTAAAAACATCTGAAAATACGGAGCTGTTTTCAGGCGAAAACAGCTCCTGATTTTCAGACGTTTTTGTAGCAACTCGCGTTTTTCGCGGCGTATTTTACAGCCGTTATTGGAGCTGTTTTTCAATGGAGTCAATGAAAAACAGCTCCAAAAATGGCCCAAGTAGTGACATGCACTTCTTTGATGCGGGCGTCTTTTTACGCGCCGTATTTTGACCGCTAAGCGTAAAATTACACCTCGTGGGAACAGAACACAGTAAAACACATTGCAAGCAATGAGCAGATGTTTGTAGGCGTATTAGGGGCGTTTTTTCAGGCATAATTCGAGGCGTAAAACGCCCGATTTACGTCTGAAAACACTGCGTGTGAACATACCCTGACACTTTTAAGTCATATACATTCAGATATAGCAGATATGGCTAAGAGTAGGCATTTCTGGGTGTTTTTTTTTTTGCGTTCCTGGGTGGATCAGAGAAGAGGCTCAATCTGTCCGGCAAATGGATATGGGTAAACTCACTGCAGCATTTTAACCCAGGGAGCTCTCATGATGCACAAGGGAACCGGTTCAATGACAGACTCAGCTCTGCTACATCTGGATGAAATACAATACATTTAATAAATGTAATTTTGTCAGAAGAAAATTGTTCAAAAACGGAGTCCTAATGATGACACGGATGGATTCTAATACACAGATAGAACTTAAGGATACTAAGCGACCACATCAGCAAAGACGTCATCTATAGACTTGTCACCAGTCCTCAGCTCCCCCCCCCCCATTATCCATGAAGCTGCCTCCTTACATATGTTTATCAATTACACGGTGATTAATGGCGAGATCAGCGAAGTAAATCCATTGTGATAATTTAAAGTAAACATGCATAATTATGTGTAACATTAGTCCTGGAGACATTTCTCCCCAGATATCTCATATCTTTATACACTTCTTAAGACACAGCCCCAAATTCCCTAACACTGCAAGCTGTTTCCAGTCTCATTTCTGTATGCAGAGTTTATAAGAGGTGTATTTCCCGGGGAGCAGTAATGATTATAAAAAAAATAAAATATGTGTCCCCTTTAAATAACAATTATTAAAACAATGTAGACAATAAATAACAAAAATTGTCAAAAAAATAAAAAGTTGTAAAAAAAATTTGAATAAATATTAATTCCTCCTCGCTGTTTATGAGATTCCTCCTCTTATAAGGTCCAATATCGGAAATTCTTGCATTCTTAACTTCAAAGCCACCATTTGGCGAGCACAGGGACCCCTGATCTGTGGAGTGCAGAGTTCTGCTTCCCCATTGACCTCTGTCAAGACATCAAAATCAACACAGGCCTTAACATTGTGACACATTGTATCGTTTCTGCATTAATAGCTCAGATGCTGAACTGAAAAGAATGTCATATTGTTTCCTGGCTTGTTACAAGATAAAAGGGGTGTAATTAGGGCTGATGGGTTCTGATCACCAGAGTAATACAGAAGACAAACATGCTTTCTGATCCCTAAGGGGCTGTTATTTTCAATGTTTAATTTATGTTCACATCTAACCAGCATTTTAAAGTTAACATATACAATTAATCTACATAAACAGTAGAGTCACTGTATACATACACTACATTACTTATCCTGTACTGATCCTGAGTTACATCCTGTATTATACTCCAGAGCTGCACTCACTATTCTGCTGGAGGAGTCACTGTGTACATACATTACATTACTTATCCTGTACTGATCCTGAGTTATATCCTGTATTATACTCCAGAGCTGCACTCACTATTCTGCTGGTGGAGTCACTGTGTACATACATTACATTACTTATCCTGTACTGATCCTGAGTTACATCCTGTATTATACTCCAGAGCTGCACTCACTATTCTGCTGGAGGAGTCACTGTGTACATACATTACATTACTTATCCTGTACTGATCCTGAGTTATATCCTGTATTAGGGCATGACCACACGTGGCGGATTTCCTCCGCAACTGTCCGCATCAATGCCGCACAGAATCTGCGTTGCAGATTCTGCTGCGGATCTGCACAAAATGTGCAGTACATTGATGCGGACTAGCTGCTGCGGACTGCGGTAAAAGTGCTTCCCTTCTCCCTATCAGTGCAGGATAGAGAGAAGGGACAGCACTTTCCCTAGTGAAAGTAAACGATTTTCATACTTACCGGCCGTTGTCTTGGTGACGCGTCCCTCTTTCGGCATCCAGGCCGACCTCCCTGGATGACGCGCCAGTCCATGTGACCGCTGCAGCCTGTTATTAGCCTGTGATTGGCTGCAGCCGTCACTTACACTGAAACGTCATCCTGGGAGGCCGGACTGGAGACAGACGCAGGGAGTTCTCGGTAAGTATGAACTTATATGTTTTTTTACAGATACATGTATATTGAGATCGGTAGTCACTGTCCCGGGTGCAGAAACAGTTACTGCCGATCGCTTAACTCTTTCAGCACCCTGGACAGTGACTATTTACAGACGTCTCCTAGCAACGCTCCCGTCATTACGGGAGCCCCATTGACTTCTTCAGTCTGGCTGTAGACCTAGAAATACATAGGTCCAGCCAGAATGAAGAAATGTCATGGTAGTAAAACCAATACGCTCCGCAGCACACATAAGATCTGCGGACTTCATTGCGGAATTTTGACTCTCCATTGAAGTCAATGGAGAAATTCCGCCATGAGTCCGCCACTGCTCCGCAACAGACAGAGCATGCTGCGGACACCAAATTCCGCTCCGCAGCCTTTGCTCCGCAGCGGAATTTTACGCCTCGTCTAAACGAACACTGCTAAATTAAAGTGTAAGTCAATGGACAAACGGCACCGCTGCGGATTAACGCTGCGGAGCGTCCGCAGCGGAATTTAAGTGAAATTCCGCCACGTGTGAACCCGCCCTTATACTCCAGAGCTGCACTCACTATTCTGCTGGTGGAGTCACTGTGTACATACATGACATTACTTATCCTGTACTGAACCTGAACTACATCCTATATTATACTCTAGAGCTGCACTCACTATTCTGGTGGTGGAGTCACTGTGTACATACAATACATTACTTATCATGTACTGATCCGAAGATACATCCTGTATTATGTTCCAGAGCTGCACTCACTATTCTGCTGGTGGAGTCACTGTGTACATACATTACTTATCTTGTTCTGATCCTGAGTTACGGTCTGTATTATACTCCGGAGCTGCACTGACAACTTTGCAGGCTTCAGAGCTGAAATCTCCCAGCATTTTCTGATTGTTCTGCTGATTTGCATTCTGGGAAGTGTCATTTTTACAACAAACACTATAGTAGTCTGATATAGGGAAAACTAACTCTCCTTCTGCATTATAGGAGATCAGCTAAGCTGTTTGACATGTGTCTGCCAACAAGCTTGTTGACGGTTTCTGTTGACATCAAGCAGAATAGTGAGCGCAGCTCTGATGTATAATACAGACTGTAACAGGATCAGTACTAGATAAGTCATGTAATGTACAGTATTTACAAAGAGACTCAACTTTTTGTCTAGAATAATTCTATCTATAAACTGCAAATGGAAGGTCCACATTATGTATTAGTGAATTTAATTTATAACACCGCGGCACCATGTTACCCTTCTCGAATTCCATCCTTCACAAGCAGTAGGGTGGAACATGAGCTAAAGATCACCATGGCTCTCCCTGGTGCCGTCAGCACAACATCTGTATACTCTGATCAGGGGCGCCCCTTTAAGACAGCCTCTGATCTCTCTCCATTTAGACCACATCCTGATAAAATCCCCTGGTACATTGCTGAATCTCAAAACTAATCTTTTTTTATTTTATTTTTTTCAAAAAAAACCTGGAAAAAATTGTAGGTTTGGGACATTTGGTTACTTAGGGGTCAGCAAGGAACATGTTTAAGGGCATGACCACACGTGGCGGATTTCCTCCGCAACTGTCCGCATCAATGCCGCACAGAATCTGCGTTGCAGATTCTGCTGCGGATCTGCACAAAATGTGCAGTAAATTGATGCGGACTAGCTGCTGCGGACTGCAGGAAAAGTGCTTCCCTTCTCCCTATCAGTGCAGGATAGAGACAAGGGCCAGCACTTTCCCTAGTGAAAGTAAACGAATTTAATACTTACCGGCCGTTGTCTTGGTGACGCGTCCCTCTTTCGGCATCCAGCCCGACCTCCCTGGATGACGCGAAAGTCCATGTGACCGCTGCAGCCTGTGCTTGGCCTGTGATTGGCTGCAGCCGTCACTTAGACTGAAACGTCATCCTGGGAGGCTGGACTGGAGACAGAAGCAGGGAGTTCTCGGTAAGTATGAACTTATATTTTTTTACAGGTTGCTGTATATTGTGATCGGTAGTCACTATCCAGGGTGCAGAAACAGTTACTGCCGATCGCTTAACTCTTTCAGCACCCTGGACAGTGACTATTTACAGACGTCTCCTAGCAACGCTCCCGTCATTACGGGAGCCCCATTGACTTCCTCAGTCTGGCTGTAGACCTAGAAATACATAGGTCCAGCCAGAATGAAGAAATGTCATGTTAAAAAAGCAAGACGCATCCGCAGCACACATAACATGTGCATGACAGCTGCGGACTTCATTGCGGAACTTAGAATCTCCATTGAAGTCAATGGAGAAATTCCGCCATGAGTCCGCCACTGCTCCGCAACAGACAGAGCATGCTGCGGACACCAAATTCCGCTCCGCAGCCTATGCTCCGCAGCGGAATTTTACGCCTCGTCTAAACGAACACTGCTAAATTAAAGTGTAAGTCAATGGACAAACGGCTCCGCTGCGGATTAACGCTGCGGAGTGTCCGCAGCGGAATTTAAGTGAAATTCCGCCACGTGTGAACCCAGCCTTATTGAGAAGTGCTCAGGGCTATTAAATTGATTGCACCTGCTGAAGAACTGCTCATCATCACTCGGTATAATGTAATCATCGGCTCACCGCTATATACAGCCCCTGTTACAGATACGGAGTATAAAACTGCTTCATGTGCTGTGTAATGTAAGACGCCGCCGGAAGCCATGTTTACGGAGACGTGATAAGCTTTAGGGGCTTAGTGCTCCTGTATAAATGGAGTTTACAAGGTGCTGAGCCCAGTGTTTCTGTATTACCAGAGACTGAGGCTGGTTACTGATAGAATCTTAGTTTCACAAATCATAGAAATGCGTTTATATATATATTCTACTGTATAGACGGTTCAGGAACAGGAATCTTGCTGATGGTTTCCACTGAGAATCTAATGTGTATGGAGACCACCCATGACTCCCCCAAACTTTGGTAGAAATGAGGATATGACTGTTTGGCTTTTTAAGCCCCCCGTTATTTCTATCCTTATGCGATAAGCGGCACAGGGGTGTTTGGCAGCCACTTATCTCTTATATTGAAATAGTCACAGGTGTTTTAATTGCAGGGACACATGGTGACATGTCCTCCTTTGGTTCTCTGCATGGAACTTAAAGGGGGTTTTATGCCTTAGTGGGGGTCTGCCACACCACACCATCTTTTTTTATTCCTAAGCGAACTATGTATTGCCTCATTTTTCCTGTGGTCGCACTGCAAGGGATTGAACACTTGCTGCTACATTCTAGTACAGATTACAGCTGATCACTGGGGATCTCAGCAGCAGGATACCCTGTTATCAGCTGAATGTGATGGGACACGTCTAACAAAAAGGAATGAATCAATCTACGTAGGCACTATATGGCAGTACTTTGTAAGCACTATATGGCAGTACTATGTAGGCACTATATGGCAGTACTATCTAGGCACTATATGGCAGTACTACGTAGGCACTATATGGCAGTACTTTGTAAGCACTATATGGCAGTACTATGTAGGCACTATATGGCAGTACTTTGTAGGCACTATATGGCAGTACTATGTAGGCACTATATGGCAGTACTTTGTAGGCACTATATGGCAGTACTACATAGGCACTATATGGCAGTACTATGTAGGCACTATATGGCAGTACTATGTAGGCACTATATGGAAGTACTATCTAGGCAATATATGACAGTACTATCTAGGCACTATATGGCAGTACTATCTAGGCACTATATGGCAGTACTACGTAGGCACTATATGGCAGTACTATGTAAACACTATATGGCAGTACTATGTAGGCACTATATGGCAGTGCTATGTAGGCACTATATGGCAGTACTAAGTAAGCACTATATGGCAGTACCATGTAGACACTATATGGCAGTACTATGTAGGCACTATATGGAAGTACTGTCTAAGCACTATATAGCAGTACTATCTAGGCACCAAATGGCAGTACTATGTAGGCACTATATGGCAGTACTATGTAAGCACTATATGGCAGTACTATGTAGGCACCATATGGCAGTACTATGTAAGCACTATATGGCAGTACTATCTAGGCACTATATGGCAGTACTATGTAGGCACTATATGGCAGTACTATGTAAGCACTATATGGCAGTACCATGTAGACACTATATGGCAGTATTATGTAGGCACTATATGGAAGTACTATCTGGGCATTATATGACAGTACTATCTAGGCACTATATGGCAGTACTACGTAGGCACTATATGGCAGTACTATGTAAGCACTATATGGCAGTACTATGTAGGCACTATATGGCAGTATTATGTAGACACTATATGGAAGTACTGTCTAGGCACTATATGGCAGTACTACATAGGCACTATATGGCAGTACTATGTAGGCACTATATGGCAGTACTATGTAAGCACTATATGGCAGTACTATGTAGGCACTATATGGAAGTACTATCTAGGCACTATATGGCAGTACTACGTAGGCACTATATGGCAGTACTATGTAAACACTATATGGCAGTACTATGTAGGCACTATATGGAAGTACTATCTAGGCAATATATGGCAGTACTATCTAGGCACTATATGGCAGTACTATCTAGGCACTATATGGCAGTACTACGTAGGCACTATATGGCAGTACTATGTAAACACTATATGGCAGTACTATGTAGGCACTATATGGCAGTGCTATGTAGGCACTATATGGCAGTACTAAGTAAGCACTATATGGCAGTACCATGTAGACACTATATGGCAGTACTATGTAGGCACTATATGGAAGTACTGTCTAAGCACTATATAGCAGTACTATCTAGGCACCAAATGGCAGTACTATGTAGGCACTATATGGCAGTACTATGTAAGCACTATATGGCAGTACTATGTAGGCACCATATGGCCGTACTATGTAAGCACTATATGGCAGTACTATCTAGGCACTATATGGCAGTACTATGTAGGCACTATATGGCAGTACTATGTAAGCACTATATGGCAGTACCATGTAGACACTATATGGCAGTATTATGTAGGCACTATATGGAAGTACTATCTGGGCATTATATGACAGTACTATCTAGGCACTATATGGCAGTACTACGTAGGCACTATATGGCAGTACTATGTAAGCACTATATGGCAGTACTATGTAGGCACTGTATGGCAGTACTATGTAGACACTATGTGGAAGTACTGTCTAGGCACTATATGGCAGTACTACATAGGCACTATATGGCAGTACTATGTAGGCACTATATGGCAGTACTATGTAAGCACTATATGGCAGTACTATGTAGGCACTATATGGAAGTACTATCTAGGCAATATATGACAGTACTATCTAGGCACTATATGGCAGTACTACGTAGGCACTATATGGCAGTACTATGTAAGCACTATATGGCAGTACTATGTAGGCACTATATGGCAGTACTATGTAAGCACTATATGGCAGTACTATGTAGGCACCATATGGCAGTACTATGTAAGCACTATATGGCAGTACTATCTAGGCACTATATGGAAGTACTGTCTAAGCACTATATAGCAGTACTATCTAGGCACTATATGGCAGTACTATGTAGGCACTATATGGCAGTACTATGTAAGCACTATATGGCAGTACTATGTAGGCACTATATGGCAGTACTATGTAAGCACTATATGGCAGTACTATGTAGGCACCATATGGCAGTACTATGTAAGCACTATATGGCAGTACTATCTAGGCACTATATGGCAGTACTATGTAGGCACTATATGGCAGTATTATATAGGCACTATATGGAAGTACTGTTTAGGCACTATATGACAGTACTATCTAGGCACTATATGGCAGTACTATGTAAGCACTATATGGCAGTACTATGTAAGCACTATATGGCAGTACCGTGTAGACACTATATGGCAGTATTATGTAGGCACTATATGGAAGTACTATCTGGGCACTATATGACAGTACTATCTAGGCACTATATGGCAGTACTACGTAGGCACTATATGGCAGTACTATGTAAGCGCTATATGGCAGTACTATGTAGGCACTATATGGCAGTACTATGTAGACACTATATGGAAGTACTGTCTAGGCACTATATGGCAGTACTATCTAGGCACTATATGGCAGTATTATGTAAGCACTATATGGCAGTACCATGTAGACACTATATGGCAGTATTATGTAGGCACTATATGGAAGTACTGTCTAGGCACTATATGGCAGTACTATCTAGGCACTATATGGCAGTACTACGTAGGCACTATATGGCAGTACTACGTAGGCACTATATGGCAGTACTATGTAGGCACTATATGACAGTACTATGTAAGCACTATATGGCAGTACCATGTAGACACTATATGGCAGTATTATGTAGGCACTATATGGAAGTACTGTCTAGGCACTATATGGCAGTACTATCTAGGCACTATATGGCAGTACTACGTAGGCATTATATGGCAGTACTATGTAAGCACTATATGGCAGTACTATGTAGGCACTATATGACAGTACTATATAGGCACTATATGGCAGTATTATGTAAGCACTATATGACAGTACTATGTAAGCACTATATGGCAGTGTTATGTAAGCACTATATGGCAGTATTATGTAAGCACTATATGGCAGTATTATGTAAGCACTATATGGCAGTACTATGTAAGCACTATATGGCAGTACTATGTAGGCACCATATGGCAGTACTATGTAAGCACTATATGGCAGTACTATCTAGGCACTATATGGCAGTACTATGTAGGCACTATATAGCAGTACTATGTAAGCACTATATGGCAGTATTATGTAAGCACTATATGGCAGTACTATGTAAGCACTATATGGCAGTACTATGTAAGCACTATATGGCAGTATTATGTAAGCACTATATGGCAGTACTATGTAGGCACCAAATGGCAGTACTATGTAAGCACTATATGGCAGTACTATCTAGGCACTATATGGCAGTACTATGTAGGCACTATATAGCAGTACTATGTAAGCACTATATGGCAGTACTATGTAAGCACTATATGGCAGTATTATGTAAGCACTATATGGCAGTACTATGTAAGCACTATATGGCAGTACTATGTAAGCACTATATGGCAGTATTATGTAAGCACTATATGGCAGTACTATGTAGGCACCATATGGCAGTACTATGTAAGCACTATATGGCAGTACTATCTAGGCACTATATGGCAGTACTATGTAGGCACTATATGGCAGTACTATGTAAGCACTATATGGCAGTACTATGTAGGCACTATATGGCAGTACTATGTAAGCACTATATGGCAGTACTATGTAAGCACTATATGGCAGTATTATGTAAGCACTATATGGCAGTATTATGTAAGCAGTATTGTGATATTATTTAGGCAACCGTATTTGGGAACATCTTACTCTCCGCTACTTTTCTTCCAAAACAAATTGCACACTTTTGGCCTGGAGCCTTCAGAGTCTTTCATCTAGCCCTGGTTTTACCTTATGTAGAGGAATGGCTATTAAAGCAATTCCCAAACCTCTATTTTTTTACTCTCAAACCATCCACCAAGGAAAGAGTTAACCACCCAGTCGTTCCTTTCCCTCCCCACGCTGCCCTTCTCTGACTAAGTCTCTCCCCGACAGATGTTTCCATGGAATTGTTAAACTTCACGTTTGCAGAACAGTATGAAGCCTCCATGAGGGAGTGACTGACACTCATGTAATGAAGGTAGAAAGCCAATCACTTAACAGGAGGTGAGAAGCGGCAATATCCCTCGCTGCAGAAATTGAATAAAATTGCAAGAGGGTTCTCGACTTGTCAATTGGCCATTTGTCCTGTGCTGGCAAATGCTTACAAATTATGGAGAGGAAATTAGAATTGTGCACGCAAATGAAAAACGTTCAAAGTTCCCTCTGAAAGTGACGAGATTTATATGCTGGCCCGCGGTGTCGGGTAATTCACCTTCAATATCAATAAGCGCGCAGCAGTTAATGGGTTAAACATGCAGGAGCGCGTCTTGTCACAGTGTGTCGGTCTCTTCTAAAACGCCAAGCACATGTGTCAGTCGGACATAATCAGGACAGGTCTCTGGCTGTACATGTTTCTATTCACTACCAGCAAGCATAGATCCTGAAAATGGTAATGGAATTGATACATATCTTTCTCTAGACTCCAAATTTGTCAAGTTATGCTGTGATGCATCACCTGTAGCATATCCTACCTCCCCGAGCGGCCTGCGGCTTGACCTGGTTTCAACCGCATCTACAACCTCAGGACTCATATACAGTTGAATCCAAAAGGTGGAGCAGGGAGCTGTCAGCTCCCTGCTTCACCATTCACTATGTAACGCCTGCCGTAAATGGCCTGGCACCGACAGGTGCAATGTAGTGACGTCATCATGCCTGTCTGCTCCGAGCACCACACAACACAGACCCGAGGATGTCCTTGTGGGAACGAGGCTAGGTGAGTATTAATTTTATTCTTTTAGTTAACCCTTTCCTGCCGCAGCCATTTTTCGGATTTTCACTTTCGTTTTTTCCGTTTAACGGATTGTTAAAAATAAAATTTGAGTTTAGTCGCCACATTCTGAGAGCCATAACTTTATTTTCTGTCGATTTAGCCGTGTGAGGGCTTATTTTTTTGCTGTAGTTTCTGTTGATATAATTTTGGGGTACATGAGACTTTTTGATCACTTTTTATTCCATTTTTTGTGGGAGATGAAGTGACCCAAAAAAAACTGCGATTCTGGCGTTTTTAATTTTATATTTTTTACGGCGTTCAGCGTGCGGACTAAATGATGATATATTCTAATAGTTCAGACTTTTACGGACGCGGCGATACCAGTTATATTATTGTTTTATTTTTTTTACATTCTGCTTGAGGGAAAATGGGAAAAGGTTTTTTTTTAAATTTAGTTTACTTGTCTCCGTAGGGGACGTGAACCATTGATCGTTGGATCGCCTGCATACTGACACAAAGATAGCATACCTGGGTGGCCTTCATCAGCACCCCACAATCGCTATGGGGGCATTACACTGTGTGGGGGCCACTATGGGGCATTATACTGTGTGGGGGCCGCTATGGGGCATTATACTGTGTGGGGGCCACTATTGGGACATTATACTGTGTGTGGGCCAGTATGGGGGCATTATACTGTGTGTAGGGGCCACTATGGGGGGCATTATTCTGTGTGTAGGGGCCACTATGGGGGGCATTATTCTGTGTGTTGGGGCCACTATGGGGGCATTATACTGTTTTGGGGGGCACTATATTGTGGGGAGGCATTAAACTGTGTGGGGGCCACTATGGTGTATTACACCTTCTGGGGGGCCACTAAGGGGACATTTTACTCTGTCTGTTGCGCTATATTGGTGGAGAGGCACTCTAGGGGCATTATGCTGTGTGTAGGGGCCACTATGGGGACATTATACTGTGTGGGGGCCACTATGGGGACATTATACTGTGTGGGGGCCACTATGGGGCATTATACTGTGTGTGGGGGCCACTATGGGGAATTATACTGTGTGTAGGGGCCACTATTGGGACATTATACTGCGTGGGTGGCACTACATAGGTGGGGAGGCAGGATGGGGGTATTCTGCTGTGTGGGCTGATCTGGGGGTGTGTGTGGGTGGGGTTTGGGCAGGGTTAGAGGCGCGGCTTAACAATTAAAAAATTTCCACAGTGCGCCTCGCTCTTTGCAACACCTTAAAGTTGAGGGACACAATAGGAAATCTGGGTGACTACCACTGGGAGAGCTGCAGTCTGATCATAGTGGTTGTCACTCAGCCGCCAGAGAAAAAGGGAATAACTAAGAAATGGCTGAAACAAATTTGATACGACGAGAGAAGAAAACAAATTGAGGATGTAAATTTACCGGGGCTTTTAATTGGCTGAACAGGGGAGAAGTTATAGGGGTGCAGAGGTTGCAGTCGCAAAGGACCCTGGTACCTATAGGACCCAAAGGCCACATAAGAAGTTTATAAATGGCACATAGTAGATGGGGGCCCTGGTGCAGACTTGGCATTGGGGCTTCACGTTACGCCTCTGTATAGATGTATAGATATATAGAAATGTATAAAGATGTAGCAGAGCTTAGCTTGTTATTGCAGCAGAAAAAAGTTTGTCGTTTGACAGAACATTATCTTAATTCAACAAATATTAGGGAATGTTCACACGGCAGCCTCCGTTACGGCTGAAATTACGGAGCTGTTTTCAGGAGAAAACAGCTCCGGAATTTCAGAGGCAATTGCTCGTAGTCGCGTTTCTCGCTGCGTCCATTACGGACGTAATTGGAGCTGTTTTTCTATGGAGTCCATGGAAAACGGCTCCAATTACTCCTCAAGAAGTGACAGGCACTTCTTTGACGCGGGCGTCTTTTTTACGTGCCGCCTTTTGACAGCGGCGCGTAAAAAAAATTACCATCGGCACAGAACATCGTAAGACCCATTCTAATGAATGGGCAGATGTTTTGCGGCGCTTTGGAGCCGCATTTTCGGACGTAATTCGAGGCTAAAATAACCGAATTACGTCCGTAAATAAGGTGTGTGAACCCAGCCTTACAGTGAACAAATGTTACTGTTCAATTGCTATTTCAGCTCTGCTACATGTACATATGTAGACATAAATATGTATAGATGTAGCAGAGCTGATTTTGTTGTTTTACTGTTACTTTGCAATAGATTTACCTACAGTCCTATGTATAATACATCATGATATGATAAGCTGAGCAACATAACACTCTCAGCTCTGCTACATCTTGTATGTACTGTATATATTTTATTTTTGTATACATTTTACTGGCACTGTATCCTGTTTAAAGATTTCATGAATGTACCGTGCGCTTCTATCGTCGCGGCTGAGATTATCTGATAAATAAAGCGGCGCTATTGAAGGGGATCAGGTGACGGCGTTTGCTAGCGTTCATTCAAACTCACACAAAGAATTCAGCCCTACATATAAAAGAGAATGCAGAATGTCAAAACGCCCTAAAAAAGCCGCAGAGTGTTACAGAAAGCGCCGGCACGGCTGGTTGTTAGAAATGGCGCCATTAACCTTTTCTCACCTGATTTTACTATGTTAATGTGAGGTCAATAAAGAATTTTGTAGTGAGATGTCATCAACGGTCATTGAAAAGGCAGCCATCAAGATCTAGCAGAGCTAAATTTGTCACATGCAGCTGAGCTGAGTTTGTCATTTGGCGCAGCTCACGGTGAAATGCAATGTACTGTCTTTGGTTTTACATAGGACTGCAGGTACATCTATTGGGTTATCTGGGCTACCATAATGCACACAAAAGACTGGTGACAACTACAGCTCTGCTACATCTGGATATCTGTACAATTAAAGGTTTTGCTACATTTATGGACTGTGGAGACAAATCGCTGTCTGATCAGAAAACCAACCTAGACCTCTTTGAAGTGTAACTAAACTTTTAAAAACTTTTGACATATGATAGTGACATGTCAGAAGTTTTGATAGGTGGGAGTCCGAGCACTGAGACCCCCACAGATCGCTAAAACGAAATGGCAGAAGCGCTCGGGTGCGGTGTACGGGCCCAATAGAAAGTCCATAAGGTCCGTATACCGCTCGCTCGACTTTCCGAGGAAAGCTGATCTGAAACTAAGCGGCACAGCGCTCACCCAACTGCTTCTGCTGTTTCGTTTTAGCGATTGGTGGGGGTCTCAGTGCTCGGACCCCCACTGATCAAAACTTCTGACATGTCACTAAAACATGTCAAAAGTTTTTTAAAAGTTGAGTTACCCTTTATGTTAAAGTGTCAGGCATCATGCACATGGCCATGCCCGTGATTACGGTCCGCGATTACTGGCATGGTCGGCCGCTGGCGACCGTGGACAGCCATCCGCATTTTTCGGCCCTTGCTCCCATATAAAGTATGGAATTACGGTCCGCAAAAAGCAAAAGATAGGACATGTCCTATATTTTGTTGATGGCCCGGACACCTTACCGCAAATATACGGGAAGGAGTCCGTGGTCAATAGAAATGAATAGGTCCGTAATTGCAGACCGTAATTACGGTGTGCAATTAAAAACGAAATCTACGGTCGTGTGCAACGGGCCTCAATGTGATACCCTAGAGTTTAACTAGTTCATGGCATTTCATCCGCTAAATAGACCCACAAAATGCTAAAACGGGGAGACTGTGTTGGGTTGCATGTTGTATCATAATCCCTCTTAGCCAATCAGCAGCTCTGAAAAGGATCGTGTGACCTACACTTCAACAGGAGTCACACACTGTATAACTTGTAAACTCCGCCCACAAGTTCAGGTTACTCCCCCATAATAACAGCGAATGTGCCAGTAAGGCCCTGTTCACACTGAGGTTGAAAAAATCTGCCTCAAAATTCCTTCAGGAATTTTAAAACAGATTTGGATCTGCCTGAGCTTTTTTTTTCCGAGTTTTTATTTTTGCGCCGTTATGTGCCCGCGGCCACTTTAGCTAATTCAAGGACTACTGGCAAAAAATGCTCGGAAACGAGCGCCACAGTTTTTTTCTGATTTCAGTGCGAGGTCAGAGGTGGAAACCACGGCAAAAAAAGGATATGCAGCTTTTCTTCCTGCAAGCGGCTTAAAGCCGCTCTGGAAAAAAACGCCTCTGCCTCACATTGAAATGAATGTTGGGCGATTTCGGACGTTTTTGTTTCTGATTCCGACACGATTTCAGCATCATAATCAGCACCGAAAAACTCAATGTGAACTGACCCTAATAACTGCTCGGTGTAATTCTTCCTAAAGAATACCAATAGAGTGCCTCTTATAAAGAGTGCCAGCAGGGTGTCCCCATAAACAGTGCCAGAAAAGTGCCCTCAATAAACAATACTGTCAGCAGAGTTCTCCCTGGTATAGTGCGCCAGCAGAGTGCTTTCCTTCACACAGTCATTCAATCAAATGATACAAATCTTACTGCCTGCAGTCGCCACTAGGGGGAGCTCACTGAAGTTAATATAATGAATCAGCTAGCGTTCTTTCATCTTCTGTTAATGTAAAACACATAAGGACTCATCACTACATGAAAAGCCGGGTTTATATATTGCAAGAAAACACATGGTGACAGATCATATCGAATGTATTTTTTTTAACACCATATTTGCTGTAAATCTTCACTCACGTCCCGGTGTGAACCCGAGACTGTGACAATCCGCGCAGTCCTGACAGATGACAACTGAATTAATGCTGCAGATTTAGAAGTCCAAGAACCGACTGCTGAGAACTACACATAAGTCATATTTGTTTCTTGATTCCTCATGTGGTCAAAAATAATACTGCAAATCCCATAAAAAAAAACAGAAACAAAACTCTAAACAAATGTACTTTTATATTATTTGGCATTTGTAAACGGTTTTGGCGGCTGATCGTATCAGAAACCCGACTGAGACACATAAATCAGTGTCACATGTTCTACAGACTGTCACTGATGATAGAGAGAGGATGATGGAGAGATAGTGAGGAGGATGGTGGGGGATAGATCTCCAGCCTTGTGTTCTGTACTGGGAAGAGAAAATATTCATACCAACAAAATAATAGTTATAGAATACAACTACTATTATACTGCTCCCTGTGTACAAAAATATAACTTCTATAATACTGCCCCCTATATAGAAAGAATATAACTACTATAATACTGCCCCTATATATAAGAATATAACTACTATAATACTGCCCCTATATACAAGAATATAACTACTATAATACTGCTCCTATATACAAGAATATAACTACTATAATACTGCTCCTATATACAAGAATATAACTACTATAATACTGCCTCCTATATACGAGAATATAACTACTATAATACTGCCCCTATATATAAGAATATAACTACTATAATACTGCCCCTATATACAAGAATATAACTACTATAATACTGCTCCTATATACAAGAATATAACTACTATAATACTGCCCCTATATACAAGAATATAACTACTATAATACTGCCCCTATATACAAGAATATAACTACTATAATACTGCCCCTATATACAAGAATATAACTACTATAATACTGCTCCTATATACAGGAATATAACTACTATAATACTGCTCCTATATACAAGAATATAACTACTATAATACTGCCCCCTATATACAAGAATATAACTACTATAATACTGCCCCTATATACAAGAATATAACTACTATAATACTGTCCCCTATATACAAGAATATAACTACTATAATACTGCTCCCATATACAAGAATATAACTACTATAATACTGCTCCCTATATACAAGTATATAACTACTATAATACTGCCCCTATATACAAGAATATAACTACTATAATACTCCTCCTATATACAAGAATATAACTACTATAATACTGCCACCTATATACAAGAATATAACTACTATAATACTGCCCCTATATACAAGAATATAACTACTATAATATTGCCCCCTATATACAAGAATATAACTACTATGATACTGCCCCTATATACAAGAATATAACTACTATAATACTGCCCCTATATACAAGAATATATCTACTATAATACTGCCCCCTATATACAAGAATATAACTACTATAATACTGCTCCTATATACAAGAATATAACTACTATAATACTGCTCCCTATATACAGGAATATAACTACTATAATACTGCTCCTATATACAAGAATATAACTACTATAATACTGCCCCCTATATACAAGAATATAACTACTATAATACTGCTCCTATATACAAGAATATAACTACTATAATACTGCTCCCTATATACAAGTATATAACTACTATAATACTGCCCCTATATACAAGAATATAACTACTATAATACTGTCCCCTATATACAAGAATATAACTACTATAATACTGCTCCCATATACAAGAATATAACTACTATAATACTGCTCCCTATATACAAGTATATAACTACTATAATACTGCCCCTATATACAAGAATATAACTACTATAATACTCCTCCTATATACAAGAATTTAACTACTATAATACTGCCACCTATATACAAGAATATAACTACTATAATACTGCCCCTATATACAAGAATATAACTACTATAATATTGCCCCCTATATACAAGAATATAACTACTATGATACTGCCCCTATATACAAGAATATAACTACTATAATACTGCCCCTATATACAAGAATATATCTACTATAATACTGCCCCCTATATACAAGAATATAACTACTATAATACTGCTCCTATATACAAGAATATAACTACTATAATACTGCTCCCTATATACAAGAATATAACTACTATAATACTTCTCCTATATACAGGAATATAACTACTATAATACTGCCCCTATATACAAGAATATAACTACTATAATACTGCTCCTATATACAAGAATATAACTACTATAATACTGCCCCTATATACAAGAATATAACTACTATAATACTGCCCCCTATATACAAGAATATAACTACTATAATACTGCCCCTATATACAAGAATGTATTTACTATAATACTGCTCCTATATACAAGAATATAACTACTATAATACTGCCCCTATATACGAGAATATAACTACTATAATACTGCTCCTATATACAAGAATATAACTACTATAATACTGCTCCTATATACAAGAATATAACTACTATAATACTGCCTCCTATATACAAGAATATAACTACTATAATACTGCTCCTATATACAAGAATATAACTACTATAAGGCTGGGTTCACACGTGGCGGAATTTCACTAAAATTCCGCTGCGGACACTCCGCAGCGTTAATCCGCAGCGGAGCCGTTTGTCCATTGACTTACACTTTAATTTAGCAGTGTTCGTTTAGACGAGGCGTAAAATTCCGCTGCGGAGCATAGGCTGCGGAGCGGAATTTGGCGTCCGCAGCATGCTCTGTCTGTTGCGGAGCAGTGGCGGACTCATGGCGGAATTTCTCCATTGACTTCAATGGAGATTCTAATTTCCGCAATGAAGTCCGCAGCTGTCATGCACATGTTATGTGTGCTGCGGATGCGTCTTGCTTTTTTGCCATGACATTTCTTCATTCTGGCTGGACCTATGTATTTCTAGGTCTACAGCCAGACTGAGGAAGTCAATGGGGCTCCCGTAATGACGGGAGCGTTGCTAGGAGACGTCTGTAAATAGTCACTGTCCAGGGTGCTGAAAGAGTTAAGCGATCGGCAGTAACTGTTTCTGCACCCTGGACAGTGACTACCGATCACAATATACAGCAACCTGTAAAAAAATATAAGTTCATACTTACCGAGAACTCCCTGCTTCTGTCTCCAGTCCGGCTTCCCAGGATGACGTTTCAGTCTAAGTGACGGCTGCCGCGTCATCCAGGGAGGTCGGGCTGGATGCCGAAAGAGGGACGCGTCACCAAGACAACGGCCGGTAAGTATGAAATTCGTTTACTTTCACTAGGGAAAGTGCTGTCCCTTCTCTCTATCCTGCACTGATAGGGAGAAGGGAAGCACTTTTCCCGCAGTCCGCAGCAGCTAGTCCGCATCAATTTACTGCACATTTTGTGCAGATCCGCAGCAGAATCTGCAACGCAGATTCTGTGCGGCATTGATGCGGACAGTTGCGGAGGAAATCCGCCACGTGTGGTCATGCCCTAATACCTATATACAAGAATATAACTACTATAATACTGCCTCCTATATACAAGAATATAACTACTATAATACTGCCTCTATATACAAGAATATAACTACTATAATACTGCCCCTATATACAAGACTATAACTACTAAAATACTACTCCTATATACAAGAATATAACTACTATAATACTGCCCCCTATATACAAGAATATAACTACTATAATACTGCTCCTATATACAAGAATATACCTACTATAATACTGCCTCCTATATACAAGAATATAACTACTATAATACTGCCCCCTATATACAAGAATATAACTACTATAATACTGCTCCTATATACAAGACTATAACTACTATAATACTGCCCCTATATTCAAGAATATAACTACTATAATACTGCTCCTATATACAAGAATATAACTACTATAATACTGCCTCCTACATACAATAATATAACTACTATAATACTGCCCCCTATATACAAGAATATAACTACTATAATACTGCTCCTATATACAAGAATATAACTATTATAATACTGCCTCCTACATACAAGAATATAACTACTATAATACGGCCCCTATATACAAGAATATAACTACTATAATACTGCCCCTATATACAAGAATATAACTACTATAATACTGCCCCCTATATACAAGAATATAACTACTATAATACTGCCCCCTATGTACAAGAATATAACTACTATAATACTGCCCCATATACAATAATATAACTACTATAATACTGCCCCCTATATACAAGACTATAACTATTATAATACTGCCCCCTATATACAAGAATGTAACTACTATAATACTGCTCCTATATACAGGAATATAACTACTATAATACTGCTCCCTATATACAAGAATATAACTACTATAATACTGCCCCTATATATAAGAATATAACTACTATAATACTGCCTCCTATATACTAGAATATAACTAATATAATACTGCCCCTATATACAAGAATATAACTACTATAATACTGCCTCCTATATACAAGAATATAATTACTATAATACTGCCTCTATATACAAGAATATAACTACTATAATACTGCCTCCTATATACAAGAATATAATTACTATAATACTGCCCCCTATATTCAAGAATATAACTACTATAATGCTGCCCCTATATACAAGAATATAACTACTATAATACTGCCCCTATATACAAGAATATAACTACTATAATACTGCCCCCTATATACAAGAATATAACTACTATAATACTGCCTCTATATACAAGAATATAACTACTATAATACTGCCCCTATATACAAGAATATAACTACTATAATACTGCCCCTATATACAAGAATATTACTACTATAATACTGCCCCCTATATACAAGAATATAACTACTATAATACTGCCCCTATATATAAGAATATAACTACTATAATACTGCCTCTTATATACAAGAATATAATTACTATAATACTGCCTCTATATACAAGAATATAACTACTATAATACTGCCCCTATATACAAGAATATAACTACTATAATACTGCCCCTATATACAGGAATATTACTACTATAATACTGCTCCTATATACAAGAATATAACTACTATAATACTGCCCCCTATATACAAGAATATAACCACTATAATACTGCTCCCTATGTACAAGAATATAACCACTATAATACTGCTCCCTATATACAAGAATATAAATAGACAGACACAACCCATCAATAAAAGCCTAAAATAGCAGAAAAGAGACAGGGGACCTTCCGGTTATATTGGGTTTGAACTTAGTTGTAGTCAGTATAAGTAGAAAGAGAAGGATGATTGGTGGTTGGAGTAGGACGTTATGGTCTGGTTTAGGAGAAGGGAAGGAGCGCAACGACCAGCAACCCCAATTTACCTCTGCCAAACTACCCAAGAGGATGGAGTAGGTTGGTGAGGATTGAATTTTATGAAATAAATATGGGGAAGTCTTAAAGGGACAGCACATACACAGTCAAAGGTATTATCGCTCATCACTACAGTTTTTTTTTTTTATTCTAGAAACTTTTGAGACAGGCCAAAAATGGGGAAAGACAATCTGCTATTATATATTCGCTGCACAACCATATGGACGCCTCCTTCGCTATTGTAGTTGGGCTGGACGGCGCCCAATTTATCGTACAATGTCCGTTTTGCCTGATCTGTAGAACAATTGTTACACTGCTCCGCGCTCCCATAACAGAAAATAAACCGCGCTCTCCTGGCGAAATTACCTTCTCTTCAATTGTCAGACGAGCGCCAAATACCTGAGATTTTTGGCTTCTTCCAGAACAGATGAGCAATTGGAACAGATTGGTTTGCAGAAGGCCGGTTACTTACACTCGATTTCTATTCCACCCTCTCGCAGTGATGGATAGATTGATGAAATTAGAATTGCCCACACAACTGTGGAGGAGGAAACTTCTGCTTCTTCGCGGCTTATTGTTTTTTCAACATTTTATTTCGGACCACAGACCCATTTCATCCATAGCTGCATGAAATCCTCACTAGAAAATCAATGTATTCCCTGCCATGTCCCTAATAAGTTGGTATCAGTTGTATTACAGGGGTACTGTTACTTTAAATGGGTTCTCTCATGAAGGGAACTCCGGTCTATATACTCTATTAGGGAATATGGACGTTATATAGTATAGTCCTCCGCTCTATGAATTAGAATCATGGGGAGCCGCTTTGTAAGAGTAGCACCCGCTCTGGCAGACTCCAGCTGTCTATCTATTACATGGACGGTCATACATGTGAATTCTAACTGGCCGAGGTGTCGGGGACCCGGACCGTTGCGACCATCCGCCTCTCATATGAAAGGGTTGTCTGTGATGATGATGTCTGTGATGTATATGTATACATAAAAGTTTAGCATTGTATAATGGAAAGTTTTCAAAAAAAGTCTAATATATTTTGTATTTCGATTCCTCACCATTTTTAAGATCACTACTAGCTGTCAGTGAATGGAATTCTTTTCAACCAAAGGTTTGAAAAGCCATCAAGACCTAATAGTCCTCACCAGGGACAGTTTTAAATGGTCGCAAACTGGGCTATTGCCCAGGGCCTCTGTAAACTAGGGGCACCCTAAGGGCATGCCCAGACGTGGCGGAATTCTTCCGCAACTGTCCGCATCAATGGCGCACAGAATCTGCGTTGCAGATTCTGTTGCGGATCTGCCCAAAATAGGCAATAAATTGATGCGGACTGGCCGTTGCGTATTGCGGTGAAAGTACTTCCCTTCTCTCTATCAGTGCAGGATAGAGAGAAGGGCCAGCACTTTCCCTAGTGAAAGTAAACGAATTTCATACTTACCGGCCGTTGTCTTGGTGACGCATCCCTCTTTCGGCATCCAGCCCGACCTCCCTGGATGACGCGGCAGTCCATGTGACCGCTGCAGCCTGTGCTTGGCCTGTGATTGGCTGCAGCCGTCACTTACACTGAAACGTCATCCTGGGAGGCCGGACTGGAGACAGACGCAGGGAGTTCTCGGTAAGTATGAACTTATATTTTTTTACAGGTAGCTGTATATTGGGATCGGTAGTCACTGTCCAGGGTGCAGAAACAGTTACTGCCGATCGCTTACCTCTTTCAGCTGTGGATTTAGTGTTTTTGGACTTTGCAAAGGCATTTGACACTGTCCCCCATAGACGCCTAATGGGTAAATTAAGGACTATAGGTTTAGAAAATATAATTTGTAATTGGATTGAGAATTGGCTCAAGGACCGTATCCAGAGGGTTGTGGTCAATGATTCCTTCTCTGAATGGTCCCCGGTTATAAGTGGTGTACCCCAGGGTTCAGTGCTGGGACCACTATTATTCAACTTATTTATTAATGATATAGAGGAAGGGATTAATAGCACTATTTCTATTTTTGCAGATGACACCAAGCTATGTAATATAGTTCAGACTATGGAAGATGTTCATGAATTACAGGCAGATTTAAACAAACTAAGTGTTTGGGCGTCCACTTGGCAAATGAAGTTTAATGTAGATAAATGTAAAGTTATGCATCTGGGTACCAACAACCTGCATGCATCATATGTCCTAGGGGGCGCTACACTGGCGGATTCACTTGTTGAGAAGGATCTGGGTGTACTTGTAAATCATAAACTCAATAACAGCATGCAGTGTCAATCAGCTGCTTCAAAGGCCAGCAGGATATTGTCGTGTATTAAAAGAGGCATGGACTCGCGGGACAGGGATGTAATATTACCACTTTACAAAGCATTAGTGAGGCCTCATCTAGAATATGCAGTTCAGTTCTGGGCTCCAGTTCATAGAAAGGATGCCCTGGAGTTGGAAAAAATACAAAGAAGAGCAACGAAGCTAATAAGGGGCATGGAGAATTTAAGTTATGAGGAAAGATTGAAAGAATTAAACCTATTTAGCCTTGAAAAAAGACGACTAAGGGGGGACATGATTAACTTATATAAATATATTAATGGCACATACAAAAAATATGGTGAAATCCTGTTCCTTGTAAAACCCCCTCAAAAAACAAGGGGGCACTCCCTCCGTATGCAGAAAAAAAGGTTCAAGCTGCAGAGGCGACAAGGCTTCTTTACAGTGAGAACTGTGAATTTATAGAATAGCCACCTCAGGAGCCGTCACAGCAGGGACAGTAGATGGCTTTAAAAAAGGGTTAGATAATTTCCTAGAACAAAAAAATATTCGCTCCTATGTGTAGAAATTTTTCCTTCCCTTTTCCCTTCCCTTGGTTGAACTTGATGGACATGTGTCTTTTTTCAGCCGTACTAACTATGTAACTATGTAACTATGTAACTATGTAACCCTGGACAGTGACTATTTACTGACGTCTCCTAGCAACGCTCCCGTAATTACGGGAGCCCCATTGACTTCCTCAGTCTGGCTGTAGACCTAGAAATACATAGGTCCAGCCAGAATGAAGAAATGTCATGTTAGTAAAACAAAGACGCTCCACAGCACACATAACATGTGCATGACAGCTGCGGACTTCATTGCGGAAATTAGAATCTCCATTGAAGTCAATGGAGAAATTCCGCCATGAGTCCGCCACTGCTCCGCAACAGACAGAGCATGCTGCGGACACCAAATTCCGCTCCGCAGCCTATGCTCCGCAGCGGAATTGTCCGCAACGTGCAAACGCACCTCACTAAAAGGCTGTGGAAGGCAATGGAGAAACGCCTCCGCTGCGGAATTCCAGAGCAAATCCACTACGTGTGGCCATGCCCTAAAGGTGGAGCATTTCAACCTTCACTTCCCTGGACCTATCATTAACCCCTTCAATGCCCCAGACCAGTATTTCCTAACCTGCCGCAGGCTGTCAGGCTATGCTGGGAGTTGTAGTTTTTCAAGAGCTGGTGAGTCACAGGTTGCTCTAGACAATCACAGACTTCACCATTAACCGCTTGACTATTTAGGCATTGATGGCAGTTTTTTGGGCATGGATGGCAGTATTATGTGTGCACTATATGGCAGTATTATTTGGGTACTGTATGGTGGTATTATTTAGGCACTGGATGGCAGTATTATGTGGGCACCATATGGCAGTATTATGTGGGCACTATATGGCAGTATTATTTGGGTACTGTATGGTGGTATTATATGGGCACTGGATGGCAGTATTATGTGGGCACCATATGGCAGTATTATTTGGGTACTGTATGGAGGTATTATTTAGGCACTGGATGGCAGTATTATGTGGGCACCATATGGCAGTATTATTTGGGTACTGTATGGAGGTATTATTTAGGCACTGGATGGCAGTATTATGTGTGCACTATATGGCAGTATTATTTGGGTACTGTATGGTGGTATTATTTAGGCACTGGATGGCAGTATTATGTGGGCACCATATGGCAGTATTATGTGGGCACTATATGGCAGTATTATTTGGGTACTGTATGGTGGTATTATATGGGCACTGGATGGCAGTATTATGTGGGCACCATATGGCAGTATTATTTGAGCACTGTATGGAGGTATTATTTAGGCACTGGATGGCAGTATTATGTGGGCACCATATGGCAGTATTATGTGGGCACCATATGGCAGTATTATTTGGGTACAGTATGGTGGTATTATATGGGCACTTAATGGCAGCATTGTATGGAAGTATTATTTGCCATTAAATATCAGTATTCTGGTATTAACATTTGGTGAAAAATTGCACATGTATCTGTGATATCCCATTTCCTATAAAACCAGCCCTACTTCTCATAGCTGATGGTTTGCTACATTGCATCCAGTCCTTTATCAACAGCAGCACAAATCTTTCCCCTGTCCTTATAGATTGTTACAATGTATCAGTCTGGAGTTTAGAGCACTGTCTAGACTGGATACAATTATAACATCTCAGCTGTCAGAAGTTTCAAGTCATTACATGTTTTCAGTCTCTAGATTTAAGGTCTTGTTCACACAGTGCAGATTTTGCATGCATTTTTAAGCCAAAACCAGAATAGGATCCAGGAGATGACACCTATAAGGCATTCTTTTATGGATTTTTATATTTGATATATTCTACTTAGGTCCCGCTCATGGTTTTGGCTTAAAAAAAAATACATGAAAAATCTGCAGCAAATCTGCATTGTCTGAACAAGGCATAATTAAAAATGTTTCATTTTACTCACCAAGCAAAGATCTTGGAATTTGCAGAATACAATGGTTAAGATTTAGTTACATAAAACCGGAAGACCCCTTTAAGTGACTGTATAAGCCAAGCCTTAAAGGGGGTGCCCCATAAAGACAACTACTGTTTATATACCCTATTAGTGTTTGACACCCCCTCTATGAGCAAGAACGGAGAGCTGCTCAGCAAAATACAAAATGTCCCCTGCAGCAGCGGCAGCAACGCCGGTGTCCACATGAAAGGGGTTGTCCTCATGGGACAACCCTGTTAACCCCTTAGTGACCAGCCCATTTTAGGCCTTAATGACCAAGCTATTTTATTCGTTTTTCTATAGTCGCATTCAAAGAGCTATAACTTTTTTATTTTTTCATCTACACAGCTGTATGAGGACTTGTTTTTTGCGGGATTAGTTGTGCTTTTTAATAGCACCATTTTTGGGTACATATAATTTTTTTATTAACTTTTATTAACTTTTTTTGGGGGGGTTATAAAAAAAACTGAAATTCCACCATTGTTCTATGCGTTTTTAAATTGACGCCTTTCACTGTGCGATGTAAATAACATGTTACCTTTATTCTATGGGTCGGTACGATTACGGCGATACCACATATGTGGAGGTTTTTTATGTTTTACGACTTTTGCACAATAAAAACACTTTTGAACTAAAATTATTTGTTTTTGCATCGTCGCTTTCCCAGAGCCGTAATTTTTATTTTTCCATCAATGTAGTGATTTTTTGGGCTTGTTTTCTGCGGGACAAGACGTAGTTTTGATTGGTACTGTTTTGGGGTGCATGGGACATATTGATTCATTTGTATTATGACTTTTTTGGGGGGCAATGGAAAAAAATTGCAATTTCGCCATAGTTTTTTGCGTTTTTTTTTTACGGAGTTCACCTTGCGGTTCAAATTACATATTAACTTTATTAATGGAGTCATTACGGTCGCGGCGATACCACATATGTGTACTTTTATTTATTTTTTACACTTTTACTAAATAAAACCACTTTTTATGGAAACAAATAGTTTTATTTATTTTTTTACTGTCATTTTTATTCATAATCTTTATTTCACTATTTATTATTTATTTCACTAGTCCCACTAGGGGACTTTACTGTGCGATCTTCAGATCGCTGCTATAATGCTATGGTATACTTCGTATACCAGAGCATTATAGCCTGTCAGTGTAAATCTCCGGCGCGTCCTAACAGGCATATGTCCAGGGCAGACCTGGGGGCTTTTATTAAGCCCCCGGCTGCCATGACACCCCATCGGAGACCCGCAATTGCATTTGCGGGCCGCCGATGGGTGACAGAGGGAGCGCACTCCCTCTGTAAACAAAGTTAAATGCCGCAGTCTCTATTGACGGCGGCATTTAACGGGTTAAACGGCCGCGATCGAACTAAACTTCGATCGCGGGCGTTGGAGCAGGAGCTCAGCTGTCATCAGACAGCTGAGCCCCGGCTCCAGCCTGCACGGGAGACCCGTGCAGGACTTAGACTGGGCTCACGTGAAAAGGCGTCAGCCTAGCCTAAGGCCCCTTAGTGACCAACGTAAAAAGGCGTATTGGTGGTCACTAAGGGGTTAAACCCCCCTCAAAAAAGTAAGCGAAAATAAAAAATAAATAATACATATAGGACTGTGTCGCAATCGTATCGACTGGTAGAATAAAGTAACATTATTTGAAATAAATAATTACAGGGATTTGCATTTTTTTTCCATTGCCCCCCCCCCCCCCCAAAAATGTAAAAGTTAAGCAACAAATTCTATGTACCCCAAAATGGCTCCAATAAAAAGTGCAACTCATCACGTTACGGCTCTTGGAATGCGGCGACACAAAAATTACTTTTTTTTCATAAAACATTCTTTTATTGTGCAAAAGTACTAAAACATCAAATAAACGATATATATATTTTGTAGCGCTGCGATAATAATGAACGTAGAATAAAGTTATCGCATTATTCACATCTTAAGGAAAACGGTGTCAAAAATAAAACGCAAATAATAATGGTGGAATGTTTCCTCGCATGTACCCCAATATGGGCATATTGCTAATAAAATCTACAACTCTACAGCTGAGCTGACTCTGCCGAAATCTGTATCAATACAGACCAGACTCCCTAAATACAGTCCCCAAACCAGACCCCCTAAATAAGGTCCCCTTAAATACAGACCCCCTAAATACAGTCCCCTTAAACAAATCCATCCCCTTATACTTACATAGCAGCTCAGTATTCTCTGCGGAGTTTTGCTGCTGCTGCTCGAGGTCCTGCGGTCATGTGACCTTATGTCTAAAGGTCCTTTTGCAGGACATATACAATGGCGTTTCGTCACGGTTTTTGCCTCAAAATCGCGGCAAAAATGTGTCAAAACTACATTGTACTTTGGGCAACCATGGGCCCCCCAGGAGCCTCGGGCCCCGGGCGGGCACCCAAAACGCACTATGATGATCCGCCATTGTGGACAGACAGTGATGTCATGAGCAGATCAGTGTCCCAGGCAAAGTGCTAGTAGTGCTCTGCCCGGGACTTTGGCTCTCGGGTTGCCCCACTGTCGGCAATGCTCTAGCTGGGGATTCCACTCCTAGAGGGAGCCCCAAAGGCGCTACCTACAGGGGGGGGGCTGTGTGGCACTACCTGGGAGGAGGGCTGTGTGGTACTAAGTGGGAGGAGGGGGCTGTGTGGCACTACCATGGAGAGGGGGGACTCTTGGCAGTACCTGGGAGGAGTGGGCTGTGCGGCACTACCCGGGAGGGGGGCTGTGTGGCACTACCTGGGAGGGGGGCTGTGTGGCACTACCCGGGAGGGGGCCTGTGTGACACTATCTACAGAGGGCACTACATTTATGGGGGTACAAACTGGGGGCCTAACGTCTATATGGAGGCACAAAGTGATGTTTTCTAATTTACTGCCGCCGTGAGTTCCCCCTGCAATGGGGCCCACTAAGTCTGTGCCGCCCAAGGGCCCACATAAACCTGGAGCCGGCCCTGTGGGTAGACATAAGTCAGCCCAACAGTCATCAGTCCTGACTCGCCAAATAACATTTATGTCCAGTTGATGATCCAAATCCAATATTTCAGAGGAACATTTCAGAGATAAGCAGCTACCATACACATTTGGGGCCACTTATCCCAGAAAGAACAGAATAAAACTTGAAAAATTAATCTTGAAATTTAGTTTTACCACAAAAATACAAATCTTATTCTTACCCAGAATTCTGTGCTTCTTTGTCCAGGCCGGCCTCCTGGGATGATGTTTCACCCAATGTGATCTCTGCAGCCAATCACAGGTGGCAGCGGTCACATGGGGTGAAACGTCGTCAAAGGAGGCCGGGCTGCAGAACGTCAGAGCGACACATCACCATGGCTACGGATAAGTATGAAACTTTTGGGTTTTTTTACGTACATTTTTTCCGCTGCCGACTTTCCAGCCGAAAAAAATCACCACAATCCGGTGCGGTTTTTTGTCCGGAGTTCCCTCTCGCAACAAGAGCGTATACACTGTGTGCTTTTTTACGCAGCATATCCCCCCTGTGTGAACTGGCCCTAATAGTGGGACATTAGGCTCACCAATATTTCACAATAGAACTTAGAGATCGTTATTTATATGGAGAATTAAAGGGATAATGGAAGTTTAAACAAGAATTCTACAGAAATACAACATGGATATTATACAACGGGGACATTTTATATCGTTAGTTTTTAATAGACATGGTTCAAAATGACCAAAAATTGAGGTTTAAAGGGCCAGCAAACAACTACTACAGGCTAAGTGTCCCTTTAACCGACAAATAAAAAGAAAATGCTATAAGAACATCACAAAGCTAAACCTTACACAGCTTGAGTCTCCACTGATCATCTCCCGGAGAACAATGTAGGATTCATGTCAGTGCTTGGCGCTCATTAGCACCGGGAGAACGGGAAATTTATAGCTGCAAAGACAAAAATATCTGCTTCTCTTCCAAAAATCAGTACATACCGGCAGCTGGAAGATATCACCCCACTCCGTATATTTACCAGGTGCAGTACATACATAGATAAGGGTCAGCTAGAAATGTAACTTGAAGAACTCTGGGCCCCACTGCAAAATCTGTTTCAGGGCCCGCACCTACTATGTGCCATTTTTGTAGCAGGAGGGTCCTTGGGCCCCCTAGGCACCAGGACCCAGGGGCAGCTACTACCTGTACACCCCTTATACCCTTGTATACAGCCATAGAGTTACATGATTAGATTCTGGATATCCGTAGGCACCACCAGGGGGAGCTAACTACATATAGTTTATACAGTCACCACTAGGGGGAGCTCACACCACTAGAGGGATCTCACTGCATGCAGTTTAAACAGTCACCACTAGGGGGAGCTCACTGCATACAGTTTATGCTGCCACCACTAGGGGGATCTCACTGCATACAGATTAAACAGTCACCACTAGGGGGAGTTTACGGCATACAGTTTATACAGCCACCACTAGGGGGAGCTCACTGCATACAGTTTATACAGCCACCACTAGGGGGAGCTCACTGCATACAGTTTATACAGCCACCACTAGGGGGAGCTCACTGCGTACAGTTTATACAGCCACCACTAGGGGGAGCTTACTGCATACAGTTTATACAGCCACCATTAGGGGGAGCTCACTGCAAAAAATGTATACAGCTACCACTAGGAGAAGCTTACTGCATACATTATATACAGCCACCACTAGGGGGAGCTTACTGCATTCAGTTTATACAGCCACCACCAGGAGAAGCTTACTGCATACAGTTTATACAGCCACCACTAGGGGGAGGTAACTGCATACAGTATATACATTCACCACTAGGGGGAGCTTACTACATACAGTTTATACAGCCACCACTAGGAGAAGCTTACTGTATACAGTTTATATAGCCACCACTAGGGGGAGCTTACTGCATACAGTTTATACAGCCACCACCAGGAGAAGCTTACTGCATACAGTTTATACAGCCACCACTAGGGGGAGGTAACTGCATACTGTATATACATTCACCACTAGGGGAGCTTACTACATACAGTTTATACAGCCACCACTAGGAGAAGCTTACTGTATACAGTTTATACAGCCACCACTAGGGGGAGCTCACTGCATACAGTTTATACAGCCACCACTAGGGGGAGATTACTGCATCCAGTTTATACAGCCACCACTGGGGGAGCTTACTACATACAGTTTATACAGCCACCACTACGGAGAGCCCACTGCATACAGTTTATACAGCCACCACTAGGGGGAGGTTACCAAAAACAAATTTATACAGCTTTCATTAAACTCAATACGGGATCTGTCTTCAGTACGCTCCCTCTAGTGGCGGCTGCAAACAGACAGAAATTCATCATGTAACTCTATGGGGGGAATGTATTAAGACTGGTGCTTCCTATGGCAGTCTTAGTCTAAAAAATGCACGCCTCTCAATACATTAGGAGCATATCTGCCCATCCGTGCGCCTGAAAGTCAAATTCCGCCAGCTAAAAACTGGCGTAGGCTTCCGCTTTAATTTACACTGGTTTTCTGGCCCCTCCCACTAAGCCCGCTCACTTTTTTATAGTGGTGGAGGCAGTGTAAAAAGGGAAAAGTCGCAAAATCATTGCGCAAAAGAATATTTTTTTTCACAAATTGCACCTCATTTTTTCCTGTAGGGAGTTTAATAAATTCCCCCATGTGTCTAAGCAGGGGATAGGGATTTTTGGAACAAAAAACAGAGCTACGACCCCTATAAACATATGAATGTTCACTCACTTTAACCCGTGCTGAGCATATGAATAGTGTTTTTCCAGAATGTTCTGACTTTTATGAAAACATTTTATATCACATGCGACCATTAAAATGAATAATATTCCATGTATTACACAGACAGACTGAATCCACAAAAGTGAGAGCCTCTGCCATCCTCTGACTGGGGGAACTTCCTCTATAATCTTTATTTGCCTTAATAGGGTTGCCAAGAAAATCAGAATGTCGGATAATTTGTGATGTGGTTAAGGTCTACAGATCTGCCAGACTGATCATCTAATGTTCTTCAGTATTTATTGTAACATAAGCCGTCTAGTTTGGCAATCATTCATGAGATCTCGTTGTAATCCCATTGTCCGGTATCCCAAATGTACCAGACATGTAATATGAACAGATCAAATGCCATTCAGAATATCATCAGTAAGAAGAAACAACTTTAATTCGTCTCTGTGCTCAGCTATTGGCGATCCAGGGCTCTCCTGCCTTCAATTTCTGGGACAGGAAGTAGCTGTCTGATTGCTATTATTGTCAGCCATATTAGTTCCCATGGGGCAGACTTTTGTGTCACACTACCACCTAGAGGGTCCTCCCCCTCTCTCACTCAGCAGCAGGGGAATTATCCTCCTTATTAATGTGTAAACACTTCATTGAATATATGCCTGTAGAATATGATTAGTGACCAAATGATTACTTATCTATCATCGATGTGTCATACAGACATGACCTTCACCTTAGCTTGCAGCTAGTAACATTTTAGATTCAAGATTTAAAAAAAAAAAAAAAAAAAAAAAAAAGCTTGATAAAGGAAAATGTTGGTGAGTGTAGTTGGTGACATCAGTGATAGAGGAAGTAGCTAGCTTCTTTGCCAACTTGAGTTTCTGTAGGAATCAATATAGCTGGCATTCTGGGACATAACTGAATGAAAAAAAGGAAAAATGTGGAACTCTAAGAAAATAAAAAATGTAGTTTTATTGTACCGAAGTGGACTTGAAGCATTTGCAATTTTTGTGCCAATCACATGACCCTGGCATTTGGGAACACCACGGCCGGAAATACAGCTACCAAAGAAGGGGTCATCCAACTTTCATAGCAGTGATAGATTCCAATACCCTTTATTGTTCTGTAAGTAGTCCGATTCACCATCTTGAATCCAAAAACAGCTGGGTGACAACCCCAGGAATTGTTTTAATGGCAGCCATATTGGTAGTCACCAGGAACAGATATAACAAGAAACTGCTGAATCGACAATTTGGTTTTAACATTTTGAAAATCTTCTGTAAGAAAATAAAAAATATATTTTTTTTACAATGGAGAAACATTTACTTTCACTTCGTCCACATTTTCCTGGCGTCTTCCTTCTCCCACCTTGGTGAACTCTGTCCTTGGAAATAATTTTGTATTATATCTAAATTGTTAAAATTGTAAATTGTGTATTATATTTGTCCTTTTGAAAAAAAAATCAATAAAAATATTGATGTTAAAATTTTTTTTGTAAATTGTCCTCCGTACCTGTCTCCTTGCGTGCCTCTTGTATTACTCTCAAGATTAAGTTACGGCAAGAAAGAGCCTCACACTTATTAAATTTGAACGTGGGATGGTCCCTTTATCACGTGACACTTTTCAAGTCCTAGTTATCACTTGAATGGACCCGTTGACCTAAAAAAAACTTTCTAAACCCTCAGGAGACTGCGTTCATCTAAAAAATGGAGTATTAAAAAATAGCCATTCCAATACACTGGCTTTTAATAACCTTCATTACCGCCTTTCTCCGTTTTCTCTACAAGGTCTCCCTCGAGTCTCCCTCCCAGTACAAAGACTTCATATAATTTATAATCTTTCTTGATGTTGCTCTTTTCCTCGTTGTTTTGAGTTTTTTATCCTGATTCTATATAACCTTATATAAACTTCCTGCTGCTTCTTTTAAAACAAGCCTGTGCAG
This sequence comes from Rhinoderma darwinii, assembly GCF_050947455.1. Classification (NCBI taxonomy): domain Eukaryota; kingdom Metazoa; phylum Chordata; class Amphibia; order Anura; family Rhinodermatidae; genus Rhinoderma; species Rhinoderma darwinii. Next base: position 14,566,380 of record NC_134688.1, on the reverse strand, counting down.
TATAAAGAGGCAGACTCCCGTATAGCATATAGAACTTCCTGTAACTACCTGAGATGGTGGTCACTAAGACAGGAAGTCAAGTGGTTGCCAGGTCACTGTTGTTGCTGTAGACCACAGAATATGCTAAGGGGGAGGCCACTGATTATGTTTAAGGGCAAGGACAGACCACTTGTTGAAGTGCAGGACTAGCCTTAGGGACATGCGACACTGTATGGTGGCATTAGTTAAGCACTGTATGGTGGTATTATTTGAACACTGTATGTTGGTATCATTTGAGCACAGTATGGTGGTATTATCTGAACACTGTATGGTGGTATTATTTGAGCACTGTATGGGGTATTATTTGAGCACTGTATGGTGGTATTATTTGAGCACTGTATGGTGGTATTATTTGAGCACTGTATGGTGGTATTATTTGAGCACTGTATGGTAGTATTATTTGTGCACTGTATGGTGGTATTATTTGAGCACTGTATGGTGGTATTATCCGAGTACTGTATGGTGATATTATTTGTGCACTGTATGGTGGTATTATTTGAGCACTGTATGGTGGTATTATCTGAGCACTGTATGGTGGTATTATTTGAGCACCGTTTGGTGGTATTATTTGAGCACTGTATGGTGGTATTATTTGAGCACTGTATGGTGGTATTATTTGTGCACTGTATGGTGGTATTATTTGAGCACTGTATGGTGGTATTATTTGAGCACTATATGGTGGTATTATCTGAGCACTGTATGGTGGTATTATTTGAGCACTGTATGGTGGTATTATTTGAGCACTGTATGGTGGTATTATTTGAGCACTGTATGGTGGTATTATTTGAGCACTGTATGGTGGTATTATTTGAGCACTGTATGGTGGTATTATTTGAGCACTGTATGGTGATATTATCTCAGCACTGTATGGTGGTATTGTTTGAGCACTGTATGGTGATATTATCTCAGCACTGTATGGTGGTATTGTTTGAGCACAGTATGATGATATTATTTGAGCACAGTATGATGATATTATTTGAGCACAGTATGATGATATTATTTGTGCACTGTATGGTGGTATTATTTGAGGACTGTATATTGGTATTATCTGAACACTGTATGGTGATATTATTTGAGCACTGTATGGTGCTATTATTTGAGCACTGTATGGTGCTATTATTTGAGCACAGTATGATGATATTATTTGAGCACTGTATGGTGGTATTATTTGAGCACTGTATGGTGCTATTATTTGAGCACTGTATGGTGCTATTATTTGAGCACAGTATGATGATATTATTTGAGCACTGTATGGTGGTATTATTTGAGGACTGTATATTGGTATTATCTGAACACTGTATGGTGATATTATTTGAGCACTGTATGGTGATATTATTGAGCACTGTATGGTGATATTATTGAGCACTGTATGTTGGTATTATTTGAGCACTGTATGGCGATATTATTGAGCACTGTATGGTGGTATAATCCAGTCAACATATGTTGGTATTATTTAAGCACTGTACAGTAATATTATTTGAGCATTGTATGGTCGCATAATCCAGTCACTGTATGGTGGTATTATTTGAGCACTGTATGGTGGTATTATTTGAGCACTGTATGGTGGTATTATCTGAGCACTGTATGGTGGTATTATTTGAGCACTGTTTGGTGGTATTATTTGAGCACTGTGTGGTGGTATTATTTGAGCACTGTATGGTGTTATTATTTGAGCACTGTATGGTGGTATTATTTGAGCACTGTATGGTGGTATTATTTGAGCACTGTATGGTGGTATTATTTGAGCACTGTATGGTGGTATTATTTGAGCACTGTTTGGTGGTATTATTTGAGCACTGTATGGTGGTATTATTTGAGCACTGTATGGTGGTATTATTTGAGCACTGTATGGGGTATTATTTGAGCACTGTATGGTGGTATTATTTGAGCACTGTGTGGTGGTATTATTTGAGCACTGTGTGGTGGTATTATTTGAGCACTGTATGGTGGTATTATTTGGTCACTGTATGGTGATATTAGTTGAGCACTGTGTGGTGGTATTAGTTGAGCACTGTATGTTGGTATTATTTGAGCACTGTATGGCGATATTATTGAGCACTGTATGGTGGTATAATCCAGTCAACATATGTTGGTATTATTTAAGCACTGTACAGTAATATTATTTGAGCATTGTATGGTCGCATAATCCAATCACTGTATGGTGATATTTTTTTAAACACTGTATGGTGGTATTATTTGAGTACTGTATAGTGGCATTTCCTTAAGCATTGTATGGCACTTCTACGAAGGCATTGTACTGTATAATATTTGTAGATTGCTTAATAAATTCCCACTTCAGACTTGAAATTATGTAAGTATTTTGTTAGTTGCAAAAATAAGCTTCATGACAGCCTACTTAAAGGGGTTTTCCACCTTCTGACAACTGATAACCTATCCACCAGATAGGTCATCAGTACATGATCTGTGGTGGTCCAACACCCGGACCCCGCATAGATCAGCTGATCCGGTGCCTCCGTGCACCTGACATACTTGCCGGAAGCAGAATAGCAGCCGAGCTGCAGTACTGTTCAAGTGAATAGGAGCAGACCTGCAGTTCTGCAGGTCGGCCGCTATTCTATGTACGGAGCCAACTTCTTGTGGGCTCCATACATAGCATTATGTGCCATAACATCAGGTGCCCGCAGGCCACCGAAGCGGCTTAACGGTGTGGGGTTCGGGTGTCGGACCCGCACCGATGATATACAGATGACCTATCCGGTGGATAGTTCATCAGTTGTCAGGAGGTGGAGAACCCCTTTAATGCCTCGCTCAATGTCTTAATGCAATGACTTAAGGTGGTGGCCACTCAGACAAAAAGACAAGGGGTTCCTAAGCAACATGAGTGTCATAAATGGCAGAATACACTAGGGGCGATCTTCTGATTCTAAAAACTGTATATAGCAGTAATGGCGTATGTGATAGTACTAATTGTCATTACACGACATGTTTTCAGTTCTTGAAGGAAACTTAGACTTTAAACTCTTAGGTTGTAACTTGAGGCTTTGCATTTCTTCGGTTGCCAACATTCCTTGTTATTGTGGTTAAGGAAAGCCTGGATAACCGGTCCGTAGCCCCCGGTATGAATATCGATCTTAAGAAGATCTCACTTGACTGCCTCGGTTCTAAATGCTGTTTATCTCATCTCCACTGCTAAGACCTCAGTGTATTGAAGTCCGGCTGAGTGGAAAAAAGGACGTCTCACAGCAAAACGATCGTCTCTCTTACATCATTCTTACCAGTAACAGAGATCTTTGTGTTCAGATTTCAAAGAACGCTATGTGAGGTTTTTTTTCTTACTTCTTCGGTTAAAGGACCATTGTGATAAAAACTAAAGTAGAAAAAAGACATAATTAAAGGGCAACTCCATGAAGATATGAAAATGCTCCAGAAAATTCTCAGATCTATATTTTTGTCTATAAGGGGCACTATTCTAGTTATTATTGCTGATAGAGAAAGGATATTCAACCAATAGGGCTGCACTTCCTGTTGTCACCTTTGCAAACATGGCCGCCACCGCAGATCAGATAAATGCCTCATATCTCTGTAAGCAAATAAAACGTAATGACATAACTTCTCATTTACCAATCTATAGCCGACTATATACTTTGCGTGGAATCCCCCTTTAAGTTTAATAACGATAAGTGAACAACAAACCGGGGCACAGTCAAAGCAACATTAGCAAATAAAGGATTAGAAGGGGTTGGGGGAGGGGAAGCTTTGGGCCCATCTGTCCTGGGATGGTGAGGTGTGGTGGCATGAAGCAAAAATACCCTGAGCTCCATTTTTAATTCTGCTATGGAATTTCTCTGCTCTATGTATGCCCCTGATTCTAGAAGAAGGGAGGCGGAGCTTCCAGCGACGAGCTTGATTATATGACTATTCAACTATGTTATGGGCGGGGCTGTGACAACTTTCAATTTTTTTTTATTCTGACTGGAGTTGTCAGATTTAATTCTTGGCACATATCCCTGGCAGTAACTGTATTTCAGTCAAACAGACTATTGTTTTATCATGAAAGGGTTTGTGTGGAGAAATAATTGTCTGGAATGTTATGTGGTAATAGCTCAGAGACACTGGAGGAGAAACGCTGGTACTCAGATAAGACCTGCCGGGAATTTAACATTTATAAACAGAACAGAGAAGGAGTATCTCAGTTCTGTATATACATGACAAGCAGAATAGCTTTATAATCAATGACTTGTGATATCACCGCATACCTGATATATATGAGTCCTGGGAAAAGTTATTCCAGAACATATAAAAGACATAAAACAGCTCAGATCAGATGAAGACACTGTAATCATGAGATTGAGAAAGACAGAGAAAGCAGAGATGACCAATGAGATAGATAGATAGATAGATAGATAGATAGATAGATAGATAGATAGATAGATAGATAGATAGATAGATAGATAGATAGATAGATAGATAGATAGATAGGCGATAGATAGATAGATAGATAGATAGATATGAGATAGATAGATAGAGATAGATAGATAGATAGATAGATAGATAGATAGATAGATAGATAGATAGATAGATAGATAGATAGATAGATAGATAGATATGAGATAGATAGATAGATATGAGATAGATAGATAGATAGATAGATAGATAGATAGATAGATAGATAGATAGATATGAGATAGATAGATAGATAGATAGATAGATAGATATGAGATAGATAGATAGATAGATATGAGATAGATAGATAGATAGATAGATAGATAGATAGATAGATAGATAGATAGATAGATAGATAGATAGATAGATAGATAGATATGAGATAGATAGATAGATAGATAGATAGATAGATAGATAGATAGATAGATAGATAGATAGATAGATAGATAGATAGATAGATAGATAAATAGATAGATAGAGATAGGATAGATAGATAGATAGATAGATAGATAGATAGATAGATAGATAGATAGATAGATAGATAGATAGATAGATATGAGATAGATAGATATGAGATAGATAGATATGAGATAGATAGATATGAGATAGATAGATAGATAGATAGATAGATAGATAGATAGATAGATAGATAGATAGATAGATAGATAGATAGATAGATAGTTATGAGATAGATAGATAGATAGATAGATAGATAGATAGATAGATAGATAGATAGATAGATAGATAGATAGATAGATAGATAGATAGATAGATAAATAGATAGATAGAGATAGAATAGATAGATAGATAGATAGATAGATAGATAGATAGATAGATAGATAGATAGATAGATAGATAGATAGATAGATAGATAGATAGATAGATGGATATGAGATAGATAGATAGATATGAGATAGATATGAGATAGATAGATAGATAGATAGATAGATAGATAGATAGATAGATAGATAGATAGATAGATAGATAGATAGATAGATATGCGATAGATAGATAGATAGATAGATAGATAGATAGATAGATATGCGATAGATAGATATGCGATAGATAGATAGATCGATAGATAGGAGATAAATGTGTGATACAGTGATATATATATATATATATATATATATATATGTGTATGTATATATAGCAAAAATATCAAATAAGTATAATAAATAAATAAAATAATAATTTTATATATATATATATATATATATATATATATATATATATATATATATATATAAAGATACAATATAAAACCTAAATCTAAAACTACAAAAATGTATTAACTATTAAATGTAGACAGAACAAAGTATAAGTGGGACGAGACGCCATCCCTTTCATGCCCTTGGTCTGGCTGGTTATCCTGGCAGACATCATCATTTTTGGAGAATTGTGCAGGTGAATGATTTGCTGTGTGAGGGCGCCTCCTGCCTCCTGCCTCCTATCTCCTGCCTCCTATCTCCTGCCTCCTGTCTCCTGCCTCCTGTCTCCTGCCTCCTGACTCCTGCCTCCTGCCTCCTGACTCCTGTCTCCTATCTCCTGCCTTCTGCCTCTTGACTCCTGCCTCCTATCTCCTGTTCCTGCCTCCTATCTCCTGCCTCCTATCTCCTGCTTCCTGTCTCCTGACTCCTATCTCCTGACTCCTATCTCCTGCTTCCTGTCTCCTGACTCCTATCTCCTGACTCCTATCTCCTGCTTCCTGTCTCCTGCCTCCTGTCTCCTGCCTCCTGCCTCCTATCTCCTGCCTCTTATCTCCCAACTCCTGCCTCCTGCCTCCTGTCTCCTGCCTCCTGAAACCTGCCTCCTGAAACCTGCCTCCTGTCTCCTGCCTCCTATCTCCTGCCTCCTGACTCCTGTCTCCTGCCTCCTGTCTCCTGCCTCCTGACTCCTATCCCCTGCCTCCTGTCTCCTGCCTCCTATCTCCTGCCTTCTGCCTCTTGACTCCTGCCTCCTATCTTCTGCCTCCTATCTCCTGCCTCCTGTCTCCTGCCTCCTATCTCCCAACTCCTGCCTCCTGCCTCCTGTCTCCTGCCTCCTGAAACCTGCCTCCTGAAACCCGCCTCCTGAAACCTGCCTCCTGTCTCCTGCCTCCTGACTCCTATCTCCTGCTTCCTATCTCCTGCCTCCTGTCTCCTGCCTCCTGACTCCTGCCTCCTATCTCCTGACTCCTGCCTCCTATCTTCCAACTCCCGCCTCCTGTCTCCTGCCTCCTGAAACCTGCCTCCTGAAACCTGCCTCCTGAAACCTGACTCCTGTCTCCTGCCTCCTGTCTCCTGCCTCCTGACTCCTATCTCCTGCTTCCTATCTCCTGTCTCCTGCCTCCTGACTCCTGCCTCCTATCTCCTGACTCCTGCCTCCTATCTTCCAACTCCCGCCTCCTGTCTCCTGCCTCCTGTCTCCTGCCTCCTGAAACCTGCCTCCTGTCTCCTGCCTCCTATCTCCTGCCTCCTGTCTCCTGCCTCCTATCTCCTGCCTTCTGCCTCTTGACTCCTGCCTCCTGCCTCCTGCCTCCTGTCTCCTATCTCCTGCCTCCTGCCTCATGACTCCTGCCTCCTGACTCCTGCCTCCTGTCTCCTGCCCCCTGTCTCCTGCCCCCTGTCTCCTGCCCCCTGTCTCCTGCCCCGTCTCCTGCCCCCTGTCTCCTGCCTCCTGTCTCCTTCCTCCTGAAACCTGCCTCCTGTCTACTATCTCCTGACTCCTGCCTCCTGAAACCTGCCTCCTGTCTACTATCTCCTGCCTCCTATCTCCTGCCTCCTGTCTCCTGCCTCCTGTCTCCTGCTTCCTATCTCCTGTCTCCTGCCTCCTGTCTCCTGCTTCCTATCTCCTGTCTCCTGCCTCCTGTCTCCTGCCCCCTGTCTCCTATCTCCTGCCTCCTGTCTCCTGCCTCCTGTCTCCTGCCTCCTGTCTCCTGCTTCCTATCTCCTGTCTCCTGCCTCCTGTCTCCTGCTTCCTATCTCCTGTCTCCTGCCTCCTGTCTCCTGCCCCCTGTCTCCTATCTCCTGCCTCCTGTCTCCTGCCTCCTGCCTCCTGCCTCCTATCTCCTGCACCCTGTCTCCTGCCTCCTATTTCCTGACTCCTGTCTCCTGACTCCTGCCTCCTATCTCCTGCCTCCTGTCTCCTGCCTCCTGTCTCCTGCTTCCTATCTCCTGTCTCCTGCCTCCTGTCTCCTATCTCCTGCCTCCTGTCTCCTGCCTCCTGCCTCCTATCTCCTGCACCCTGTCTCCTGCCTCCTATATCCTGACTCCTGTCTACTGACTCCTGCCTCCTGTCTCCTGCCTCCTATCTCCTGCCTCCTGTCTCCTGCCTCCTATCTCCTGCCTCCTATCTCCTGCTTCCTGTCTCCTGCCTCCTATCTCCTGCCTCCTGCCTCCTATCTCCTGCACCCTGTCTCCTGCCTCCTATTTCCTGACTCCTGTCTCCTGACTCCTGCCTCCTGTCTCCTGCCTCCTGTCTCCTATCTCCTGCCTCCTGTCTCCTGCCTCCTATCTCCTGCCTCCTGTCTCCTGCCTCCTATCTCCTGCCTCCTGCCTCCTATCTCCTGCACCCTGTCTCCTGCCTCCTATTTCCTGACTCCTGTCTCCTGACTCCTGCCTCCTGTCTCCTGCCTCCTGTCTCCTATCTCCTGCCTCCTGTCTCCTGCCTCCTATCTCCTGCCTCCTGACTCCTGCCTCCTATCTCCTGCCTCCTGTCTCCTGCCTCCTGCCTCCTGCCTCCTCCTGTGTTCCCCTAGGGAAAGGCTTTGAAGCTCTGCTAGGAATCACTATCTTATCTCCACCTCATGCGCTCTCCTGGGACCTGCACTTGTAGCCTATTGCATGTAGGATTGCAGAACGTGTAGCTGAAATGTTTGATCATAGAGCACACGTTCCTCAGTGATAGCAAACATGACTGCGAGAAGTCGCACTGCTACCTGCCAGACCCTACTTTCCCGGTATCCTGAAAGGATTGCAAGCCATGCCGCCCTACAATGATATACTGAATGCATGACTAGAGGTACGAATGCAGCTGGAGCTTATTCTAGATCTGGGACTTCAAGGATCCTAAGAGTATGGACAGGTGGGCTGTAAATGCTGCCATCTTCCTCTTTACATCAGCGGGTATTCTTCCAGTCACTGATGGTAAGTCACATATAGGAGTATATAGGCTCCATATACCAGAGGCTTTCCATCGTGCTGGTGTATATGCGTTATTGTGGTATATTGGCTTTTTCAATGCATCTTAAAACTTCCTCAAGGACATGAGGAGATTGGATTTATTTATCTGTACATGATGGGTATCACGCGTTACCATGGAATGTGACAACCGCGCAAAACTATTAGCAAGGCCTCGACAAGGCGTGAAAAGGGATGTTACCTCTCAGGGTGGCGCGCTCAAAGATGTTATCCTCAAAGTGGGTGACACGGATAGAGAAGTAATACAGAATATATAAGTGCCAATGTCAATGTCTACCCAGTGCTAGTACAATGTATATGAGTGTCAATGTTAATGTGTACCCAGTGCTAGTACAATGTGTATGAGTGCCAACGTCAATGTGTACCTAATGCCAGTACAATGTGTATGAGTGCCAACATTAATGTGTACCCTGTGCTAGTTCAATGTATATGAGTGCCAACATCAATGTGTACCCAGTGCTAGCACAATGTATATGAGTGCCAATGTTAATGTGTACCCAGTGCTAGTACAATGTATATGAGTGCCAATGTTAATGTGTACCCAGTGCTAGTACAATGTATATGAGTGCCAATGTTAATGTGTACCCAGTGCTAGTACAATGTATATGAGTGCCAATGTTAATGTGTACCTAGTGCTAGTAGAATGTGTATGAGTGCCAACGTCAATGTGTACCCAATGCTAGTACAATGTGTATGAGTGCCAATGTCAATGTGTACCCAGTGCTAGCACAATGTATATGAGAGCAAATGTCAATGTGTACCCAGCGCTAGTACAATGTAAATGAGTGCCAATGTCAATGTGTAGCCAGTGCTAGCACAATGTGTATGAGTGCCAATGTCAATGTGTACCCAGTGCTAGTACAATGTAAATGAGTGCCAATGTCAATGTGTACCCAGTGCTAGTACAATGCATATGAGTGCCAACGTCAATGTGTACCCAGTGCTAGTACAATGTATATGAGTGCCAATGTTAATGTGTAGCCAGTGCTAGCACAATGTATATGAGTGCCAACGTCAATGTGTACCCAATGCCAGTACAATGTGTATGAGTGCCAATGTCAATGTGTACCCAGTGCTAGCACAATGTATATGAGAGCAAATGTCAATGTGTACCCAGCGCTAGTACAATGTAAATGAGTGCCAATGTCAATGTGTAGCCAGTGCTAGCACAATGTGTATGAGTGCCAATGTCAATGTGTACCCAGTGCTAGTAAAATGTAAATGAGTGCCAATGTCAATGTGTACCCAGTGCTAGTACAATGCATATGAGTGCCAACGTCAATGTGTACCCAGTGCTAGTACAATGTATATGAGTGCCAATGTCATTGTCTACCCAGTGCTAGTACAATGTGTATAAGTGTCAACCATCAATGTCTACCCAGTGCTAGTACAATGTGTATGAGTGCCAATGTCAATATGTACCCAATGCCAGTACAATGTGTATGAGTGCCAATGTCAATGTGTACCCAGTGCTAGTACAATGTAAATGAGTGCCAATGTCAATGTGTACCCAGTGCTAGTACAATGCATATGAGTGCCAACGTCAATGTGTACCCAGTGCTAGTACAATGTATATGAGTGCCAATGTCATTGTCTACCCAGTGCTAGTACAATGTGTATAAGTGTCAACCATAAATGTCTACCCAGTGCTAGTACAATGTGTATGAGTGCCAATGTCAATATGTACCCAATGCCAGTACAATGTGTATGAGTGCCAATGTCAATGTGTACCCAGTGCTATAACAATATATGAGTGCCAATGTCAATGTCTACCCAGTGCTAATACAACGTATATGAGTGCCAATGTCAATGTGTACCCAGTGCTAGCACAATGTATATCAGTGCCAATCTCAATGTGTGCCCAGTTCAATTTCAGTCTGTATGAGTGCCAATGCCAGTGTGAAACCCAAGGTTGGTACATTGTATATGAGTGCCAATGTCAATGTGTACCCAGTGCTAGTACAATGTATATGAGTGCCAATGTCAATGTGTACCCGGTGCTAGTACAATGTATATGAGTGCCAATGTCAATGTGTACCCAGTGTGAGTACATTGTATATGAGTGCCGAGGTCCATGTGTACCAAGTGCAACTTCAGTCTGTTTGAGTGCTAATACCAGCGTGAAACCCATGGCTAGTACAATGTATATGAGTGCCAATGTGTACCCCAATACTAGTACAGACTTCATGAGTGCCAACATGTACCAATGGTAGTTCAATGTGTATGAGTGCCAATGTCAATGCCTACCCAGTGCTAGTACAATGTATATGAGTGCCAATGTCAATGTGTACCCAGTGCTAATACAATGTATATGAGTGCCAATGTCAATGTTTACCCATTGCCAGTACAATGTGTATGAGTGTCAATGTCAATGTGTACCCAGTGCAAGTACAATGTATACGAGTGCCAATGTCAATGTGTACACTATACGTGTCACAATGCGTGGTGTGGACCCACTGGGCCGTACCGCGTAGCGGGATGGCAGCCGGCCAAACAGGTATAAAGCAGAGTCTATAGTCCAGAAAGGGTACCTGTGGCAGCTCGGACAATAGCAAGGCAGGCTCGGTTGGGACTAGGCAGCAGGTAGACATCAGGCGTGGAGTAGCGGAACAGGCGTGGAATGTAGCACAACACGACAACAGCTCAGCACGGCACTAGAACAGGATTATACGGGATACAGGAACAGGGAACACTTGGAAACTGGAAGACACTAGGAGACCATTTGCAAGACAAACTTTGGGTAACGAACAACGCTCAGACAAAGCACAAGAGGGCAGAGCTCTTTTTATAGTCCAGTAGTATTCCGGGCTTGATTGCAGACTTCCTGCAATTATGCGCGCACTGGCTCTTTAAGACCGCGCTCGCGCGGGCGTGCGCCCTCCGGGAGACAGTCTCGATACCAGGAAGTGAGTGACGGCGCCTCACAGGGCGACGACGCAGCAGGGAACTCACATGTCCATGGCCGCGGCCGTCTAGGGATAAGTCAGAATGACGGGCCACGGGCATAGACGTTACAATACGAGCACCAATGTTCCTGAGTAGCCCAATGTGAGTAGAGTATGCGAGTGCCAAAGTCAATATGTACACCAATACTAGTACAGTCTATAAAAGAGCATATGGCAATATGGACCACAATGTCTATATGAGAGGATTGGCATCATTATAACATGCCAGTGCCCACATGTAACCCCAATACTAGTAGTCTTTTAAAACGTAAATGTCAAGTGTATCCTTATAATAGCATTGTCTATAAGTTCAAATACCATCGTGCACCCCAATACTAATACAATCTATCTGTAATCCCATATCTATCTATCTATCTATCTATCTATCTATCTATCTATCTATCTATCTATCTATCTATCTATCTATCTATCTATCTATCTATCTATCTCATATCTATCTATCTATCTATCTATCTATCTATCTATCTATCTCATATCTATCTATCTATCTATCTATCTATCTATCTATCTATCTATCTATCTATCTATCTATCTATCTATCTATCTATCTATCTATCTATCTCATATCTATCTATCTCATATCTATCTATCTATCTATCTATCTATCTATCTATCTATCTATCTATCTATCTATCTATCTATCTATCTATCTATCTATCTATCTATCTATCTATCTATCTATCTATCTATCTATCTCATATCTATCTATCTATCTATCTATCTATCTATCTATCTATCTATCTATCTATCTATCTATCTATCTATCTATCTATCTATCTATCTATCTATCTATCTATCTCATATCTATCTATCTATCTATCTATCTCATATCTATCTATCTATCTATCTATCTATCTATCTATCTATCTATCTATCTATCTATCTATCTATCTATCTATCTAATCTATCTATCAAATTCAAATTCAAAGAAGCTTTATTGGCAGGACCAAATACATATTAGCATTGCCAAAGCAAGTAAGAAGTAAGGGAATGAGGGGTAGGGACTGAGGGCTTGGGGGATAGGGACACATTTAGGGTCGGGGTTATACAAGTCCATGGCATATCATGTCTCTCTCAGTTTATGGCATGCAGTGACATATTGTGCCGCTGTGCCCACTGTGGTTTCCTCTTCACCCAGCAGGATGTAGAGTTTCTCTTCCTCTTCCATGGAGCTGAAGTCCGGTAAGAGATCAGAGAGTTTCCTGAAGTGAGTGTCCCTCACTGCTGAGTATTTGGAGCAGTGTAGCAGGAAGTGGGCCTCATCCTCCACGGCCTCCTGGTCGCACTGTTGGCACAGTCGGCTCTCCCTGGGCTTGTAGGTCTGTCTGTGGCGCCCGGATTCGATGAGCAGGTTGTGGGCGCTCAGTCTGTAGCGGCTCAGGATCTGTCTGTCTCTGGGGTTTGGCAGTTTCTCCAGATATGGCGCCAGTTTATATTCCCGCTGTAGACTCCGGTATATTGTCAGTTTCTGGGATGTCTTTATGTCGTTCCTCCAGTCACTGATATACTCCTCTTGGTTCTCGTTTATTGTCTTCTTGATTTCGGCTTTTGTGAGGCCGCGCTGAGTGACATTTTCTTCAGGCCGGGTCAGGGTGAGATGTTCTGCGGGGCCTGGTTTACCTGGGACCACTTGGTGTAGCAGGGCTTTATGGTGATAGGAACTTTGCCTGCTGCTGTGTAGATGGGCCCAGAATGATAGCGCCCTCTTCTGGATTGTGAGGTGTAGTGGGAATCTGCCCAGTTCTGCCCGACAGGCACTATTTGTGGTGCTCCGATGGACTTGGAGAAGGTGTTTGCAGAATTCTAGGTGGAAGATTTCTGTTGGGCTGGAATCCCACCTTGACCAGTCTGGGTATGTGTCCGGACCCCAGACTTCACTGGCATACAGGAGGATTGGGGAGATGATGGAGTCAAAGATTTTCAGCCAGACCGTCACTGGTGGTTTGAGGTGATAGAGTTTTCTTCTGATAGCATAGAAGGTTTTGCACGCCTTGTCTTTCAGAATCTCTATGGCTTGTTTAAAGCTTCCTGATTGGTTGATTTCTAGGCCCAGGTAAGTGTACCTGTCGGTCGCTGTGATTGTGGCGTTATTTAGTGTGAAGGTCGGGTGCCTGGGGGATTTTGAGTTTCTCTTCTGGAACACCATGATGTTGGTTTTCTTGGCATTGATGGGTAGTGCCCACGTGGAGCTGAATTTTTCTAGGATTTGCAGGTTGTCTTGGAGACCTTTCTCGGTTGGTGATAGTAACAGAAGGTCATCTGCATACAGCAGGAATTTCACCTGGGTGTCATGGAGGGCGAGACCTGGTGCTGAGGAGGATTCCAGAGCTGTGGCCAGTTCATTGATGTAGATGTTGAAGAGCGTTGGACTGAGGCTGCAGCCTTGTCTGACTCCTCGGCTCTGCTGGAAATCAGCCGTTCTTCTCCCGTTCACCTTCACGCTGCATCTGTTCTCTGTGTAGGAGCTTCTGATGACGTCATAGGTTTTACCTCCTATTCCGCTCTCCAGCAGTTTCAGGAATAGGCCCGGGTGCCACACTGAGTCAAAGGCCTTCTTAAAGTCCACAAAACAGGCGTAAATCTTCCCATGCTTTGTATTGTGGACGTGGCTCTTGATGAGGCTGCGCAGGGTGTAGATGTGGTCAGTGGTGCGGTGGTTTGGCATGAACCCAGCTTGGCTTTGGTGGAGGACATTGTGCTGGGTGAGGAAGCTGAGGATTCTCTTATTCAGGATGCTGCTGAACAGTTTCCCCAGGTTGCTGCTGACACATATCCCTCGGTAGTTGGCCGGGTCGTACCTGTCCCCACTCTTGTGGATTGGTGTTATAAGGCTATGGTTCCAGATTTGCGGGAAGTAGCCGGCACTCAGCACTATATTAAATAGTTTGACTATTGTGGCCTGTATTTCTGGCGGGCTGTGTTTTATCATTTCTGGTGAGATTCTGTCTAGGCCGCTGGATTTTTTACACCTTATGTCTGAGGTTCTCTCTGTTACTTCTTGCAGTGTTATTGGTGCGTCCAGGGGGTTTTGAGAATCTTTAAGTGTTTCCTCCATCGCCTTCAATTTTGATATTATTTGTTTTTGTTCTTGGCTTTGTTCTTCTTTCGGGATATCTTTGTAGAGGTCCTTGAAATATTGGAGCCAGATGTTGCCATTTTGAATATGAAGGTTGTTTTTCTTGCAATTTTTGCCCATGTGTTTCCATAATTCCCAGAACGAGTTGTCATGGAGGGCGTCTTGGAGTTGGGTAAGTTTGGTGGAGATGTGCCTTTGTTTTTTCTTTCGGAGGATGGTCTTGTATTGCCTCTGTATGTTGCTGTAGGCCTCCTTCAGACCGGTGTTGTTTGGGTCTCGGTGCTTCTTATTTGAGGCATTTCTTAGGGTCTTCCGTACTTCTTTGCACTCACGGTCAAACCAACCGTTAGGATGTATTTCTTGTGGCCTCTTGTAGACACATCTTTTCAGGTCAGACTTCTCTGCCATGGTATAAAATATATTATTGAGGTCATTTACGGCCTGATTGACCCCTCCTGGGCTTGTCTCATACACCTTGTTGTAGAGGTTGTGAAGCATCTCCTGCACTTCTGGTCTGTTCATTGTCTCTTTATATTTTATAGTTGACGTTTTGGACCATTTATAAGATGGGGGCAGGTTGAAGAGGCCGGTTTGATGTGGTTTTTGTGCAGATGGTTTGGTTGTGGATTTGATGTATAGAAGTAATTGGTTGTGATCTGACAGGTGCGTTTGTGGAGTGACTATGAGTGCGCCAATGTTTGCGGGGTCCATGTCCGTGATGGCATAGTCTACTACACTGCTGCCTACATGGGAGTTTAGTGTATACCTTCCTAAAGAGTCTCCCTTGGTGCGGCCATTCAGTATGTGGAGTCCTAAGCTTCGACATAGATTCAGTAGTTTTTTCCCGCTTTTGTTGACGGTGCTGTCATAGCTGTTTCTCTCTTTCTGTAGGGAGTTATGACAGTCGGCCTCTGCTCCAAAGATGAAGATATTTCCATCATTGGTCAGGTAGTCTTTATCTCTCCCCGTTCTTGCATTGAGGTCTCCGTAGATGAGAACGCTGCCCAGGGTCTGGAAATGGGCGGCTTCCCTTTGTATAATCTCAAAGCTGTCTGGGTTGGAGTACGGGGACTCTGGCGGTGCGATGTACGTTGCGCAGAGATACATGTCAGACTGAGAGGTGAGGATGGAGCTGCCTATTCTTATCCAGATGTGGCTGTCTCCTCGCTTCACGGCTTTGATCTGCTCATGGAGCTCCTCCTTGTACCAGACTAATATTCCTCCTGAACACCGGCCCTGCTTGATGTGTTTATTTTTCAGGGCGGGGACAGAGATTTCCCTGTATCCAGTGGGCACCAGGGACTCATTCTCTGTCCTAGTCCATGTTTCCAGGAGGATTTGTATATCGATATTTTTCAGTCTTTGGTTGAAGTCTGGATCGTTAATTTTGCATCCAAAGGCTGAGGCCTTGAATATTCCAGCTGCTGATTATAAAGGACGTCATTGTGTGTCCATATACCTTGTAATGAGCGGCGCATAGTAGGACGGGCTGGAGATGTGACTGTTGGATGTGTTGTAGATGTTCTCGTGTTGTACAGTCACATTAGTTTTTTACATAGAGTCTCATATCTATCTATCTATCTATCTATCTATCTCATATCTATCTATCTCATATCTCTCATATCTATCTATCTATCTATCTATCTATCTATCTATCTATCTATCTATCTATCTATCTATCTATCTATCTATCTATCTATCTATCTATCTATCTATCTATCTATCTATCTATCTATCTATCTCATATCTATCTATCTCATATCTATCTATCTATCTATCTATCTATCTATCTATCTATCTATCTATCTATCTATCTATCTATCTATCTATCTATCTATCTATCTATCTATCTATCATCTATCTATCTATCTATCTATCTATCTATCTATCTATCTATCTATCTATCTATCTATCTATCTCATATCTATCTATCTATCTCATATCTATCTATCTATCTATCTATCTATCTATCTATCTATCTATCTATCTATCTATCTATCTATCTATCTATCTATCTATCTATCTATCTATCTAATCACCCCTGAAACCATGTACACGTCATATATACAGTACACAATAATTTTATATATACACCGGCAGAAACATATTTCATAGGGAAGATTAAAATAGCAAATAATATGGGAAACTAGGTCAGTGGCTTCTGCTGGTGGATGGGGAAAACGACAGGAAAATCCAGTGGTATTCTTCTTTAAGTGTTATCTATCACTGCTGTCTGCAGGTGGCAATAATATATGACTGTATAAGAGGTCTGCAGATGAACGGGGAATATACTATCAGCCCTGATTGTAGCTGTGTTATTATTATTATGATTTGCATATATATATATAATGTATTGTTATTATAGTTATTATTATTTGTATTATAGTAGATAATATTATTTTAATATGTTGTTATAATTATTTTTTTAGTTATATATTACTTTTTAATATGTTGCTATTTTATTATTAGTATTATTATTATTATTATTATGTATTATTATTAATTGTAATTATTTATAATTAATTATTATATTATCATTTTGTTTCTATTACTTTTATAATAATTTTTAGCATAGTTTTATAATAATAATTTTTTATCATTTTTTATTATTATTTTTGATTAATTATAATGATGCTAATGATTATATTATTATTAATAATAATAATAATGATAATAATAATAATAATAAGAACAAATATGAGAAAAAATATTATTGTAAAAGTAATGATAATAAAAACATAATAGTATAAGGCTATGTTCACACTGAGTTTTTGACGAGTTTTTTGACGCGGAAACCGCGTCGCAAAACTCGTTAAAAACGCCCCGAAAATGCCTCCCATTGATTTCAATGGGAGGCGGAGAAAGCATATTTCGCGGCGTTTTATGCCTGCGGCCGTCAATTGCCGCGGGCGAAAAACGCAGCGAAAACCGGCGTGCAGGGAGAGGAAAATCTGCCTCAAACTTCCAAACGGAATTTTGATGCAGAAATTCCGCCTGCAAAAAACTCTGTGTGAACATAGCCTAAGGCCGGATTCACACGAGCGTGTGCATCTTTCTCGTGCAAAAAACGCGTCATTTTGCGCGTGCAAAAGGTCCATAACAGCTCCATGTGTCATCACCATATGATGCGCGGCTGCGTGATTTTCGCGCAGCCGGCATCATTATGACACTCTGTTTGTATGTTTGTAGCACGCGGTGCTTTTCTGTTTTCATTCATAGTTTTTACCGCTGTTGCGCGAATCACGCGCGTCCCACGGAAGTGCTTCCGTGTGCTGCGCGTGATTTTCGTGTTGTGAGTTTTACGCAGCGGACACACGCTGCATGAAAATCACGGACTGTCTGAACGGCCCCATAGACTAACATAGGTCCGTGCGAGGCGCGTGAAAATAACGCGCGTTGCAAGGACGTATATCACGTTCGTCTGAATAAGCCCTAATAGTAGAATAATTTTTATGATATATATTTTATTATTGTTATTATTAGCAAAATTATGATTCATATTCTTAAAAATAATAATAATAATAATAATAATTAATAAAAATAATAATAATAATAATTAATAAAAATAAATAACAATAATAATAATTACTATAATCTTAAATAAATAATATATGAGAATGATTTTGTATTTATTATATTATGTGTAACTTTATCCCTCATCACAATATTTTATGAATTACTCCCCTTAGGTCTGATCTTGTCCATGCGTTTCTCTCTCTGTTTTGACAGCACAGCTCCCGGCAATGACTCATAGTCTGCTGGGAGTTGTAGTTCTACAGCAGCCGGCTCACGTTACGTCATCACTAGACGTTTCTACACTCGGCGGCATCAGATTTGAGTTTTCCTGGTTTTATTCTGTCTCGCAGGATTTCATCAACCAGTAGAGTTTCATCATGTGTTGCCTAATCTTATGCAAGATGGTGAAATTGCAAGTGATTTTCATCATGGTGACATAATTAACCCTTCACGGCCCGGGTGCAGATTGCTATAAGTGGAGGATCGTCAGGGTCAGGGGGTCGCGGTTTAATCCCAGGTATTATGACCAGGAGAAAGACATTTTTTTTTTTGTCTCCGTGAAGGTTATTTCCGAGATATTCACGAACATGAGATTTCTTTGTGTCTTTTGTTACTACTGAGATATTAGATTTCATGTTATACTTTATTTTATTTATATATTGAATTTCCTGAAATGAAATGTGTCAGATTATCAGAATATGCATTATTTTGCAGTTTTGAGCTGAAAACAAGTGCTGGATTATGAATCTTTTTGGATTATCAAATGCCGGATTAAAAGAATTTCACTGCATGTGATTTTTTTTGCGGGCCCACGAAAATTCATGCACACAGGCGATCTCTTGCTTCACCTATAGGGGCGGTGATGAGCCGCGATGCCCATTATCACAGTGGAATCCTGGCCTATCATAACCAACAATATCACAGGTGATGGCACAATGCCCAAGGCCGGCAGGTCTCGGGTCGTTGCTTTGCCAACTACAAAGTATTATTTGTGCACAACTTGCACATGAATTCTGTAGGGCCCTGCGATGTCTGGCCCTAGAGCTCCTGTATCGGCCCCCAGGCCCTTGCCCCAGTTCACGCTCTTGGCCGCTGCCTACAAGAATTTTTATTAGAAGTGTGTACCACGGTACTTGGAGAAATATTTTAGACAGTGAGGGTGTATGGTGGTTGCACTACTAAACTACAACCCCCACCATGCACCCTAACCCTGGGAGAGTGAAGATGCATGCTGGAGTTTGTTTGTCGCCACCATAACCCCCCCCCCCCCCAGCATACACGCTCAATCTCTTACGGGGGGTATGGCCTATCTTTGAGATATTTGATTGGTGGGGGTCCAACTCCTGGGACCCCATAAATTGGCAAAATTAAGGAGCAGCGAGCGCCTCCTCCCCTTCATTGTTTAAATATGCATAGCGCCGTACATGTGATTGTGGTTGTGCCTGGTACTGCAGCCATTCGCTAATAGCTGAGCTGCAGTACCAGGTGCAGCCACGTTCATGTGTCCGGCGCTGTGGCTGTGTAAACAAGGAAGGGGATTCACTGATCGACAAGAGGGCCCAGGAGTTGGACTCCCAACTATCAAATATTGTTGGATTATATTAAATATATCCCAGAAAACTATCATTGTGAGGCTTGTATGAGATTACAACCCTCCTCCTACAGCCTCACTTTCTTAGGGTATGTTTACAAAGATGGTTGAAATATTTTTCGACTACAACTGCTCCCAGGGCCGGCTTCAGGTTTATGTGGGCACTTAGGCGAAACAGACTTAGTAGGCCTCTTTGCGGGGGAACTCATGGCGGCATTAAAGTGGCAGAAAACTTCACTTTTTGCCCCCTTATAGACGTGAGGCCCTGTTTATGCCCCCAAATATAACTTATGCCCCCAGTTTGTACCCCCATAAATTTAGTGCCCTCTGTAGATAGTGCCACACAGCCCCCCTCCCAGGTAGTGCCACACAGCCCCACTCCCTGGTAGTGCCACACAGCCCACCCAGGTAGTGCCACACAGCCCCCCCTCCTAGGTAGTGCCACACAACCCACCCAGGTAGTGCCACACAGCCCCCCTCCCAGGTAGTGCCACACTGCCCCCTCCTCCCAGGTAGTGCCACACAGCCCCCCTCCCTGGTAGTGCCAAACAGCCACCCTCCCTGGTAGTGCCACACAGCCTACCTCCCTGTAGGTAGCGCCTTTGAGGCGCTCTGGCTGGGGATTCCGCTTCAGCAGAAACCCCTGACGTCACTGTCCATATATGGACAGTGTTGTCAGGGGCAACCCCAGAGCCATAGTCCCGGGCAGAGCATTACTAGCACTCTGCCTGGGACTCCTGCTCTGCTCCGGACATCACTGTCCATGTATGGATAGTGATGTCCGGAGCAGAGCAAGTCCCGGCCAGAGCGCTAGTAAAGGCTCTGCTCCAGTATACGGCTAGTGATGTCAGGGACAACCCCAGAGCCAAAGTCCCAGGCAGAGCACTACTAGCACTCTTCCTGGGACACTGCTCTGCTCCTGACAACACTGTACATATATAGACAGTGATGTCAGGGGCTTCCCCAGAGAAGTAGTCCCGGAGCAGAGCCGCTAACGCTCTGCCTGGGACTCCTTCTCTCTTCCTGACATCACTGTCCATATATGGACAGTGTTGTCAGGAGCAGAGCAGTTTCCCATGGACTAAGACCAATAACTTTTTTTAATTTTTCGACGATGGATTGGTCTAAGGGCTTGTTATTTGCGGGCGGAGCTGTAGCTTTTATTGCTACAATTTTGAGGTACATGAGACTTTTCGATCACTTTTTATTCCATTTTTTGCGGGAAACAACGTGACCAAAAAACAGCAATTCTGGTTCTCGTTTTTTGGGTTTTTTTGGGCGTTCAAAATGCGGGATAAATGACATTATATTGTAATAATTCAGACTTTTTACGGATGGGGCGATACAAATTATGACTGGTTTTTTATTGTTTACTACATTTTGCGTAAATAATGGGAAAAAGGTTTTTAAAAAATGTAAATTTTTTGGGTATATTGTAAAAAACTTTATTTAACTTATTTCTACATTCAGTCCCCTAAGGGTTTTAAACATTCGTACAATATACTGCAATACATATGTATTGAAGTGTTTTGTGCTTTTAACGGTTTCCTATTAAGTGCTGCCGAAACAACGCATCGCTGGGGGACTGATAAGACGACAAAGAGGGCTCCGTCCTAATGGCTTAGATGCGGGGTCATGACTGACCACCACATCTAAGCAGTTAAATTGCCGGAATTGGAGTTCTCTGATACCAGCTGTTGGAGGGAGTCATCAGCTGTCACCAGCTGCTTATGGAGTGGGCTCAGCTCCTGAGCTCTCTCTATACAACTATCCACCTGCCATGACGTACATGTACGGCATGGTGGGTTACCGGTTTAATGTGTGTTCGGAGTGGGGGTGCATCATGATTCTTTCATAGTATTGCCATTGGAAAACTCTCTATGGAGGAAATTTTAATTTGCCGGACTTGCCCTGTAGGGGTAGTCAGTAGTCAGTAGTCTGCGGCTATTTAAGGCTGTAATACAGTGAATGTAGTGTTAATGTTTCTTGTCTTCATTGTTACATAGTTACAGGTTCATCAAGTTCAACCTTTCTCAATCACTTACACGTCTTTCATTGCAAGATTAATTATAACCCTCAATGCCGTTCTTCATTAGATAAGTTACTACCTCTTGGGGTAGGGAATTCCATAGTTTCACTGCTCTAACCGGAAAGAACCCTTTTCTATATTGATGTATGAAACATCTTTCTTCCACACGCAATGGATTTCCCTTGGTCCTTTGTAGAGTACTTGGAAAGAACAGATCATGTGCCAGTTCCCTGTATTGACATATACTTATACATGTTAATAAGATCCCCTCTAAGACGTCTTTTTTCCAAACTGAACAAACCCAATTTTTCTAGCCTTTCATTGTAAGTGACACCTCCCACCCCATTTGCTATTCTAGTCGCCGACGATTGAACCCTCTCCAGTTCTCCTATGTCCTTTTTACAATTCGGAGCCCAAAACGGAATATTCAAGATGTGGCCTTACAAGGGATTTATAGAGGGGTAATGTTACATTTATAGAGGGGGTTATGTTACATTTATAGAGGGGTAATATTATATTTTAATCAAAGGTTTTTATCTCTCTTTTTATACACTCTAAAATTCTATTTGCTTTTGCAGCTGCTGCTTGACATTGAGTGCTGCTGCTTGGCTTCTTTGTAACCAGAATACCCAGGTCCTTCTCTTCCTCTGTTATCCCCAGTTTTATTCCATTTCATGTATATGCATTAATACTACTCCTGTGGCTTCGGTGCACTACTTTATATTTATCCTGTCGGCTTATCTAGATCTTTCCGTAATATTTTACAATCAAGCTAAATTTTAAGTCTTCGAGTTACATTATTGGAAGACTTCTGCACCGAGACTCCTCCAAATGACCGTCTTGGGATTGCAAATCACAAACGACATTCTGTATGACGGTAATAAGCGTTCTACCTCTGAACCGCGCCGTTTGAAGGCGTGTGCGGCCGGCGGTATTGATGGTATTAATCTTATTAAATAGAATCCGCCTCTTCCATGTATGAGGATCTATGGAATCAACTCTCATTTCGTCAACACAGTGGGATGTTAATACCGATATAGCTGACGACTAATGTTCATAGTCCAAGTGGTGATAAATTGTGAGTCGTCAGTTCAGCACGCTTGACTCGCGTGTTAGAAATCCATTGATGTATAAGACCCTGAATTATCAATATTCCCAGGATAGGACAGCTATATTTAGAATAAAATACTCATTTAGCAAAAATACCTTAAGTGGGTCCTCCATATGTTTCTTGTTCCCATAATACCTGCTCTCATCCAAAGATAGGAAAGCCCGTCAGTTGATTACCACCCCCATCTGTAAAAGGGAATGAGCCCAGTAACCTTCAGGCCATTTCCAAACTTCTTTATTTTCTATTTCTTATTATTATTTTTCATTTAGTGTTGTATACACATTATATATTTTCTGTGTTATTTACTAATTGGGTATATATATATGCATTCTGTTTATTATTCATTCATTCTTTATGTACTGTTATTCCACCTATATTTTCCTCTTTTCAAATCAGTCCCACTTATCAGTTCTTTCATGCACATTTCTTCCCTGTATTCTCGATGTCTCGGCTGCGGTCTGTGAACAGACGCCCGGTCGCGCATGTGCTGTGGGACCCGCATCCGGGAGTACGACTTAGCGTCGGCGTTGTCATGGTGACTCAAGTTTGTTATCATCATGCTGCGCCTTGTCATCCTGACGTGCGGCGCGTCCTGTAATGCGTGTGTCTCTCGGCGGGTCTGTGGCGCGCCGATTTGCCCTCATCACAGGTGGGAGCAGCCATTTATATCTCTATATAAAAACCCTGGAGTTTTAATGTATGTAGCCTCCGGTCTGTAAGGCGAAACGCGTGTCAAGACGCTTTTTTCATCCAGTTCCTGAGGTTGCCGGTCCCACTCCCCACTATGTCTCAGGGTATGTGCTAACCTTTATCTTGTGCATTTCTCTTGTCCAATATTTCAGTTTACCTTTGTGGCTTTATATACTTTCGATTTTCTGTTTATCATTCATACTTCATCCAGACTTTGGTCTATTTGTATCTGACATTTAGGACATCTTATACCATTTATTATTTTTCACATTTAGTTAGCACTACTATTTCTATATGTGGGCATATTATTCAGCAGGCTGCTCCAAGATCAGGAGCTGTAAGTTACAGCTCCTGCTTAGAGGATGAGCGCTCATCAACCTCTTCTACAGCGACGCCAAAAGACGTCGCTGTAGACAAAGCACCTGCACCGCCTGCCGTCAAAAGAAAGTGGGCGGTCGTTAAGGAGTTAATAAATCTGTCCCATACAGCCCCGAATCCCCTGCCACAGTACACAATAAAACACGGGCTGCCTTCACCCACCACTAGAGGGAGCTCAGTGCAAAATAATTTATACAGCTTCCAATGAGCCAAATGGAAACTGTAAAAATCTCTATGCACTGAGCTCCCCCTAGTGGGGGCCGCAAGAAAATTGTAGGAAGCGGAAGTTAAGTGCCGGATACCCCCCCCCCCCCCAACTATGACCCTTAGCAGTGGAGTGGTTCTCCTTTGTTTGCCAATGAATCTCCCTGTAGTGAGAACGAGCTGTTTTAATCAACTAATCCGATGCCTTAGAGTAGCCCCTTATAAGCATGTCCCTTTAAGTGGTGCTTCTTAACCCAGGAGATCCATTACGGGGCCAGTTTGATGTAAATGTGGAATAAATGTCTTCTAATTGCAGCTGATTTTAGTATTAAACAAAAAAAAAAGATATTTGAAGTGTTTGTCTGTGAATTCCGACCTTTTAATGAGATACGGCCGCAGAACTTGTCAAAAATGTGTAAATTGCTTTTTATTTTCGAGCTTAAGGAAGATGAATAGATTTCATTAACCTATGAAAAAAATGAAAGAGGACTCGCATGCCCGGTCTGGGCTTCCTCTCCCCTTCATATGAAGCTCTTCATGTTCTCATTTTAGGATGAATCTAGTTATCTTCTATTAAAGTCATATTGGATGGAAAGTAATACCATTAAAGGGGTATTCCCATTTTATGACGGGATGGCAGATCGCTAGGGGTCTGACCCCTGTAATCCCCAACTAATCCTGAGAATATAGAGGCCACATCGCTGACTTAGCCCTGCATCCCTCCACTGTTGTGCCATGCACAGCGGTGCTCCCGACAAGCGAATGGGTCCGGCTGCAGTATCCTTCACAGCCGGACCCTGTGCTATCACTTTATGAGATAGGAATAACCCTATTAAGGGGTTGTCTCTTTAAGGCAATCCAGGTCCATCAGCGGCAACCTATTCAGCTGTACAGGGGCCCACAGGGACCCAATCTGGCCACAGAAGATTTTGAAACAAGTATCCTGCTTATCTTGCCCCCTCACCCTGCTCACCCCTTCATTGCCCTAGACCACCAGGGATGTTACTATTAACCCCCTTTGCGACCCTAGATCACCGGGGATATAACCATAAACCCATTATCTGCCTTAGATGGTCATTGTTAACACCTTCACTGCCCTAGATCAAAAGAGATGTCAGCATTAACCCCTACACTACTCTAGACCACCAGGGATATAACCATAAACCCCTCTACTGCTGTAGATCACAAGGGATGTTACCATTAGTTCATTCAGGACCCCCAGACCACCAGGGATGTTCCCATT
The DNA here is from genome assembly GCF_050947455.1 of Rhinoderma darwinii. Taxonomy (NCBI): domain Eukaryota; kingdom Metazoa; phylum Chordata; class Amphibia; order Anura; family Rhinodermatidae; genus Rhinoderma; species Rhinoderma darwinii. The sequence goes on along the minus strand of NC_134688.1, from coordinate 14,540,952 downwards.
ATTACTTGTCTAGATTACAAGGGATATGAGCATTAACCCCTACAATACCCTAGACGACCAGGAATATGACCATAAACCATGACCATAAGCCCCTTTACTGCCGTAGATCTCCAGGGATATAACCATAAACCCCTTTCCAAACGTAAATCACAATGGATGTTACCGTTAATCCATTCAGTACCCTATACCACCAGGGATGTTCCCATTTTCACTGACCTAGATCACAAGGGAAGTTTGCATTAACCCCTACGCCACCCTAGACCACAAGGGATATAACAATAAACCCCTTTACTGACGCGTTGCGAGAGATGTTACCAACAATCCATTCAGTACCCTAGACCACCAGGGATGTTCCCATTTTCTGGATAAATAACAGAAGAAAACATTTTTTACAATTATTTTTTATTTTAAATATGAGAAGATGTTAGAAAGGGTCCCACATGTTGCTTTTGCAGCGGGTCCCTCAGTTGTCTGTATTCACCCCTGCTATCCAAATGTCCTATTGGGTCATATGAACGTCATAGAGGAGGTTCTTAGCTCGGGAACCTGCTCTATTAACCAGACCAGAGAGTTCGTAATGAAGTGAGGCTTCCACTCTAGCTGACCTATTTTAGTGGTCGCTATGTGTAATACTACATTTCCCCTGTAGTGGCCGCTGCAGCGGAAATTTGAGGCCAGTCAACCGGTATCGCTAGGGATTACAGAACCTGGATTGGCAGCATAAATTGTGTAACTGCAAATTATATTTTGTGAAGGTAACCTGTATTTTGTACCTTCAAAACATATATGTTTCTCATGACAATCTCTGACACATAATGTAACGTATATTCACGTTTTGAAATAAAAAACTAAATTTTGTGCGTGGAACATTCATTTTGTACCTACATGATACTTTGTATAAGAGCAACAAGCGTCTCGTACCTAAAAATTACATTTGACACATTTGATATCATCTATCTACATATCTACAGATAATTTGCTGCTGAACATATCAGATCAATATGCCATAAATATCTTCATGTAGAAACCCCTTTAAGGTGAAGGAAGGAATTTCTATCTCATATTAAAAGCCGCAAGTTTCACACTAGTTTTAACAGAATGCCAGTATTTAATATCTAATTTCCTTACAGAAACCAATTTTCTACTTCTCCCATAGTGGCCAAAATCTGTCTTTATGATCAGTGAACCTTGGCAATAATTGGTATTTATAAATGTCTCCTTCTATGCACCAGTGACTATGCTTGTACGTTATATTATCAAGCGATGGGTAGATCGGGGGCACAGAAGTAACATCAATGTTTATCCATAATATTAGATGCTCAAATGTATTTCTCTGTTGCCGAAACAAAGATAATAAAGTTAGTATAGAAAATATATATGGGCCTGTGCCCTATAACTTCTAGACTCCAGTGCAGGGGCTCAAATCCCCATGTCATTTAGAAGTCATGGCAAGCAATGACTACACATAAATAAAATTGTTACAATACTGCCCCCTATAATAAAGAATATAACCACTATGATACTCGCCCTATGTACAAGAAGATAACTACTATAATACTGCCTCCTATATACAAGAATATAACTACTATGATACTGGCCCTATATACAAGAATATAACTACTATAATACTGCTCCTATATACAAGAATATAACTACTATAATACTGCTCCTATATACAAGAATATAACTACTATAATACTGCTCCTATATACAAGAATACAACTACTATAATACCGCCCCCTATATACAAGAATATAACTACTATAATACCGCCCCTATATACAAGAATATAACTACTATAATACTGCCCCTATATACAAGAAGATAACTACTATAATACTGCTCCTATTTACAAGAATATAACTACTATGATACTGCCCCCTATATACAAGAATATAACTACTATAATACTGCCCCCTATATACAAGAATATAACTACTATAATACTGCCCCTATATACAAGAATATAACTACTATAATACTGCTCCTATATACAAGAATATAACTACTATAATACTGCTCCAATGTACAAGAATATAACTACTATAATACTGTCCTCTATATACAAGAATATAACTACTATAATACTGCTCCCTATATACAAGAATATAACTACTATAATACTGCCCCTGTAAAGGATCTGCCAGGCACTACGTCTGTGGAGATTCCCAGGGTTAATCAGTCGACACCTGAGGCCAGACCTCTTAGACTGACACCGGCTCCCACCAATCAGGGTGGCAGGCTCAGGAGTGGGAGAGCCTATCGCGGCCTGGTCAGTCAGAGTTAGCTCCGCCCCCTGTCCATTTATACCTGCAGTTTTCTCTTCCTCATTGCTTGTTATTCTTTTGGATTCCTGGCCCCACTGCTGCTTGCTCCAGCCTGCTTCTGCCGTGCTTCTGCCTTGCTGCAGTTCTCCTTGACTTGACTTGCTTTGCTTTGCTTTGCCCCTGGCTTGCTTCTGTCTCCGTGCCCGCTCGGGTTACTCACTTCGTCCTGGTCCTGACTGTTCGTTCGCCGCTCCGTTTCCTCGTGGCGTTCCGTGGCTACTGCCCCTTCCCTTGCGTGTTCCCTGTTTGTTTTCCTGTGCACTTAGACAGCGTAGGGACCGCCGCCCAGTTGTACCTCGTCGCCTAGGGCGGGTCGTTGCAAGTAGGCAGGGACAGGGCGGTGGGTAGATTAGGGCTCACTTTCCCTTCACCTCCTTCCTGCCATCACAGAATAACAAGCCCTTACCTAGTCTACCATTTCTCCTACGCTGTCGCTATCATGGACCCCCTTGAGACCCTGACCCAGCAGATGCAGGGCCTCTCCCTACAGGTCCAGGCCCTGGCCCAAAGGGTTGGGCGCACCACCTCACCTCTAGAACCCGACCTCAAGTTACCTGACCGGTTTTCAGGGGACCGTAAGACGTTTCTCTCCTTCCGGGAGAGTTGCAGACTATATTTCCGCCTTAAGCCCCACTCCTCAGGTTCCGAGAACCAGCGGGTGGGTATCATCATATCCCGACTCCAGGAAGGGCCCCAAGAGTGGGCCTTCTCCTTGGCTCCTGATGCCCCTGAACTTTCCTCTGTTGATCGTTTTTTCTCTGCCCTCGGACTCATTTACGACGAGACTGACAGGACTGTTTTAGCCGAGAGTCAGTTGGTGACCTTACGTCAGGGTAGGAGACCGGTTGAGGAATATTGTTCTGATTTTAGGAAGTGGTGCGTAGCTTCTCAGTGGAACGATCCGGCCCTAAGGTGCCAGTTTAGGTTAGGATTATCTGACGCCCTGAAGGATCTGCTGGTTAGCTACCCCTCGTCTGACTCTCTTGACCAGGTTATGGCCCTAGCAGTACGACTTGACCGACGTCTCAGGGAACGTCAGCTAGAACGCTTCAGTGTGCTCCCCTCTGACTTTTCTGCGATCCCCCCCGAGGTCCCGCCTCCTCGCCCCTCCACGGAGGACTCGGAGGTACCTATGCAACTCGGGGCCTCCATGTCCCCTCGACAACGTAGGGAGTTTCGCAGAATGAACGGTCTCTGCTTCTACTGTGGGGACGACAAGCATCTACTGAACACCTGTCCCAGGCGCAAGAATAAGAAGCCGGAAAACTTCCGCGCCTAAGTGATCATCGGGGAGGTCACTTGGGCGCACAGGTATTTCCCGTTAATGTGAAACGCAATAAAATTTTGCTTCCCTTTCAGGTCTCGTTTGCTGGCCGGTCTGCCACGGGCAGTGCTTTCGTGGATTCTGGCTCATCTGCTAATATCATGTCTGTGGAATTTGCTATGTCTCTAAAGATGCCTTGTATTGATTTACCTTATCCTATCCCTGTAGTAGGAATCGACTCTACTCCCCTTGCTAATGGTTATTTTACTCAGCATACTCCTGTTTTTGAACTCCTGGTTGGCTCCATGCATTTGGAGCAGTGCTCTGTACTGGTAATGCAGGGATTATCGTCTGATCTGGTTTTAGGCCTTCCCTGGTTGCAGTTGCATAATCCCACGTTTGATTGGAATACTGGGGATCTCACCAAATGGGGTAATGAATGTCTTATGTCATGTCTTTCTGTTAACTTTATTTCTCCCCGGGAGGAGGTAAACACGCTTCCTGAGTTCGTTCAGGACTTCGCCGATGTGTTTTCTAAGGAGGCCTCCGAGGTGTTGCCCCCCCATAGAGATTACGATTGCGCTATCGATTTGGTGCCTGGTGCCAAGCTTCCTAAAGGTAGGATATTTAATCTTTCATGTCCTGAACGTGAAGCCATGAGGGTGTATATCCAGGAATGCCTGGCCAAGGGTTTCATTCGCCCCTCGACTTCTCCTGTAGGTGCTGGCTTCTTCTTCGTGGGGAAGAAGGATGGTGGTCTTAGGCCGTGCATTGATTATCGTAACCTGAATAAGGTCACTGTAAGGAACCAGTACCCACTTCCTTTGATTCCGGATCTTTTTAATCAGGTTCAGGGAGCCCAATGGTTTTCTAAGTTCGATCTACGGGGGGCATATAACCTTATCCGCATCAAAGAGGGGGATGAGTGGAAAACTGCGTTCAACACACCCGAGGGTCATTTCGAATACCTGGTCATGCCCTTTGGGTTGTGTAACGCCCCTGCTGTCTTCCAGAATTTTATTAATGAAATCCTGAGAGAGTACCTGGGTAATTTTCTTGTTGTGTACCTTGATGACATACTGGTGTTTTCCAAGGACTGGTCCTCTCACGTGGAGCATGTCAGGAAGGTGCTCCAGGTCCTTCGGGAGAATAATCTGTTTGCTAAGACTGAAAAATGTGTCTTTGGGGTACAGGAGATACCATTTTTAGGGCAAATCCTCACTCCTCATGAATTCCGCATGGACCCTGCCAAGGTTCAAGCTGTGGCGGAATGGGTCCAACCTGCCTCCCTTAAGGCGTTACAGTGTTTTTTAGGGTTCGCCAACTATTACAGGAGATTTATTGCCAACTTCTCGGTCGTCGCTAAGCCTCTTACGGACCTTACCCGCAAGGGTGCTGATGTCCTCCATTGGCCCCCTGAGGCCGTCCAGGCCTTTGAGACTCTCAAGAAGTGCTTTATCTCGGCCCCCGTGCTGATTCAGCCCAACCAAGAGGAGCCATTTATTGTGGAGGTTGACGCTTCCGAGGTGGGAGTGGGGGCCGTCTTGTCCCAGGGTACCAGCTCCCTCACCCATCTCCGCCCCTGTGCTTACTTCTCTAGGAAGTTTTCGCCCACGGAGAGTAACTATGATATTGGCAACCGCGAACTTCTAGCCATTAAATGGGCTTTTGAGGAGTGGCGGCACTTCCTGGAGGGGGCCAGACACCAGGTAACGGTCCTTACGGATCACAAGAATCTGGTTTTCCTAGAATCGGCCCGGAGGCTTAATCCTAGACAAGCTCGGTGGGCACTATTCTTTACCAGATTTAATTTCTTGGTTACCTATAGGGCTGGGTCCAAGAATATTAAGGCTGATGCTCTGTCACGTAGTTTCATGGCCAATCCTCCTTCCGAGAAGGATCCCGCTTGTATTTTACCCCCTGGTATAATCGTCTCTGCCACGGATTCTGATTTAGCTTCTGATATCGCGGCTGATCAGGGTGCAGCTCCCGGGAACGTCCCTGGGGACAAACTGTTTGTTCCCCTGCAATACCGGCTGAGGGTACTCAGGGAAAACCATGACTCCGCTCTATCTGGTCATCCTGGCATCTTGGGCACCAAACACCTCATTACCAGAAACTATTGGTGGCCTGGGTTGCCTAAAGATGTTAGGGCTTACGTCGCCGCTTGTGAGGTTTGCGCTAGGTCCAAAACCCCTAGGTCCCGACCTGCGGGCCTACTACGTCCCTTGCCCATTCCCCAGAGACCTTGGACCCATATCTCCATGGATTTTATCACCGATTTGCCTCCATCTCAGGGCAAGTCGGTGGTGTGGGTGGTAGTCGACCGCTTCAGCAAGATGTGCCACTTTGTGCCCCTTAAGAAGCTACCTAACGCCAAGACGTTAGCTTCTTTGTTTGTGAAACACATCCTGCGTCTCCATGGGGCCCCAGTCAATATCGTTTCGGACAGAGGGGTACAATTTGTTTCCTTATTTTGGAGAGCCTTTTGTAAAAAGTTGGAGATTGATCTGTCCTTCTCCTCCGCCTTCCATCCCGAAACTAACGGCCAAACGGAAAGGACCAACCAATCCCTGGAACAATATTTAAGGTGTTTCATCTCTGACTGTCAATTCGATTGGGTCTCATTCCTTCCCCTTGCTGAATTTTCCCTGAATAACCGGGTCAGTAACTCGTCAGGGGTCTCCCCGTTTTTCTGTAATTTCGGGTTTAACCCAAGGTTCTCCTCCGTCTCCCCTGGTTGTTCCAATAATCCTGAGGTAGAGGATGTTCATCGGGAACTGTGCACTGTCTGGGCCCAGGTTCAGAAGAACCTAGAGGCGTCCCAGAGCGCACAAAAGATTCAGGCGGATAGTAGACGTTCTGCTAACCCCCGGTTTGTCGTCGGGGATTTGGTCTGGTTGTCGTCCAGGAACTTGCGCCTTAAGGTCCCGTCCAGGAAGTTTGCTCCCCGATTTATTGGGCCTTATAAGGTCATTGAAGTCCTCAACCCTGTATCCTTCCGTCTGGAGCTGCCCCCATCCTTCCGCATACACGACGTCTTTCATGCTTCCCTCCTTAAACGCTGCTCCCCGTCCTGGTCCCCCTCTAGGAAACCTCCTGTTCCCGTTCTCACCCCTGAGGGGGTGGAATTCGAGGTGGCCAAGATTGTGGACAGTAGGATGATCCAGGGCTCCCTCCAGTACCTGGTCCATTGGAGAGGATACGGGCCGGAGGAGAGGACTTGGGTACCTGCTCGAGATGTTCACGCTGGGGTATTGGTCAGGAGGTTCCACCTTCTCTTCCCCACTAAACCGGGTCCTCTTAGTAAGGGTCCGGTGGCCCCTCATAAAAGGGGGAGTACTGTAAAGGATCTGCCAGGCACTACGTCTGTGGAGATTCCCAGGGTTAATCAGTCGACACCTGAGGCCAGACCTCTTAGACTGACACCGGCTCCCACCAATCAGGGTGGCAGGCTCAGGAGTGGGAGAGCCTATCGCGGCCTGGTCAGTCAGAGTTAGCTCCGCCCCCTGTCCATTTATACCTGCAGTTTTCTCTTCCTCATTGCTTGTTATTCTTTTGGATTCCTGGCCCCACTGCTGCTTGCTCCAGCCTGCTTCTGCCGTGCTTCTGCCTTGCTGCAGTTCTCCTTGACTTGACTTGCTTTGCTTTGCTTTGCCCCTGGCTTGCTTCTGTCTCCGTGCCCGCTCGGGTTACTCACTTCGTCCTGGTCCTGACTGTTCGTTCGCCGCTCCGTTTCCTCGTGGCGTTCCGTGGCTACTGCCCCTTCCCTTGCGTGTTCCCTGTTTGTTTTCCTGTGCACTTAGACAGCGTAGGGACCGCCGCCCAGTTGTACCTCGTCGCCTAGGGCGGGTCGTTGCAAGTAGGCAGGGACAGGGCGGTGGGTAGATTAGGGCTCACTTTCCCTTCACCTCCTTCCTGCCATCACAGCCCCTATATACAAGAATATAACTACTATAATACTGCTCCCTATATACAAGAATATAACTACTATAATTCTGCTCCTATATACAAGAATATAACTACTATAATACTGCTCCTATATACAAGAATATAACTACTATAATACTGCTCCTATATACAAGAATACAACTACTATAATACCGCCCCCTATATACAAGAATATAACTACTATAATACTGCCCCTATATACAAGAATATAACTACTATAATACTGCCCCTATATACAAAAATATAACTACTATAATACTGCCCCTATATACAAGAATATAACTACTATAATACTGCCCCTATATACAAGAAGATAACTACTATAATACTGCCCCTATTTACAAGAATATAACTACTATGATACTGCCCCCTATATACAAGAATATAACTACTATAATACTGCTCCTATATACAAGAATATAACTACTATAATACTGCTCCTATATACAAGAATATAACTACTATAATACTGCTCCTATATACAAGAATACAACTACTATAATACCGCCCCCTATATACAAGAATATAACTACTATAATACTGCCCCCTATATACAAGAATATAACTACTATAATACTGCCTCCTATATACAAGAATATAACTACTATAATACTGCCCCTATATACAAGAATATAACTACTATAATACTGCCCCTATATACAAAAATATAACTACTATAATACTGCCCCTATATACAAAAATATAACTACTATATTACTGCCCCTATATACAAGAATATAACTACTATAATACTGCTCCATATATACAAGAATAGAACTACTATAATACTGCCCCCTATATACAAGAATATAACTACTAGAATACTGCCACTATATACAAGAATATAACTTCTATAATACTGCCCCCTATATACAAGAATATAACTACTATAATACTGCTCCATATATACAAGAATAGAACTACTATAATACTGCCCCCTATATACAAGAATATAACTACTATAATACTGCCCCCTATATACAAGAATATAACTACTATAATACTGTCCCTATATACAAGAATATAACTACTATAATACTGCCTCCTATATACAAAAATATAACTACTATAATACTGCCCCTATATACAAGAATATAACTACTATAATACTGCCCCTATATACAAGAATAAAACTACTATAATACTGCCCCTTATATACAAGAATATAACTACTATAATACTGCTCCTATATACAAGAATATAACTACTATAAGGCTGGGTTCACACGTGGCGGAATTTCACTTAAATTCCGCTGCGGACACTCCGCAGCGTTAATCCGCAGCGGAGCCGTTTGTCCATTGACTTCCACTTTAATTTAGCAGTGTTCGTTTAGACGATGCGTAAAATTCCGCTGCGGAGCATAGGCTGCGGAGCGGAATTTGGTGTCCGCAGCATGCTCTGTCTGTTGCGGAGCAGTGGCGGACTCATGGCGGAATTTCTCCATTGACTTCAATGGAGATTCTAATTTCCGCAATGAAGTCCGCAGCTGTCATGCACATGTTACCGTGTTTCCCCGATAGTAAGACACCCCCGATTGTAAGACGTATCGGGGGTTTCAGGGGGGTCGGCTAATATAAGCCGTACCCCGAAAGTAAGACATATGTCTTACTTTCGGGGAAACACGGGGGTATTGCCGCATCCTGCCCACTTCCGCGCCGCCCCCCTCTTAACGCCGAAGGACGGATATATCAGTCCTCAGCAGCTGCTAGTTCGCGCAGGAGGACGGATATATCCGTCCTGTGATCGCGCGGGTACTGACAGCGTACCCATGCGATCAGCGGCAGGAGCACGGCTGTTATACACAGCCTGGCTCCTGCTGCAACTGCCGGAATCGAAGCGCGCGCCGATTCCAGCAGTTTAACCCATTAAATGCCGCTGTCAATAGTGACAGCGGCATTTAATGTGTTTGACAGAGGGGGGAGCTCCCTCTGTCACCCGATCGGCGCCCCCGCAAACAAATCGCGGGTCGCCGTCGGGTTTCCATGACAGCCGGGGGTCTAACAAAGACCCCCAGGTCTGCCTTCAGCATCTGCCTGTTAGGCGATGCCGGAGGCATGACCTAATAGGTTGCCTGTCAGTTTTACACTGACAGGCAATAATGCTTCGGTATACTAAGTATACCAAAGCATTATATATGCGATCGGCACATCGCATAGTGAAGTCCCCTGGTGGGACTAAAAAAAAAAATGTAAAACAGTTAAATAAAGTTTGTGAAAAAAAAATAAAAAAAAAAATCTACAATTTTTTCCCAATATAAGACATACCCCGAAAGTAAGACATAGTGGGGCTTTTGGGGATAAAAAGAAAGTAAGACACTGTCTTACTTTCGGGGAAACACGGTATGTGTGCTGCGGATCCGTCTTGCTTTTTTAACTTGACATTTCTTCATTCTGGATGGACCTATGTATTTCTAGGTCTACAGCCAGACTGAGGAAGTCAATGGGGCTCCCGTAATGACGGGAGCGTTGCTAGGAGACGTCAGTAAATAGTCACTGTCCAGGGTGCTGAAAGAGTTAAGCGATCGGCAGTAACTGTTTCTGCACCCGGGACAGTGACTACCGATCACAATATACATGTATCTGTAAAAAAAATGAAGTTCATACTTACCGAGAACTCCCTGCTTCTGTCTCCAGTCCGGCCTCCCAGGATGACGTTTCAGTCTAAGTGACGGCTGCAGCCAATCACAGGTTAATAACAGGCTGCAGCGGTCACATGGACTGCCGCGTCATCCAGGGAGATCGGGCTGGATGCCGAAGGAGGGACGCGTCACCAAGACAACGGGCGGTAAGTATGAATTTCTTTGACTTTCACAAGGGAAAGTGCTGTCCCTTCTCTCTATCCTGCACTGATAGGGAGAAGGGAAGTACTTTTACCGCAGTCCGCAGCAGCTAGTCCGCATCAATTTACTGCACATTTTGTGCAGATCCGCAGCAGAATCTGCAACGCAGATTCTGTGCGGCATTGATGCGGACAGTTGCGGAGGAAATCCGCCACGTGTGGTCATGCCCTTATACTGCTCCTATATACAAGAATATAACTACAATAATACTGCCCCTGTGTACAAGAATATAACTACTATAATACTGCCTCCTATATACAAGAATATAACTACTATAATACTGCCCCTATATACAAGAATATAACTACTATAATACTTCCCCCTATATACAAGAATATAACTACTATAATACTGCCCCTATATATAAGAATATAACTACTATATTACTGCCTCCTATATACAAGAATATAACTACTATAATACTGCCCCTATATATAATAATATAACTACTAAAATACTGCCCCCTATGTACAAGAATATAACTACTATAATACTGCCCCTATATACAAGAATATAACTACTATAATACTGCCCCCTATATACAAGAATATAACTACTATAATACTGCCCCCTATATACAAGAATATAACTACTATAATACTGCCCCTATATACAAGAATATAACTACTATAATACTGCCCCCTATATACAAGAATATAACTACTATAATACTGCCCCCTATATACAAGAATATAACTACTATAATACTGCTCCTATATACAAGAATATAACTACTATAATACTGCCCCCTATATACAAGAATATAACTACTATAATACTGCCCCTATATACAAGAATATAACTACTATAATACTGCCCCCTATATACAAGAATATAACTACTATAATACTGCCCCCTATATACAAGAATATAACTACTATAATACTGCTCCTATATACAAGAATATAACTACTATAATACTGCCCCCTATATACAAGAATATAACTACTATAATACTGCCCCCTATATACAAGAATATAACTACTATAATACTGCCCCTATATACAAGAATATAACTACTATAATACTGCTCCTATATACCAGAATATAACTACTATAATACTGCTCTCTATATACAAGAATATAACCACTATAATACTGCTCCTATATACAAGAATATAACTACTGTAACACTGCTCCTATATACAAGAATATAATTACTATAATACTGCAATCTATATACAAGAATATAACTACTATAATACTGCCCCCTATGTACAAGAATATAACTACTATAATACTGCCTCCTATATACAAGAATATAACTACTATAATACTGCTCCTATATACAAGAATATAACTACTGTAACACTGCTCCCTATATACAAGAATATAATTACTATAATACTGCCCCTATATACAAGAATATAACTACTATAATACTGTTCCTATATACAAGAATATAACTACTATAATACTGTTCCTATATACAAGAATATAACTACTGTAACACTGCTCCCTATATACAAGAATATAGCTACTATAATACTGCCCCTATATACAAGAATATAACTACTATAATACTGCCCTCTATATACAAGAATATAACTACTATAATACTTCCCCCTATATACAAGAATATAACTACTATAATACTGCCCCTATATACAGGAATATAACTACTATAATACTGCATCCTATATACAAGAATATAGCTACTATAATACTGCCCCTATATACAAGAATATAACTACTATAATACTGCCCCTATGTACAAGAATATAACTACTATAAGGGCATGGCCCCACGTGGCGCTTTTCCTCCGCAGCTGTCCGCATCAATGCCGCACAGAATCTGCGTTGCAGATTCTGTTGCGGATCTGCCCAAAATGTGCAGTAAATTGATGCGGACTGGCTGATGCGTATTGCGGTGAAAGTACTTCCCTTCTCTCTATCAGTGTAGGATAGAGAGAAGGGACAGCACTTTCCCTAGTGAAAGTAAAAGAAATTCATACTTACCCGGCCGTTGTCTTGGTGACGCGTCCCTCTTTCGGCATCCAGCCCGACCTCCCTGGATGACGCGGCAGTCCATGTGACCGCTGCAGCCTGTGCTTGGCCTGTGATTGGCTGCAGCCGTCACTTACACTGAAACGTCATCCTGGGAGGCCGGACTGGAGACAGACGCAGGGAGTTCTCGGTAAGTAGGGACTTCTATTTTTTTTACAGGTTGCTGTATATTGGGATCGGTAGTCACTGTCCAGGGTGCAGAAACAGTTACTGCCGATCGCTTAACTCTTTCAGCACCCTGGACAGTGACTATTTACTGACTTCGCCTAGCAACGCTCCCATAATTACAGGAGCCCCATTGACTTTCTCAGTCTGGCTGTAGACCTAGAAATACATAGGTCCAGCCAGAATGAAGAAATGTCATGTTAGTAAAACCAATACGCTCCGCAGCACACATAATATGTACATGACAGCTGCGGACTTCATTGCGGAATTTTGAATCTCCATTGAAGTCAATGGAGAAGTTCCGCAATGAGTCCGCAACCAGTCCGCCACAGGTCCGCAACATCCTTTGTATGCTGCGGACACCAAATTCTGCACCGCAGCCTATGCTCCGCAGCGGAATTTTGCGCCTCGTCTAAACGAACACTACTAAAAAGCAGTGGAAGGCAATGGAGAAACGGGTCCGCTGCGGATTAACGCTGCGGAGTGTCCGCAGCGGAATTCCAGAGTAATTCCACCACGTGGGGCTTTGCCCTAATACTGCCCCCTATATACAAGAATATAACTACTATAATACTGCCCCTATATACAAGAATATAACTACTATAATACTGCCCCCTATATACAAGAATATAACTAATATAATACTGCCCCTATATACAAGAATATAACTACTATAATACTGCTCCTATATACAAGAATATAACTACTATAATACTGCTCCTATATACAAGACTATAACTACTATAATACTGCCCCTATGTACAAGAATATAACTACTATAATACTGCCCCTATGTACAAGAATATAACTACTATAATACTGCCCCCTATGTACAAGAGTATAACTACTATAATACTGCCCCTATATACAAGAATATAACTACTATAATACTGCTCCCTATGTACAAGAATATAACTACTATAATACTGCCCCTATATACAAGAATATAACTACTATAATACTGCTCCTATATACAAGAATATAACTACTATAATACTGCTCCTATATACAAGAATATAACTACTATAATACTGCTCCTATGTACAAGACTATAACTACTATAATACTGCCCCTATGTACAAGAATATAACTACTATAATACTGCCCCTATGTACAAGAAGATAACTACTATAATACTGCCCCTATGTACAAGAATATAACTACTATGATACTGCCCCCTATATACAAGAATATAACTACTATAATACTGCTCCTATATACAAGAATATAACTACTATAATACTGCTCCTATATACAAGAATACAACTACTATAATACTGCCCCCTATATACAAGAATATAACTACTATAATACCGCCCCTATATACAAGAATATAACTACTATAATACTGCCCCTATATACAAGAAGATAACTACTATAATACTGCCCCTATGTACAAGAATATAACTACTATGATACTGCCCCCTATATACAAGAATATAACTACTATAATACTGCCCCCTATATACAAGAATATAACTACTATAATCCTGCCCCCTATAGACAAGAATATAACTACTATAATACTGCCTCCTATATACAAGAATATAACTACTATAATACTGCACCCTATATACAAGAATATATCTGCTATAATACTGCCCCCTATATACAAGAATATAACTACTATAATACTGCCACTATATACAAGAATTTAAGTACTGTAATACTGCTCCCTATATACAAGAATATAACTACTATAATACTGCCCCTATATACAAGAATATAACTACTATAATACTGCCTCCTATATACAAGAATATAACTACTATAATACTGCCCCCTATATACAAGAATATAACTACTATAATACTGCCTCCTATATGCAAGAATATAACTACTATAATACTGCCCCTATATACAAGAATATAACTACTATAATACTGCCCCTATATACAAAAATATAACTACTATAATACTGCCCCTATATACAAAAATATAACTACTATATTACTGCCCCTATATACAAGAATATAACTATAATAATACTGTCCCTATATACAAGAATATAACTACTATAATACTGCCTCCTATATACAAAAATATAACTACTATAATACTGCCCCTATATACAAGAATATAACTACTATAATACTGCCTCCCATATACAAGAATATAACTAATATAATACTGCCCCCTATATACAAGAATATAACTACTATAATACTGCCCCTATATACAAGAATATAACTACTATAATACTGCTCCTATATACAAGAATATAACTACTATAATACTGCTCCTATATACAAGAATATAACTACTATAATACTGTCCCTATATACAAGAATATAACTACTATAATACTGCCTCCTATATACAAGAATATAACTACTATAATACTCCCCTATATAGAAGAATATAACTACTATAATACTGCCCCTATATACAAGACTATAACTACTGTAATACTGCTCCCTATTTACAAGAATATAACTACTATAATACTGCCCCTGTGTACAAGAATATAACTACTATAATACTGCCTCCTATATACAAGAATATAACTACTATAATACTGCCCCTATATACAAGAATATAACTACTATAATACTGCCCCCTATATACAAGAATATAACTACTATAATACTGCCCCTATATATAAGAATATAACTACTATAATACTGCCTCCTATATACAAGAATATAACTACTATAATACTGCCCCTATATATAATAATATAACTACTAAAATACTGCCCCCTATGTACAAGAATATAACTACTATAATACTGCCCCTATATACAAGAATATAACTACTATAATACTGCCCCCTATATACAAAAATATAACTACTATAATACTGCCCCCTATATAAAAGAATATAACTACTATAATACTGCTCCTATATACAAGAATATAACTACTATAATACTGCCCCCTATATACAAGAATATAACTACTATAATACTGCCCCTATATACAAGAATATAACTACTATAATATTGCCTCCTATATACAAGAATATAACTACTATAATACTGCCCCTATATATAATAATATAACTACTAAAATACTGCCCCCTATGTACAAGAATATAACTACTATAATACTGCCCCTATATACAAGAATATAACTACTATAATACTGCCCCCTATATACAAGAATATAACTACTATAATACTGCCCCCTATATACAAGAATATAACTACTATAAGGGCATGACCACACGTGGCGGATTTCCTCCGCAACTGTCCGCATCAATGCCGCACAGAATCTGCGTTGCAGATTCTGCTGCGGATCTGCACAAAATGTGCAGTAAATTGATGCGGACTAGCTGCTGCGGACTGCGGGAAAAGTGCTTCCCTTCTCCCTATCAGTGCAGGATAGAGAGAAGGGACAGCACTTTCCCTAGTGAAAGTAAACGAATTTCATACTTACCGGCCGTTGTCTTGGTGACGCGTCCCTCTTTCGGCATCCAGCCCGACCTCCCTGGATGACGCGGCAGCCGTCACTTAGACTGAAACGTCATCCTGGGAAGCCGGACTGGAGACAGAAGCAGGGAGTTCTCGGTAAGTATGAACTTATATTTTTTTACAGGTTGCTGTATATTGTGATCGGTAGTCACTGTCCAGGGTGCAGAAACAGTTACTGCCGATCGCTTAACTCTTTCAGCACCCTGGACAGTGACTATTTACTGACGTCTCCTAGCAACGCTCCCGTCATTACGGGAGCCCCATTGACTTCCTCAGTCTGGCTGTAGACCTAGAAATACATAGGTCCAGCCAGAATGAAGAAATGTCAAGTTAAAAAAGCAAGACGGATCCGCAGCACACATAACATGTGCATGACAGCTGCGGACTTCATTGCGGAAATTAGAATCTCCATTGAAGTCAATGGAGAAATTCCGCCATGAGTCCGCCACTGCTCCGCAACAGACAGAGCATGCTGCGGACACCAAATTCCGCTCCGCAGCCTATGCTCCGCAGCGGAATTTTACGCCTCGTCTAAACGAACACTGCTAAATTAAAGTGTAAGTCAATGGACAAACGGCTCCGCTGCGGATTAACGCTGCGGAGTATCCGCAGCGGAATTTTAGTGAAATTCCGCCACGTGTGAACCCAGCCTAATACTGCCCCTATATACAAGAATATAACTACTATAATACTGCCCCCTATATACAAGAATATAACTACTATAATACTGCCCCTATATACAAGAATATATCTAATATAATACTGCTCCTATATACAAGAATATAACTACTATAATACTGCCCCTATATACAAGAATATAACTAATATAATACTGCCTCCTATATACTAGAATATAACTACTATAATACTGCTCCCTATATACAAGAATATAACTACTATAATACTGCCCCCTATATACAAGAATATAACTACTATAATACTGTTCCTATATACAAGAATATAACTACTGTAACACTGCTCCCTATATACAAGAATATAATTACTATAATACTGCCCCTATATACAAGAATATAACTACTATAATACTGCCACTATATACAAGAATATAACTACTATAATACTGCCCCTATATACAAGAATATAACTACTATAATACTGCCCCCTATATACAAGAATATAACTACTATAATACTGCCCCTATATACAAGAATATAACTACTATAATACTGCCTCCTATATACAAGAATATAACTACTATAATACTGCCCCCTATATACAAGAATATAACTACTATAATACTGCCTCCTATATGCAAGAATATAACTACTATAATACTGCCCCTATATACAAGAATATAACTACTATAATACTGCCCCTATATACAAAAATATAACTACTATAATACTGCCCCTATATACAAAAATATAACTACTATATTACTGCCCCTATATACAAGAATATAACTATAATAATACTGTCCCTATATACAAGAATATAACTACTATAATACTGCCTCCTATATACAAAAATATAACTACTATAATACTGCCCCTATATACAAGAATATAACTACTATAATACTGCCTCCCATATACAAGAATATAACTAATATAATACTGCCCCCTATATACAAGAATATAACTACTATAATACTGCCCCTATATACAAGAATATAACTACTATAATACTGCTCCTATATACAAGAATATAACTACTATAATACTGCTCCTATATACAAGAATATAACTACTATAATACTGTCCCTATATACAAGAATATAACTACTATAATACTGCCTCCTATATACAAGAATATAACTACTATAATACTCCCCTATATAGAAGAATATAACTACTATAATACTGCCCCTATATACAAGACTATAACTACTGTAATACTGCTCCCTATTTACAAGAATATAACTACTATAATACTGCCCATATATACAAGAATATAACTACTATAATACTGCCCCTGTGTACAAGAATATAACTACTATAATACTGCCTCCTATATACAAGAATATAACTACTATAATACTGCCCCTATATATAATAATATAACTACTAAAATACTGCCCCCTATGTACAAGAATATAACTACTATAATACTGCCCCTATATACAAGAATATAACTACTATAATACTGCCCCCTATATACAAAAATATAACTACTATAATACTGCCCCCTATATAAAAGAATATAACTACTATAATACTGCTCCTATATACAAGAATATAACTACTATAATACTGCCCCCTATATACAAGAATATAACTACTATAATACTGCCCCTATATACAAGAATATAACTACTATAATATTGCCTCCTATATACAAGAATATAACTACTATAATACTGCCCCTATATATAATAATATAACTACTAAAATACTGCCCCCTATGTACAAGAATATAACTACTATAATACTGCCCCTATATACAAGAATATAACTACTATAATACTGCCCCCTATATACAAGAATATAACTACTATAATACTGCCCCCTATATACAAGAATATAACTACTATAATACTGCCCCTATATACAAGAATATAACTACTATAATACTGCCCCCTATATACAAGAATATAACTACTATAATACTGCCCCTATATACAAGAATATAACTACTATAATACTGCTCCTATATACAAGAATATAACTACTGTAACACTGCTCCTATATACAAGAATATAATTACTATAATACTGCAATCTATATACAAGAATATAACTACTATAATACTGCCCCCTATGTACAAGAATATAACTACTATAATACTGCCTCCTATATACAAGAATATAACTACTATAATACTGCTCCTATATACAAGAATATAACTACTATAATACTGCCCCTATGTACAAGAATATAACTACTATAATACTGCCCCTATATACAAGAATATAACTACTATAATACTGCTCCTATATACAAGAATATATCTAATATAATACTGCTCCTATATACAAGAATATAACTACTATAATCCTGCCCCTATATACAAGAATATAACTAATATAATACTGCCTCCTATATACTAGAATATAACTACTATAATACTGCTCCCTATATACAAGAATATAACTACTATAATACTGCCCCCTATATACAAGAATATAACTACTATAATACTGTTCCTATATACAAGAATATAACTACTGTAACACTGCTCCCTATATACAAGAATATAATTACTATAATACTGCCCCTATATACAAGAATATAACTACTATTAGGGCATGACCACACGTGGCGGATTTCCTCCGCAACTGTCCGCATCAATGCCGCACAGAATCTGCGTTGCAGATTCTGCTTCGGATCTGCACAAAATGTGCAGTACATTGATGCGGACTAGCTGCTGGGGACTGCAGGAAAAGTGCTTCTCTTCTCTCTATCAGTGCAGGATAGAGAGAAGGGACAGCACTTTCCCTAGTGAAAGTAAACGATTTTCATACTTACCGGCCGTTGTCTTGGTGACGCGTCCCTCTTTCGGCATCCAGCCCGACCTCCCTGGATGACGCGCCAGTCCATGTGACCGCTGCAGCCTGTGCTTGGCCTGTGATTGGCTGCAGCCGTCACTTACACTGAAACGTCATCCTGGGAGGCCGGACTGGAGACAGAAGCAGGGAGTTCTCGGTAAGTATGAACTTATATGTTTTTTTACAGATACATGTATATTGAGATCGGTAGTCACTGTCCCGGGTGCAGAAACAGTTACTGCCGATCGCTTAACTCTTTCAGCACCCTGGACAGTGACTATTTACAGACGTCTCCTAGCAACGCTCCCGTCATTACGGGAGCCCCATTGACTTCCTCAGTCTGGCTGTAGACCTAGAAATACATAGGTCCAGCCAGAATGAAGAAATGTCATGGTAGTAAAACCAATACGCTCCGCAGCACACATAAGATCTGCGGACTTCATTGCGGAATTTTGACTCTCCATTGAAGTCAATGGAGAAATTCCGCCATGAGTCCGCCACTGCTCCGCAACAGACAGAGCATGCTGCGGACACCAAATTCCGCTCCGCAGCCTATGCTCCGCAGCGGAATTTTACGCCTCGTCTAAACGAACACTGCTAAATTAAAGTGTAAGTCAATGGACAAACGGCACCGCTGCAGATTAACGCTGCGGAGTGTCCGCAGCGGAATTTAAGTGAAATTCCGCCACGTGTGAACCCGCCCTAATACTGTTCCTATATACAAGAATATAACTACTATAATACTGTTCCTATATACAAGAATATAACTACTGTAACACTGCTCCCTATATACAAGAATATATCTACTATAATACTGCCCCTATATACAAGAATATAACTACTATAATACTGCTCCTATATACAAGAATATAACTACTATAATACTGCCCCTATATACAAGAATATATCTACTATAATACTGCCCCTATATACAAGAATATAACTACTATAATACTGCCCCTATGTACAAGAATATAACTACTATAAGGGCATGGCCCCACGTGGCGCTTTTCCTCCGCAGCTGTCCGCATCAATGCCGCACAGAATCTGCGTTGCAGATTCTGTTGCGGATCTGCCCAAAATGTGCAGTAAATTGATGCGGACTGGCTGATGCGTATTGCGGTGAAAGTACTTCCCTTCTCTCTATCAGTGTAGGATAGAGAGAAGGGACAGCACTTTCCCTAGTGAAAGTAAAAGAAAGTCATACTTACCCGGCCGTTGTCTTGGTGACGCGTCCCTCTTTCGGCATCCAGCCCGACCTCCCTGGATGATGCGGCAGTCCATGTGACCGCTGCAGCCTGTGATTGGCCTGTGATTGGCTGCAGCCGTCACTTAGACTGAAACGTCATCCTGGGAGGCCGGACTGGAGGAAGAAGCAGGGAGTTCTCGGTAAGTAGGGACTTCTATTTTTTTTACAGGTTGCTGTATATTGGGATCGGTAGTCACTGTCCAGGGTGCAGAAACAGTTAGGGCATGACCACACATGGCGGAATTCCTCCGCAACTGTCCGCATCAATGCCGCACAGAATCTGCGTTGCAGATTCTGCAGCGGATCTGCACAAAATGTGCAGAAAATTGATGCGGACTGGCCGCTGCGGACTGCAGGAAAAGTGCTTCTCTTCTCCCTATTCAGTGCAGGATAGAGAGAAGGGACAGCACTTTCCCTAGTGAAAGTCAAAGAAATTCATACTTACCGCCCGTTGTCTTGGTGACGCGTCCCTCTTTCGGCATCCGGCCCGACCTCCCTGGATGACGCTCCAGTCCATGTGACCGCTGCAGCCTGTGCTTGGCCTGTGATTGGCTGCAGCCGTCACTTACACTGAAACGTCATCCTGGGAGGCCGGACTGGAGACAGACGCAGGGAGTTCTCGGTAAGTATGAACTTATATTTTTTTTTACAGATACATGTATATTGAGATCGGTAGTCACTGTCCCGGGTGCAGAAACAGTTACTGCCGATCGCGTAACTCTTTCAGCACCCTGGACAGTGACTATTTACAGACGTCTCCTAGCAACGCTCCCGTCATTACGGGAGCCCCATTGACTTCCTCAGTCTGGCTGTAGACCTAGAAATACATAGGTCCAGCCAGAATGAAGAAATGTCATGGTAGTAAAAACAATACGCTCCGCAGCACACATAAGATCTGCGGACTTCATTGCGGAATTTTGACTCTCCATTGAAGTCAATGGAGAAATTCCGCCATGAGTCCGCAACCAGTCCGCCACTGCTCCGCAACAGACAGAGCATGCTGCGGACACCAAATTCCGCTCCGCAGCCTATGCTCCGCAGCGGAATTGTACGCATCGTGTAAACGAACACTGCTAAATTAAAGTGAAAGTCAATGGAGAAACGGCTCCGCTGCGGATTAACGCTGCGGAGTGTCCGCAGCGGAATTTAAGTGAAATTCCGCTATGTGTGAACCCGCCCTTACTGCCGATCGCTTATTTCTTTCAGCACCCTGGACATTGACTATTTACAGACGTCGCCTAGCAACGCTCCCGTAATTACAGGAGCCCCATTGACTTTCTCAGTCTGGCTGTAGACCTAGAAATACATAGGTCCAGCCAGAATGAAGAAATGTCATGTTAGTAAAACCAATACGCTCCGCAGCACACATAACATGTGCATGACAGCTGCGGACTTCATTGCGGAATTTTGAATCTCCATTGAAGTCAATGGAGAAGTTCCGCAATGAGTCCGCAACCAGTCCGCCACAGGTCCGCAACATCCATTGTATGCTGCGGACACCAAATTCTGCACCGCAGCCTATGCTCCACAGCGGAATTTTTGCGCCTCGTCTAAACGAACACTACTAAAAAGCAGTGGAAGGCAATGGAGAAACGGGTCCGCTGCGGATTAACGCTGCGGAGTGTCCGCAGCAGAATTCCAGAGTAATTCCACCACGTGGGGCTTTGCCCTAATACTGCCCCCTATATACAAGAATATAACTACTATAATACTGCCCCTATATACAAGAATATAACTACTATAATACTGCCCCCTATATACAAGAATATAACTAATATAATACTGCCCCATATACAAGAATATAACTACGATAATACTGCTCCTATATACAAGAATATAACTACTATAATACTGCTCCTATATACAAGACTATAACTACTATAATACTGCCCCTATGTACAAGAATATAACTACTATAATACTGCCCCTATGTACAAGAATATAACTACTATAATACTGCCCCCTATGTACAAGAATATAACTACTATAATACTGCTCCTATATACAAGAATATGATTACTATAATACTGCCCCCTATATACAAGAATATAACTACTATAATACTGCCCCCTATATACAAGAATATAACTACTATAATACTGCCCCTATATACAAGAATATAACTACTATAATACTGCTCCCTATGTACAAGAATATAACTACTATAATACTGCCCCTATATACAAGAATATAACTACTATAATACTGCCCCTATATACAAGAATATATCTACTATAATACTGCCCCTATATACAAGAATATAACTACTATAATACTGCCCCTATGTACAAGAATATAACTACTATAAGGGCATGGCCCCACGTGGCGCTTTTCCTCCGCAGCTGTCCGCATCAATGCCGCACAGAATCTGCGTTGCAGATTCTGTTGCGGATCTGCCCAAAATGTGCAGTAAATTGATGCGGACTGGCTGATGCGTATTGCGGTGAAAGTACTTCCCTTCTCTCTATCAGTGTAGGATAGAGAGAAGGGACAGCACTTTCCCTAGTGAAAGTAAAAGAAAGTCATACTTACCCGGCCGTTGTCTTGGTGACGCGTCCCTCTTTCGGCATCCAGCCCGACCTCCCTGGATGATGCGGCAGTCCATGTGACCGCTGCAGCCTGTGATTGGCCTGTGATTGGCTGCAGCCGTCACTTAGACTGAAACGTCATCCTGGGAGGCCGGACTGGAGGAAGAAGCAGGGAGTTCTCGGTAAGTAGGGACTTCTATTTTTTTTTACAGGTTGCTGTATATTGGGATCGGTAGTCACTGTCCAGGGTGCAGAAACAGTTACTGCCGATCGCTTATTTCTTTCAGCACCCTGGACATTGACTATTTACAGACGTCGCCTAGCAACGCTCCCGTAATTACAGGAGCCCCATTGACTTTCTCAGTCTGGCTGTAGACCTAGAAATACATAGGTCCAGCCAGAATGAAGAAATGTCATGTTAGTAAAACCAATACGCTCCGCAGCACACATAACATGTGCATGACAGCTGCGGACTTCATTGCGGAATTTTGAATCTCCATTGAAGTCAATGGAGAAGTTCCGCAATGAGTCCGCAACCAGTCCGCCACAGGTCCGCAACATCCATTGTATGCTGCGGACACCAAATTCTGCACCGCAGCCTATGCTCCACAGCGGAATTTTGCGCCTCGTCTAAACGAACACTACTAAAAAGCAGTGGAAGGCAATGGAGAAACGGGTCCGCTGCGGATTAACGCTGCGGAGTGTCCGCAGCAGAATTCCAGAGTAAATTCCACCACGTGGGGCTTTGCCCTAATACTGCCCCCTATATACAAGAATATAACTACTATAATACTGCCCCTATATACAAGAATATAACTACTATAATACTGCCCCCTATATACAAGAATATAACTAATATAATACTGCCCCTATATACAAGAATATAACTATGATAATACTGCTCCTATATACAAGAATATAACTACTATAATACTGCTCCTATATACAAGACTATAACTACTATAATACTGCCCCTATGTACAAGAATATAACTACTATAATACTGCCCCTATGTACAAGAATATAACTACTATAATACTGCCCCCTATGTACAAGAATATAACTACTATAATACTGCTCCTATATACAAGAATATGACTACTATAATACTGCCCCCTATATACAAGAATATAACTACTATAATACTGCCCCCTATATACAAGAATATAACTACTATAATACTGCCCCTATATACAAGAATATAACTACTATAATACTGCTCCCTATGTACAAGAATATAACTACTATAATACTGCCCCTATATACAAGAATATAACTACTATAATACTGCCCCTATATACAAGAATATAACTACTATAATACTGCTCCTATATACAAGAATATAACTACTATAATACTGCTCCTATATACAAGAATATAACTACTATAATACTGCTCCTATATACAAGACTATAACTACTATAATACTGCCCCTATGTACAAGAATATAACTACTATAATACTGCCCCTATGTACAAGAATATAACTACTATAATACTGCCCCTATGTACAAGAATATAACTACTATAATACTGCCCCCTATGTACAAGAATATAACTACTATAATACTGCTCCTATATACAAGAATATAACTACTATAATACTGCCCCTATGTACAAGAATATAACTACAATAATACTGCCCACTATGTACAAGAATATAACTACTATAATACTGCTCCTATATACAAGAATATAACTACTATAATACTGCTCCTATATACAAGACTATAACTACTATAATACTGCTCCTATATACAAGAATATAACTACTATAATACTGCCCTCTATATACAAGAATATAACTACTATAATACTCCCCCTATATACAAGAATATAACTACTATAATACTGCCCCTATATACAAGAATATAACTACTATAATACTGCTCCTATATACAAGAATATAAGTACTATAATACTGCCCCTATATACAAGAATATAACTACTATAATACTGCCGCCTATATACAAGAATATAACTACTATAATACTGCCCCTATATACAAGAATATAACTACTATAATACTGCCCCCTATATACAAGAATATAACTACTATAATACTACCCCTATATACAAGAATATAACTACTATAATACTGCTCCTATATACAAGAATATAACTACTATAATACTGCCCCCATATACAAGAATATAACTACTATAATACTGCCGCCTATATACAAGAATATAACTACTATAATACTGCCGCCTATATACAAGAATATAACTACTATAATACTGCCCCTATATACAAGAATATAACCACTATAATACTGCCCCCTATATACAAGAATATAACTACTATAATACTGCCCCTATATACAAGAATATAACTACTATAATACTGCCCCCTATATACAAGAATATAACTACTATAATACTGCCCTCTATATACAAGAATATAACTACTATAATACTGCCCCTATATACAAGAATATAACTACTATAATACTGCCCACTATATACAAGAATATAACTACTATAATACTGCCCCCTATATACAAGAATATAACTACTATTAGGGCATGACCACACATGGCGGAATTCCTCCGCAACTGTCCGCATCAATGCCGCACCTAATCCGGGTTGCGGATTACGGCTGCGGATCTGCACAAAATGTGCAGAAAATTGATGCGGACTGGCCGCTGCGGACTGCAGGAAAAGTGCTTCCCTTCTCCCTATCAGTGCAGGATAGAGAGAAGGGACAGCACTTTCCCTAGTGAAAGTAAAAGAAATTCATACTTACCGCCCGTTGTCTTGATGACGCGTCCCTCCTTCGGCATCCAGCCCGACCTCCCTGGATGACGCGCCAGTCCATGTGACCGCTGCAGCCTGTGCTTGGCCTGTGATTGGCTGCAGCCGTCACTTCCACTGAAACGTCATCCTGGGAGGCCGGACTGGAGACAGAAACAGGGAGTTCTCGGTAAGTATGAACTTATATGTTTTTTTACAGATACATGTATATTGGGATCGGTAGTCACTGTCCCGGGTGCAGAAACAGTTACTGCCGATCGCTTAACTCTTTCAGCACCCTGGACAGTGACTATTTACTGACGTCTCCTAGCAACGCTCCCGTCATTACGGGAGCCCCATTGACTTCCTCAGTCTGGCTGTAGACCTAGAAATACATAGGTCCAGCCAGAATGAAGAAATGTCATGTTAAAAAACCAATACGCTCCGCACCACACATAACATGTGCATGACAGCTGCGGACTTCATTGCGGAACTTAGAATCTCCATTGAAGTCAATGGAGAAATTCCGCCATGAGTCCGCAACCAGTCCGCCACTGCTCCGCAACAGACAGAGCATGCTGCGGACACCACATTCCGCTCCGCAGCCTATGCTCCGCAGCGGAATTGTACGCATCGTGTAAACGAACACTGCGAAATTAAAGTGAAAGTCAATGGAGAAACGGCTCCGCTGCGGATTAACGCTGCGGAGTGTCCGCAGCGGAATTTAAGTGAAAATCCGCCATGTGTGAACCCGCCCTAATACTGCCCCCTATATACAAGAATATAACTACTATAATACTGCCCCTATATACAAGAATATAACTACTATAATACTGCCCACTATATACAAGAATATAACTACTATAATACTGCCCCCTATATACAAGAATATAACTACTATAATACTGCCCCCTATATACAAGAATATAACTACTATAATACTTCCCCCTATATACAAAAATATAACTACTATAATACTGCCCCTATATACAAGAATATAACTACTATAATACTGCCCCCTATATACAAGAATATAACTAATATAATACTGCCCCTATATACAAGAATATAACTATGATAATACTGCTCCTATATACAAGAATATAACTACTATAATACTGCTCCTATATACAAGACTATAACTACTATAATACTGCCCCTATGTACAAGAATATAACTACTATAATACTGCCCCTATGTACAAGAATATAACTACTATAATACTGCCCCCTATGTACAAGAATATAACTACTATAATACTGCTCCTATATACAAGAATATGACTACTATAATACTGCCCCCTATATACAAGAATATAACTACTATAATACTGCCCCCTATATACAAGAATATAACTACTATAATACTGCCCCTATATACAAGAATATAACTACTATAATACTGCTCCCTATGTACAAGAATATAACTACTATAATACTGCCCCTATATACAAGAATATAACTACTATAATACTGCCCCTATATACAAGAATATAACTACTATAATACTGCTCCTATATACAAGAATATAACTACTATAATACTGCTCCTATATACAAGAATATAACTACTATAATACTGCTCCTATATACAAGACTATAACTACTATAATACTGCCCCTATGTACAAGAATATAACTACTATAATACTGCCCCTATGTACAAGAATATAACTACTATAATACTGCCCCTATGTACAAGAATATAACTACTATAATACTGCCCCCTATGTACAAGAATATAACTACAATAATACTGCCCACTATGTACAAGAATATAACTACTATAATACTGCTCCTATATACAAGAATATAACTACTATAATACTGCTCCTATATACAAGACTATAACTACTATAATACTGCTCCTATATACAAGAATATAACTACTATAATACTGCCCTCTATATACAAGAATATAACTACTATAATACTCCCCCTATATACAAGAATATAACTACTATAATACTGCCCCTATATACAAGAATATAACTACTATAATACTGCTCCTATATACAAGAATATAAGTACTATAATACTGCCCCTATATACAAGAATATAACTACTATAATACTGCCGCCTATATACAAGAATATAACTACTATAATACTGCCCCTATATACAAGAATATAACTACTATAATACTGCCCCCTATATACAAGAATATAACTACTATAATACTACCCCTATATACAAGAATATAACTACTATAATACTGCTCCTATATACAAGAATATAACTACTATAATACTGCCCCCATATACAAGAATATAACTACTATAATACTGCCGCCTATATACAAGAATATAACTACTATAATACTGCCGCCTATATACAAGAATATAACTACTATAATACTGCCCCTATATACAAGAATATAACCACTATAATACTGCCCCCTATATACAAGAATATAACTACTATAATACTGCCCCTATATACAAGAATATAACTACTATAATACTGCCCCCTATATACAAGAATATAACTACTATAATACTGCCCTCTATATACAAGAATATAACTACTATAATACTGCCCCTATATACAAGAATATAACTACTATAATACTGCCCACTATATACAAGAATATAACTACTATAATACTGCCCCCTATATACAAGAATATAACTACTATAATACTGCCCCCTATATACAAGAATATAACTACTATAATACTGCCCCTATATACAAGAATATAACTACTATAATACTGCCCACTATATACAAGAATATAACTACTATAATACTGCCCCCTATATACAAGAATATAACTACTATAATACTGCCCCCTATATACAAGAATATAACTACTATAATACTTCCCCCTATATACAAAAATATAACTACTATAATACTGCCCCTATATACAAGAATATAACTACTATAATACTGCCCCTATATACAAGAATATAACTACTATAATACTGCCCCTATATACAAGAATATAACTACTATAATACTGCTCCCTATGTACAAGAATATAACTACTATAATACTGCCCCTATATACAAGAATATAACTACTATAATACTGCCCCTATATACAAGAATATAACTACTATAATACTGCCCCTATGTACAAGAATATAACTACTATAATACTGCCCCCTATGTACAAGAATATAACTACTATAATACTGCTCCTATATACAAGAATATAACTACTATAATACTGCTCCTATATACAAGAATATAACTACTATAATACTGCTCCTATATACAAGAATATAACTACTATAATACTGCCCCCTATATACAAGAATATAACTACTATAATACTGCCCTCTATATACAAGAATATAACTACTATAATACTGCCCCTATATACAAGAATATAACTACTATAATACTGCACCTATATACAAGAATATAACTACTATAATACTGCTCCTATATACAAGAATATAAGTACTATAATACTGCCCCTATATACAAGAATATAACTACTATAATACTGCCACCTATATACAAGAATATAACTACTATAATACTGCCCCTATATACAAGAATATAACTACTATAATACTGCCCCTATATACAAGAATATAACCACTATAATACTGCCCCTATATACAAGAATATAACTACTATAAGGGCATGACCACACATGGCGGAATTCCTCCGCAACTGTCCGCATCAATGCCGCACAGAATCTGCGTTGCAGATTCTGCAGCGGATCTGCACAAAATGTGCAGAAAATTGATGCGGACTGGCCGCTGCGGACTGCAGGAAAAGTGCTTCTCTTCTCCCTATTCAGTGCAGGATAGAGAGAAGGGACAGCACTTTCCCTAGTGAAAGTCAAAGAAATTCATACTTACCGCCCGTTGTCTTGGTGACGCGTCCCTCTTTCGGCATCCGGCCCGACCTCCCTGGATGACGCTCCAGTCCATGTGACCGCTGCAGCCTGTGCTTGGCCTGTGATTGGCTGCAGCCGTCACTTACACTGAAACGTCATCCTGGGAGGCCGGACTGGAGACAGACGCAGGGAGTTCTCGGTAAGTATGAACTTATATTTTTTTTTACAGATACATGTATATTGAGATCGGTAGTCACTGTCCCGGGTGCAGAAACAGTTACTGCCGATCGCGTAACTCTTTCAGCACCCTGGACAGTGACTATTTACAGACGTCTCCTAGCAACGCTCCCGTCATTACGGGAGCCCCATTGACTTCCTCAGTCTGGCTGTAGACCTAGAAATACATAGGTCCAGCCAGAATGAAGAAATGTCATGGTAGTAAAAACAATACGCTCCGCAGCACACATAAGATCTGCGGACTTCATTGCGGAATTGTGACTCTCCATTGAAGTCAATGGAGAAATTCCGCCATGAGTCCGCAACCAGTCCGCCACTGCTCCGCAACAGACAGAGCATGCTGCGGACACCAAATTCCGCTCCGCAGCCTATGCTCCGCAGCGGAATTGTACGCATCGTGTAAACGAACACTGCTAAATTAAAGTGAAAGTCAATGGAGAAACGGCTCCGCTGCGGATTAACGCTGCGGAGTGTCCGCAGCGGAATTTAAGTGAAATTCCGCTATGTGTGAACCCGCCCTAATACTGCCCCTATATACAAGAATATAACTACTATAATACTGCCCCCTATATACAAGAATATAACTACTATAATACTGCCCTCTATATACAAGAATATAACTACTATAATACTGCCCCCTATATACAAGAATATAACTACTATAATACTGCCTCCTATATACAAGAATATAACTACTATAATACTGCCCTCTATATACAAGAATATAACTACTATAATACTGCCCCTATATACAAGAATATAACTCCTATAATACTGCTCCCTATATACAAGAATATAACCAATATAATACTGCCCCTATATACAAGAATATAACTACTATAATACTTCCCCCTATATACAAGAATATAACTACTATAATACTGCCCCTATATACAAGAATATAACTACTATAATACTGCCCCTATATACAAGAATATAACTACTATAATACTGCCCCTATATACAAGAATATAACTACTATAAGGCTGGGTTCACACGTGGCGGAATTTCACTTAAATTCCGCTGCGGACACTCCGCAGCGTTAATCCGCAGCGGTGCCGTTTGTCCATTGACTTACACTTTAATTTAGCAGTGTTCGTTTAGACGAGGCGTAAAATTCCGCTGCGGAGCATAGGCTGCGGAGCGGAATTTGGTGTCCGCAGCATGCTCTGTCTGTTGCGGAGCAGTGGCGGACTCATGGCGGAATTTCTCCATTGACTTCAATGGAGATTCTAAATTCCGCAATGAAGTCCGCAGCTGTCATGCACATGTTATGTGTGCTGCGGATACGTCTTGCTTTTTTGCCATGACATTTCTTCATTCTGGCTGGACCTATGTATTTCTAGGTCTACAGCCAGACTGAGGAAGTCAATGGGGCTCCCGTAATGACGGGAGCGTTGCTAGGAGACGTCTGTAAATAGTCACTGTCCAGGGTGCTGAAAGAGTTAAGCGATCGGCAGTAACTGTTTCTGCACCCGGGACAGTGACTACCGATCCCAATACACATGTATCTGTAAAAAAACATATAAGTTCATACTTACCGAGAACTCCCTGCGTCTGTCTCCAGTCCGGCCTCCCAGGATGACGTTTCAGTGTAAGTGACGGCTGCAGCCAATCACAGGCCAAGCACAGGCTGCAGCGGTCACATGGACTGGCGCGTCATCCAGGGAGGTCGGGCTGGATGCCGAAAGAGGGACGCGTCACCAAGACAACGGCCGGTAAGTATGAAAATCGTTTACTTTCACTAGGGAAAGTGCTGTCCCTTCTCTCTATCCTGCACTGATAGGGAGAAGGAAGCACTTTTCCCGCAGTCCGCAGCAGCTAGTCCGCATCAATGTACTGCACACTTTGTGCAGATCCGCAGCAGAATCTGCAACGCAGATTCTGTGCGGCATTGATGCGGACAGTTGCGGAGGAAATCCGCCACGTGTGGTCATGCCCTAATACTGCCCCTATGTACAAGAATATAACTACTATAATACTGCCCCCTATATACAAGAATATAACTACTATAATACTGCCTCCTATATACAAGAATATAATTACTATAATACTGCTCCCTATATACAAGAATATAACTACTATAATACTGCCCCCTATGTACAAGAATATAACTACTATAATACTGCTCCTATATACAAGAATATAACTACTATAATACTGCTCCTATATACAAGAATATAACTACTATAATACTGCTCCTATATACAAGAATATAACTACTATAATACTGCCCCCTATATACAAGAATATAACTACTATAATACTGCCCTCTATATACAAGAATATAACTACTATAATACTGCCCCTATATACAAGAATATAACTACTATAATACTGCCCACTATATACAAGTATATAACTACTATAATACTGCCCCCTATATACAAGAATATAACTACTATAGTACTGCCTCCTATATACAAGAATATAACTACTATAATACTGCTCCTATATACAAGAATATAACTACTATAATACTGTCCCCTATATACAAGAATATAACTACTATAATACTTCCCCCTATATACAAGAATATAACTACTATAATACTGCTCCTATATACAAGAATATAACTACTATAATACTGCCCCCTATATACAAGAATATAACTACTATAATACTGCCCCTATATACAAGAATATAACTACTATAATACTGCTCCTATATACAAGAATATAACTACTATAATACTGCTCCTATATACAAGAATATAACTACTATAATACTGCTGCTATATACAAGAATATAACTACTATAATACTGCTCCTATATACAAGAATATAACTACTATAATACTGTCCCCTATATACAAGAATATAACTACTATAATACTGCCCCCTATATACAAGAATATAACTACTATAGTACTGCCTCTATATACAAGAATATAACTACTATAATACTGCCCCCTAATGTCATGAGTGGATAATATTTTGTGTATGATCTATGTGTGAATATCACAGTACACTTATTTCCCATCTCAGCGCTGCCTCCTCATGTTCAGGTTTTGTCTTCAGGAATTGATAGTGTGATTTTTGTATTGTCTTCTTTATCTTGTAGTTTATTAGATGGCGCTGTGTCTTTAGGCCATACTATAACGTCAGAGAGTGATATTACATGGATGGTTCTATGTTTGGATTTGTTAGGGCAGTTCTTAGATTATTAGCTGAGCAGGATATTAGGTGTTATGTAAATTCAGGGATGAAGATCGTGGGTTTCTAGAATCAGACATTAATCCGGCGTATTCCTGTGGAACAAATTATTAGGAAATAAACTCTCACAGAACGAGGGGATTATAGAAATGTATTTATAATCACAGATCGTAATCCTAAAATACGGAGTAACTCCAGGGAGCATCTTCAGGAGTAACAGGCGGATCATAAATATTTGCATATATATCAATGAGAAGGTTTCCTTATCTGCGTTGTTTGCGGAGTACCTGGATTTTCGACCCCCACGTGCTTGAGATTTAAGCTGTGGGGGGCTCACCCTCCTTTCCACAATTCCCCATTTTTTTACGTTATTTTCTCCCATTATGTTCCAGTGAAGGTGTCAGTCTTCACTGCATTCTGGCATTCTATTCGTGAACCAAGACGATCATAATGACCATAGGCTCCAACCTGATATGTGATTGTTACATCTATGCTGCTTTGTATAGAAATATGAGAGGATCAACAAAGTAAAATGTATATGGCGTTAAAAGATTTGCTAGTGTGTCAGTCTTTAGTGTTTTCTAGATTCTATTCAAAAACCAAGATCAGGAAAATGACCCCTCTTACCTAGATATGTGATCATCTATGTAGAGAATGGACAGGTGAAATTAAATGTACGTGGCTTTTGAAAGTTTTGTCTGTCAGTCTTTACTGTATTTTTGCATTGTATTCATGACCAAAGACATCACGACGAGCACTGTTATATGTAAGCCCCATCCAAATGTGAGATTGTTTCATCCTTCATGGTCTGCATAGAACATGTCAAATTAAATGTAGATGGCATTAAAAAGCTTTTTTAGTGGAAGTGTCAGTCTTCACTGTATTCTAGCATTCTATTCATTAACCAAGAAAATTATGATGACCACTGAATTAGGTCCCCAACTTGACATGTGATTGTTTTATCTATGTGTAATAATCTACGTATAATAAAATACATATTGTGTAAGTGTCAGTCTTCACTGTATTCTGGCATTTTCTTCATGAATCAGGAAGAACAGGATGACCCCCTGGTATATTCCCCACTCAAAGTGTTTGTTCTCTGTATGAAGTAATGAGAGAACAGGTAGATTTTAATATTTATATGCTGTCAAAAAAATTAGCTGTGTAATGTCAGAGTGCACCATAATTCTGCCATTCTATTCATGAACATAGAAGATCAGGGGGATCAGTGTCAGGGGGGATTCACACGAGCGTGTATTCGGTCCGTGCGGGCCGCGTGGTTTTCACGCGGCACGCATGGACCAATACAAGTCTATGGGGCAGTACAGACAGTCCGTGCTTTTTGCGCAGCGTTTGTCTGCTGCGCAAAAAGCGTGTCAGGTTCAATAACTCTGCGGATTTCGCGCATCACGCACCCATTGAAGTCAATGGGTGCGTGAAAACCACGCAGGTTGCACTGAAGCACTTCCGTGCGAACCGACTGAAACAGCGCACCAGCTGTCAAAAGGATGAATGTAAACAGAAAAGCACCACGTGCTTTTCTGTTTCCGAACATCCAAACGGAGTGTCTTTGCGATGAGCGAAGCCGGACAAGCGAACCGAACTTCACCGGGTTCGGCCAAACTCGTTTTGGCCGAACCCGGCAAAAAAATTATCGGTACGCGACGTCAGGAGATAGTCACTGTCCATGGTGCTGAAAGAGTTAAACTGTTTCAGCACCATGGACAGTGACTTCCGATCCCAATAAACATGAACCTGTAGAAAAAAAAACGAAGTTCTGACTTACCGATAACTCCCGGCGTCTTCCTCCAGTCTGACCTCCCGGGATGACAATTCAGTCCAAGTGACAGCTCCAGCCAATCACAGGCCAAGCACAGGCTGCAGCGGTCACATGGACTGGCGCGTCATCCAGGGAGGTGGGGCCCGATGTCGAGAGGCGCGTCACCAAGGACGCGTCACCAAGGACGCGTCACCAAGGCAACGGCCGGGAAGTTCTCGGTAAGTACAAACTTTTTCTTTTTTTTCAACAGGTTTTTCGATAGGATGTGTTCGGCATTCACTGTCGAGGGTGCTGAAAGAGTTAGCTCTTTCAGCACCTTGGACAGTGACGGCCGTCGACTAGCCTCATCTCTATGATGGCGGCTGCGCGAAAATCATGCAGCCGCGCATCAGACACGGATGACACACGCAGCTGTCAAATGGTTTTTGCGCGCGCAAAACGCTGCGTTGTTTGCGAGCGCAAAAACGCAACGTTCGTGTGTATCTGCCCTCATAGTCACAGCCCAAATAGAGCATAAGAATTTGCACAGTATGGTAAGATCCTCCCTATCTCCGCTTATGTGTCAGTCTTTACTGCTTTTCTGGCATTATCTTTATGAACCAAGCAAATCACGGCGGCCTCTTTTACAGAACTACCCCAAATATGTGTCTCTGTATGATATTGTGGGCATGTAGGTGCAGAATTCAAAATGTAGGATGCTTTTATACTGCTTTGCCTGTGAAAGTGTCAGTCTTCACTGCAGTTCTGGAATTCTATTCATGAACTAGACAGATTAAAGTGACTAAGAAAACCACATCTGGTCAAATATTCCAAACTGTAAACCGCAATTCCTGGTGAATGTGTCGTCTGACATTCTGTGACTTTTAGCCCGTGCGCTGATCATCATGAATACTAATACGCGGCTCCGCCATCTGCTGCAACGGCAGATCTGAAGATCATTGAGCAGAAATAGATCAAAGCTGCGGAAAATAAATCCCACAGGTCAATAGCAATAATTCCATTAATCCGGCACCCAGTAATCCAGTAATGGATCTTCTCCACTAATCTGACCATTAGGGTGCCGGGTTTTGCCCCCCAGGATAGAAGGGTCTGGTGTTTGGTTCCCCCGTTGGGCCCTTTCTATGACCTTTTGGCCAATTCCCCACCTCCTTGCTTAATAACAATGTAGGCGCTGCGGAGAGGGGGTCCTGCACGGGGTCTCGTCACAGGGCTGGGCCCCTCCTAGGTATGTATGATCTGTATCTAACTCTTTCTTCTCTGTGCGCTCTTGTTTGGGGGGGTCTAATTTCTGTATATACTATCGCTCCCTCGTCATTTTCAAAATCTCGGTTTGCTGTCAGTGAATGGAAATATTCAGTTGCAGCTGGGACTTAATCCCTTCACTACAATACACTAGACCACCAGAGATGTTACACTACCATCAACCCCTTTATTGCCCTAGACCAGCAGGGATGTTATTATTAACCCCTTCATTGCTTTAGACTACCAGGGATGTTATTATTAACCCATTTACTGCCCGAGACCACCGGGGGATGTTACCATTAACTCTGTCATTGCCCTAGACCACCAGGTTAAGTTGAAGTTCCTGGGCCCTCATGCAAAAACTGTATCAGGGCCCCCCTCGTCTCATGTGCTTATACAGTGGGGCCCGCCCCAGATCCCCTCAGGCTGCCACATCAGGCTCTGGCACACGGTGCATACAAGGTCCTGAATTCGTGCAGCGTCAGGACCTTGTACCCGGCACAGTCTGATGTGGCAGCCTGAGGGGATCCGAGGACAAGAGAAGACAGGGGACTTGAGTAAATTTTGTGTCTGATCTGGGGGCCCCAGTTTGTGAGGTTTCGGGGGATTTGCTTAGGATGGGCTCTGTCTGGGGGTAGGGGGCACGGACCCAGGATGGTACGGTACCCGGCACGCTCTTGGTACGGCCCTGGTGCTATGTATAATACTGTGTTCTCTTGTGGCAGAAAGCCCACAGGGCCCCCTTTGGCACCACAACTGCAACCCATCTGATTAACCCCTTCCACCAGGGATGTCATAATTAAACCCTTCACTTTCCAAGACCACCAGTGACCCCCATGGATCAGTGATAATTGTTAATGGGTGGAATTCCCCTTTACCTCGAGAGTCGTCAGAATAAAGCATTAGGTGAATCTGCGGGTTAATTTCGGACCCATTCATTTCTATGGGCCCATGCACACGACCGTGGCTTACAAAGACCGTGTGGGGGCCGCAATTGTGGACCCTAAAAACTCATGTCTTATTACGGCCCTTCGGAATAATGCACATCTTCTGTGTGCACGGTCCCTGATTGTGGACGGCCCAAGGGTGAGACTCCGCGGCCGTCCGTGCCCGTAATCACGGGCCCTGCACACGGCTACGGTCGTGTGCATGAAGCCTTAGTCAGTAGTACTTAAAGGGGTATTCCCACAGGATATGCCCTAAATGTCTGAGATGCGACTGCCCCTTTAAATTGCCTACATTTTCCTCGGACTGATCATTTTTCGGTCTAAACTCAAATCCCTCAGAGCCGCGGCCAGAAGCAGTTAAACCTCATTATTGCTCGGTTTGTTTTGGCTCCTGCGCAGAGGAGCGTTCTGTAGTGCAGCCCTGACCGGTGCGTTTGATCTCACATTTGTATATTTAGGTACATAAGAAGAAGAGGCTGTGAAGAGATTTAAGGGATTAGACATAAAGCAGAACATCCCTCAGAACATCATCACTCTCCTCGGCCGCTCTCTGTTGTTTCAGCCATTTATCGAGTGAGCGCCGGACGCCAAATACTCAGCATTTTCCCTCCGCAAGTAAATAAGCCTCATAAAGAAGCAAATCTTGAAGAAGCCGAGCGCCTTAATGCTGTAGAATGATGTCACAGCCTTAGGCAATATGGCTGCTATCAAAGCATCTTTTCTTAGAACTCTGCATTGTACCGTTCCTCTGTTATTCCTCCTGGAAATAGTAATTGACAACTGGCTGTTACAATTCCCCTTGTTAATAAGGTTGTCCCTACAATGTCTGATACTGTCAACACTTATTAGACAGTCCCAGATCGTGTAGGGACATGACCCATTGACAAGGCTGCTCTGGGTGTGACTAGAGTATAAGACATGAAGAAACTCTTGCAAAGCTCCTCAGCATCATATCAAACATAAAATGATGTTCAAAGGGATGCGGTGAGATTTTGGGTCCTGCAGTTGAAAGCCAACATAATGTTTGCATGCAGCTCTGAATGTGACTAGAGTACAGGAGATGAAGTAACAGAAGATCAGTGCAGCTTCTAAGCTTCTCTACATCATTTGTCGATGTAAATGTAAAAGTAAAATTGGAGTTGTATAGACCCTGAACTATCAGGGGTCAGCAGTGTAAGGTTTGGTCCTGCCTGAGAGATAACAGGAAAGCTGCAGGATTTTAAATGCAGCTCTAGATATAAATGGAGTATAAGATGTGATTGAACTCAAGATCAGTACAATTGGCAAAGCTCCTAAACATAATTTGTAGATCTCAACCATAAAATGATGTGGATCCAAGGTCCTGCAGCCTTAAAGCTGAGATTTTTTTGATGCAGCTCTGGATGTGACTAAAGATATTGTACCTTGCAAAGCTCTTTTACATTATTTTGGAGAAGTATAAACCCTAAAGCCTCAGGGGTCAGCAATGATGTATGAGATCCTGTTGCTTAAAAGCTGACAAGAAAAAAACAGAATTCTTGGACGCAGCTCTGGATGTGACTAGAGTATGACATGAAAGAACTGCAGATCAGTGCAAATTGCAAAACTCCTGAGTAAAACGTGTAGATATAAACCGTCAAATAGTATTAGACAGTGGAGCTGCACGCAATTCCTCGCTTTTAGTAATTGCGCTGATGATCGGAGCGCCATTTTATACAACAAATGGAACCGGGCAGCAGAGTTATTTTATATCCCCGTATTGATCGGCCATAATGTCTTTTTAAACATATTGAGAAGCCGTTTCACTTTCTGTACGGATAATAAAGTGCTCAGATCCTTTCAGAATTGGGGACAATTATAAAGTGTACGACATCAATTCAGAAAACGAAATTGCGACGAAGATGTCTGCTCGATAGAGCCGAGGGCTCGTTATTAAAGCTGTAAAATGTAAAGTGAATTTTCTGTTGTGATTTCAGGACGGATCGATACGAATTCAGCCGTCTCTCTAAGCAACTCGGCTTCCCCGGCGCTTCATGAGATTTGTCACGTCAATATTCCTCACAATGGTCTTATAAGTATTGAATCGGAATCACCGTACAATACATCCTCCTCCACCTGTCGTGTGGATCTTCTCAAGAAAAACAGCATTTAGCTACCTGGGCCATGTAAATAACATTTCCCGCATTGATGACGAAATTCCATTAACCATTTGGCACCATCCGCCGTATATATACGGCGCTGGAAGCAGCGGATATCAGCTATATATTACAGTCCATACTCTGCAACAGTTTGGATCGGAAATACACTATGTGGAGAAAAATATTGCCCCCTCCTCTTAATCATTTCCTTCAGTCCCATTACCACAGGTGTATAACATCCTCGCCATGCAGTCGCCCTAAGTCTATGTTCACACAGGACGTAACAGCACACAGTGTATCCGCCCTGGGCGACGCAGGGAATTCCCAGTAGAGCAGTTTTTTCAGCCGGAATATACGCTGCGGAAAACGGCACGTAAAAAAAAAAAAAGTTTTGACGCGTCCCTCTGCCGTCCTGCAGCCCCGCCTCCTGGAATGACATTTCATTCCATGTGACCGCTGCAGCCAATCACAGGTCTAATGGAAGGAAATGTCGTCCCAGGAGGCCGGCCTGGAGGAAGAAACACAGACTTCTGGGTAAATATACGATTTTTATTTTCTGAGTTGCAACTTTTTCCGGCGGAATCAAAGCTTTTCCGCCGCAAAAATCATTGAATTCAATGGGGAAAACCCGCAACAAAAAGGCAGCGATTACGCAAATACGATTGACGTGCTGCGGAATAAAAAAACGCACCCCAAGTCAATTTCTGAACGTTTTTTCCGCTCATCATTTACGCAGCGTGTGGAGGAGATTTGTTCAAATATGATCCACTCTGCTGCTACTGGATTATGCTGACGATTTTCCGCAATAAAATCCGTTACAGAAAATCTGCAGTATTTACGCAACGTGTGAACCCGGCCTTACCCTTATAATTTTAAAATCCCTGGTGGTCTAGGGCAGTGAAAAGCACTGGAAATGCAGGTTCTCCTTGGGGGTTCCATTCTTGGGTGGCCGCTTAGGGAATGGGGTCCCTGGACAATTGGTTAGTTTGTGACCCCCTAAAACCGATCCCGTTGATCTAATTAGGAGATTTTCAGCCCACAAATAACCCGAACAAATGTCGCAGTGAGCCGCACTGTATATAGGATATAGGATAGCAGTGATTGGATTTAAGGAGGCCTGCGCCTTTATTTGGATCCGGTTTCTACCACGTGGCGGATTTTATTCGCAGTGAATGGCGATCAGCGAGAATAGGGTTTTATTTTATTTTTCTCTCATTTTTATCGCAGCTCAGCAGTCTACACGTGCTGACAAATACAGCGAGCTCAGATCAATACTTTCATTGCTATATAATTTTGGAAACGCGCTTTCAATGCAAAAGGTATTCAGCGAGAGGCGGAATCCATCAGGGCTGACAGCGGCTGAGATATCGAGCTGAGACGTACAGAAAAATAGGGAAAATTGTGAAGTTAGGAGAGAAGGATGGAGAGATAAGTCTAATACTGAGGAGTGATATATTTCATACGGTACACAGGGAAAATAAATTCAAACTGGCGTCACATTGGCGACTTTTTCAGTACGTTTTATGTTAAAGAGGTCGCCTGGTTCAGAAAAGCCATTTTTATATTTCATATTCGGGACCCTAATCCGTCAGTCTGAGAAGAGAGCGCCTACAAAGAGCGCCCCGCTCTGGAGGACCCGGCACATGCGTGCATTACCAGGACAACCCTTTATTTCAATAAGCATAGTGTAATGCCTTATTTCTCCTGTGGTGGCAGTGTAGGGAAATTGAATACTTGCTACCGTGATCAACTACAGATCACACCTGATCACCGGGGGACACCCTATGACCTGTGTATTGTTGTGAGACCTTTCAAAGTGGACAATCACTAAATCCTTAAAAATACTGACCATGATGATTTCTATTTATTTCGCCATGATCTGTGGACATAGCCTAAGAGGTTCATTTGGGAAGGAGAGACCTATAGAAAAATGGGCTTCTCTTCCGGTTACTGGTTTACGCTGATTTTATACTGTCCCGAAGGTCTTATAATCTTGGCTATTAGCTGGAGAGGGGTCTATGTAGGACCCTCTCCCCTCTTGGGCATCTATGTGCGTCCACACTATATGCCGCTGCTGCTGTCCTACTGAATTGGATGGCTAGGCGGTGCAGCAGGATAGAGCCCTGATAGTCAGCAGCTCTCCTCCAATCAGCATCACGACAGCTCTCAACTACAGATGAGCGAATCGTTTCTACACTAATCAAATTCGGTCTGAATTTCCCAAAAGTTTTGGATTAGGCAAAATCTGAAACTTTTGGGCGGCACACAAATTGCAGGTCTCCATTTTACAGATTAGAAAAAGGAACATGATCTCGGATGGGCTTTCCCATAATGCCTAGGGAATTAAAAATATATATATATACCATACTCACAAAAAATATACAAAATATATATATACACCATACTCACCTCCCCATGTCTCCTGAGATGACTTTTGGCCCGTGTGGTGGCTGCAGAAATTACATTCGACAAAATGCAATCTCAGGAGGCCGACTCAACAGACATCTGCCAATGGGAGCAGGGACGCATCCCCACAGAGGACCATGGGGGTGAGTACTGTATTTTTTATTTTATTTTAGGGATTGGAATTTTAGGGCACTTGCAATTTGAGACAAATGTATTTAGAACAAATCAAATTGGACAACAGATTCGGTCAGATCCGACCCCCCCCAAAATATATCCTCAACTCTCAATCCCACTGAGGCTTTACACTGGGGCCGACCTTAAAGGGTAACTAAACTTTCAAAAAACTTCTGACTATCATAGTGACATGTCAAAAGTTTTGATTGGTGGGGGTCCGAGCACTGAGACCCCCACCGATCGCTAAAATGAAGAGGCAGAAGCTCTGCGCCATTAAGCTTCTGAACGGCTTTTCTCGGATGTAACGGTGTACGGACTCATTAGAAAGTCCATGAGCCCGTGCACAAACTGCTCGGCTTTCCAAGAAAAGCCGATCAGAAATTAAGCGGCTCAGCGCTCACTCGATCAAAACTTTTGACATGTCACTATGACATGTCAGAAGTTTTCTAAAAGTTTAGTTACCCTTTAAGTAGGCACAAGCCTTTCCTGCTGACACTGGCGTCCAAATACCCGAGGTTTACGACCACCGCAGATTTTATTACTAGTTGTAAAGCTGTATTATTTAGACATTGAACAGCACTATTATTATGTTCCATTTATGTGTGAATCAGTTATTTGGTTCCTGCATTATTTGAACACTGTATGGTTGTATTATCTGAGCACTGTATGGTATTATCTGGTTACTGTATGTTGATATTATTTGTGCATTGTATGGTGGTATTATTTGAGTACTGTATGGTGGTATTATTTGAGCACTTTATGGTGGTATTATTTGAGCACTGTATGTTGGTATTATTTGAGCACTGTATGGTGATATTATTTGATCACTGTATGGTGATATTATTTGGTCACTGTATGGTGGTATTATTTGAGCACTGTATGTTGGTATTATTTGAGCACTGTATGGTGGTATTATTTGAGCATTGTATGGTGGTATTACTTGAGCACTGTATGCTGGTATTATCTGAGCACTGTATGGTTGTATTATTTGAGCACTGTATGCTGGTATTATTTGAGCACTGTATGTTGGTATTATTTGAGCACTATATGGTGGTATTATCTGAGCACTGTATGGTGGTATTATTTGAGCACTGTATGGTGGTATTACTTGAGCACTGAATGGTGGTATTATTTTAGCACTATATGGTGGTATTATCTGAGCACTGTATGGTGGTATTATCTGACCACTGTATGGTGGTATTATTTGAGCACTGTATGGGGGTATTATTTGAGCACTGTATGGTGGTATTGGTCACTGTATGGTGGTATTATTTGAGCACTATTATGGTGGTATTATTTGGTCACTGTATGGTGGTATTATTTGAGCACTATATGGTGGTATTATTTGTGCACTGTATGGTGGTATTATTTGTGCACTGTATGGTGGTATTATTTGAGCACTGTATGGTGGTATTATTTGAGTACTGTATGTTGGTATTATTTGAGCACTGTATGGTGGTATTATCTGAGCACTGTATGGTGGTATTATTTGAGCACTATTATGGTGGTATTATTTGGTCACTGTATGGTGGTATTATTTGAGCACTGTATGGTGGTATTATTTGAGCACTGTATGATGATATTATTTGAGCACTCTATCGTGGTATTATTTGAGCATTGTATGGTGGTATTATCTGAGCACTGTATGGTGGTATTATTTGAGCACTATTATGGTGGTATTATTTGGTCACTGTATGGTGGTATTATTTGAGCACTGTATGGTGGTATTATTTGAGCACTGTATGATGATATTATTTGAGCACTCTATGGTGGTATTATGTGAGCACTGAATGGTGGTATTATTTGAGCACTATATGGTTGTATTATCTGAGCACTGTATGGTGGTATTATTTGAGCACTGTATGGTGGTATTATCTGAGCACTGTATGGTGGTATTATCTGAGCACTGTATGGTGGTATTATTTGAGCACTGAATGGTGGTATTATTTGAGCACTATATGGTTGTATTATCTGAGCACTGTATGGTGGTATTATCTGAGCACTGTATGGTGGTATGATTTGAGCACTGTATGGTGGTATTATTTGAGCACTGTATGATTTGAGCACTGTATGTTTGTATTATTTGAGCACTGTATGGTGATATTATTGGAGCACTGTATGGTGATATTATTTGAGCACTGTATGGTGGTATTATTTGAGTACTGTATGGTGGTATTATTTGAGCACTTTATGGTGGTATTATTTGAGCACTGTATGTTGGTATTATTTGAGCACTGTATGGTGGTATTACTTGAGCACTGTATGCATTATTTGAGCACTGTATGTTGGTATTATTTGAGCACTGTATGGTGGTATTATTTGAGCACTATATGGTGGTATTATTTGAGCACTGTATGGTGGTATTATTTGAGCACTGTATGGGGGTATTATGTGGCATTGCAGTGCTACTTAGGCACTAATGTGTATTATGCAGTGTATAGTGGGGGTAATTATATGGTTATGTACTGTATAAGTGTTATAGTGGCACCGACTATCCAATGTGAGGGCAGTCCTGGCTATCACAAAATGGCTGCTTCTGCTATATAGAAGTAAAATACCTTTTAAAGGTACAATAAATTTAGATACTAAATGTGTTTTCTATCACTCTGTCACATATTCCATTTGCGGTGCCTTTTAAATTCAGTGCGAGCCGTGCAGCCGTCTGGCCATCGCTGTGTTATTTTATATATCGGTTGCGTTTCCATGGTGTCTGAGCCTCTGCTCCAGTTTAGGGAGTGCATTGTGTTTTATTCAGCGCCTACTCTGAAGCTTTTAACGTGGACAATGCTTAGAAGTTCTGAACTGTCAGCAATGTGCTACAAACCAACAAAAGACGCTCTAAAAATAGACAGAGAACATTTTAATAGGAAAATAAATTGATC
Organism: Rhinoderma darwinii; assembly: GCF_050947455.1. Classification (NCBI taxonomy): domain Eukaryota; kingdom Metazoa; phylum Chordata; class Amphibia; order Anura; family Rhinodermatidae; genus Rhinoderma; species Rhinoderma darwinii. The sequence goes on along the minus strand of NC_134688.1, from coordinate 14,496,291 downwards.
CTTTTTTTGGGCAGCTCACCTTTTCATTCGACTTTGGAGGCCAAGTGGAAGAGCCACATTACAGTACCTTGTTGTGATGAGAATGTAACAGAGCCGTTGACAACTATAGCTGACTAGTCATTTTAGAAAACCCGTAGGAAAAGTGAAGATTTAAAGGAACACTCTGGGCAAAACTGACACACTGTGTAACACCTAGTGCAGGGCCAGAGGAGGCGGAGCATGACACAATAATTTTCTTTTGGTATTTTTGTAATCACTCTCATGCCCCACCCTCTCAGAGCCTCCCCTAGGCATAATACACTACAGGGTATCCGTTTTGCCCTTTGTGTCCCTTTAAATCAGTACTTCTCAAACTGTGAGGCACCTCCCCCGAGGTTCTTGATGGGCCTTCACATGACTCCCGTGCGTCCCAGATTCAACTAGCAAAATTTCCTCCTGGATAAAGCGATCAAACCTGATCGTTTCATCCAGGAAGACATTTTGCTCTGCAAATTGACACAGGAACAGGAAGTTACAAGTTAACTTCCTTTTTGTGGCAGAAGAGGTAAAAGCCTGGAGAAGGCAAATTATTAGGAGGGCACAGCGGTTGTTACTGGTAGCTCTGTGGCTGTTACTGGAGACCGTGTAGCAAGTACCAGGGGGACTACGGCTGATACTGGGGGCACTGTGGCAACTACTAGAGGCATTGGACATGTCTTTGTATTGATATGGATGTCGACCACTCGTGAGGCCCAGATGTCACTATATTTTGGCTGGTGAGGACCTCTTCTCCCTGCTCTTGCTAATAGAGAGGGACTCAATTGGGGGACTCCCTCCAGGGCTGGTGTCAGCACCAGGCAAAGTTGGGCAGATGACAGGGGACCCTCAGTGCTCTTGGGGAGCTAGTTTTATGATTGTCTATCCTAGGGTGGGGTAGACAGGCTATTTTGACTCTATCACCCAAGAGCCCACATCACTTATAGCTGGCCCTAAATTTCCCCAGTACCTCCATACCAATATTTGAATGCCAAATAGTAGGACATCCATAAGCTCCGCCTTCAAACTACCTGAAATTCCCATTTTAATACAACTTTGCATAACTCCGCCTCCATTGCAGTCAGGATTGCAGGATAGTCCCACCAAAAACGGGACTGTAGGCAGTACATATGTCCTGTTCTAGTGAACACAACAGGAGTCTGATGCAAAATGAATATTTATGAAAAAGAGCAACTACTGAGACATATTGTTTTCATGTGTTTGGGAGGATGGAGTATGATGAGCTCCTTCCAGACAGGGATATGATGTGCCAGTTCCCAAATACTTGTTTTCTTATTCATATTTTATTAAAACAGAACTAACAACATTGTTATGCCATCTGGTATGACTGTTTTACGTCATGTCTTACAATACAGTGGATCCACTTGTAGGAAATTACTATAAAATAAAGTAATATAGTACATATTCCTGCACTCAAATACTTTGACAGTGTCTTACAATGCATGACCATGGTGTCCACACAACAAAAACCACAGTGACCCCATAACAGTGACTTGTAAGGGAGGTAACTCACATACTTCTTACCCTTCCGTAACAATACGTGTGTATGCCTTTAAATGTGTGTATATTGCTTTAAATGTTTGCTGTTGACATGCAGTGTATGTAGTTTACAGTGTCTATTTGTATACTTATGTGTCCTGCGCACCCTGAGACCCTTTGGTGATGGAGGGCTGATGGGCTGCCGTACGTGGCTGTGCCGCCAGACCCTGCCATCACTGTAGGAGGAGGTGCTGGGCGTCTGTGCAGGTCCGTGCAGAGTCCGATGCTGACAGTGGCGAGTGTTGTGGCTCTCTGTTGTGCGCTAGGATGCTGGTTAGGAAGGGCTATTGGGGGATAAAGAGGCGAGAAATAAGGGGGAGAGTGCGGCTAGACCGCGTGTAGTGCTGAGGGACCCTGTGTCTGGAGTTGGACCCTGACTTCAGCAACCGTGAGGCTGGCGTTGAGCTGTGAAGTGTAGCAACGGGAAGCGGAGAGGTGCAGAGTGAATCTGAGGAGCCGCCATCAGACTGCTGGTAAGCCGCAGTAGAGGCTGTAAGTCCCGGAGGGGTGCTGTACCTGGGAGCTCCAGTTTCTTGCTAAAAAGCCTTCTCTTATAGGGAGCCATTGGTGTGTCCAGGTAGGATGTGAAAAGTCAGCCCCTGGAGGACGTCATTAACTAGCGCCAATAAAAAAAAAAAATAGACATAACTACTTTCAGAAATTTCCCAACTACTCTATATAAATCAGGGAGGTCTGCATTAACCACTTCACCAGCCAAGATCACTGGAGATGTTAACATTAACCTTCTTCATCACCCTAGATCACCAGGGATGTGCCCATTAACTATTTACCATACTAGAATAAAATTAACTTTCAAAAAGTAGTATGTAGCCCTGTATTGTGGTATTTTGACACTGTATGGAGCTATTATGTGGGCACTGTATTGTGCTATTTGTATACTATATAGAGCTATTACGTGGGCACTGTATTGTGTAATGTGGATACTGTATGGATCTATTATGTGGGTACTGTATGGTACTTTGTGGATACTGTATTAAGCCAATATGTGGGCACTATATAAAATTATTTATATACTGTATGGCGCTATTATGTGGGCACTGTATGGTACTATGTGGATACTGTATGGAGCTATTATGTGGTTACTGTATTGTGCTATTTGTATACTGATTAGAGCTATTATCTGGGCACTGTATTGTGTAATGTAGATACTGTATGGATCTATTATGTGGGCACTGTATGGTACTATTTATATACTGTATGGATCTATTATGTGGGCACTGTAATACTGTATGGAGAATCTATGTGGGCAATGTATAGTATTCTTTGTATACCTTATAGAGCTATTATGTGGGCACTGTATTATATAATATGAATACTGTATGGAGTTATTATGTCAGCAGGATATGGTACTATTTTGATACTTTGTGGAGCTATTATGTGGGCAATGTATAGTACTATTTGTATTCTGTAAAGAGCTATTATGTGGACAAAGTATAGTACTATTTGTATACTGTATGGATCTATTATGTGGGCAATGTATTGTACTATGTGTATACTGTATATAGCTATTATGTGGGCACTGTATTGTACTATTTGTATACTGTATGGAGCTATTGTGTGCACTGTATTGCACTATTTGTGTTCCAATTGTTTTTTATTAAAGAAAATAAACAAAATACATTGTCAATTACATTGTGACATTTGTGACCGAATATGTATAGTACTATTTGTATACTGTATGGGGCTATTATGTGGGCACTGTTTTGTATAATGTGGATACTGTATGGAGCTATTATGTGGGCACTGTATTATATAATGTGGATACTGTATGGAGCTATTATGTGAGCACTGTATGGTACTATTTGGATACTGTATGGGGCTATTATGTGGGCACTGTATTGTATAATGTGGATATTGTATGGAGTTATTATATGCCCAATATATTGTGTAATGTGGATACTGTATGGAGCTAATATATGGGCACTGTATGGTACTATTTGTATACTGTATGCAGCTATTATGTGGGCACTATGTGGTACTATTTGTATACTGTATGGAGCTATTATGAGGGCACTGTATTGTGTAATGTGGATACTGTATGGAGCTATTATCTGGGCACTGTATTGTGTAATGTGGATACTGTATGGAGCTATTATGTGGGCACTGTATGCTACTATTTGTATACTGTATGGAGCTATTATGTGGGCACTATGTGGTACTATTTAATTACTGTATGTAGCTATTATGTGGGCTGTGTATGACAGTATTATGTGGGCACTATGTGGTACTATTTGATTACTGTATGTAGCTATTATGTGGGCTGTGTATGACAGTATTATGTGGGCACTATGTGGTACTATTTGATTACTGTATGTAGCTATTATGTGGGCTGTGTATGACAGTATTATGTGGGCACTATGTGGTACTATTTGATTACTGTATGTAGCTATTATGTGGGCTGTGTATGACAGTATTATGTGGGCACTATGTGGTACTATTTGTATACTGTATGGAGCTATTATGTGGGCACTATGTGGTACTATTTGATTACTGTATGTAGCTATTATGTGGGCTGCGTATGACAGTATTATGTGGACACTGTGTGGTAATATAATTTAGGTATTGTATGGCTGTATTATTTAGGTTTGCTTGGCGTTTACAGCTTATATTAGAACATCAGATTTTTTTTTCATATCATCTAGTGATCTACCAATTGCTTTAAATAATCCATGGACTTTAAAATTTTTACTTTACAATCCTGGAACATAAAAAAGGTTTATTGCTAATTAATACGTGCTGTAAGTATGCTAATCAGGTTCACGGCGGATCTCTATGCCAGATGTTTTCAACGCAAAGAGATCAGTTGCACCAGCTGTAAAGTACTGCAAAACTGAATGAAGCTGCTGCTGATGATAATAATAATAATAATAATAATAATAATAATAATAATAATAATGGCATATTGTCCCTAATAGGTTAAATAATATTACTTTATGGGAACAAGAAATTAAAAATTATTTCAACTCTCAAACATTTTTGGAATAAGACTACGTTGTGTTATAACGAACAAGATGTATGTTATTTCCACTTGTGATAATGTGGGAGGTTGGTGAGTGTATCTAAGCCTGTCATGTGGGATACTGTTGCTGAGCTGGTATATTAAGCCTATTGTGAGTGATATTGCCTGCTCAGCTGATGTATCTAAGCCTATCATATATGATAGTGTCTGCTCAGCTGGTATAGATAAGCCATAATCTTGTAATACAAGAGTGTTGAAACTATGTATCTAAGCTTTCCAAGGGTGATACTGTCTCTACTCGGCAAATGTGGAGAAATTGTATGCTTAAACATCAAGTCCACACATTACAGTACAAGCACCTCCACCAGATATTGATCTTGTTTTTTTCAACTTACTTTTTCTATTCCCAAATCTTGTGCTGAATTAATTGCTGATAAAACACCTTAAGTCCGTGGTCCCCGGGGTCGCTATTGAACAGATGGGTCACTCACAATATGTCTAATCCAGCGAGCATCACATCTGTGTCTAGCTGCAAGTATCATCTGGACGCGCTTCATTAATAGCCCAGGAAGCCAAGATATGTTATCAAGTGATCTAACACCAAAGCCGCAGCAAAAAAGTGTTCACATGTAAGAAAGAATACAAAAGTGATAAATAGAAAATAATAACACACCCCACCGATCCCTCTATTATACAGCACGTTTACTCTAATATTACCTACTAGTCTAAAGAGGGCAGTATCATAGTACTTATATTCTTGTACATAGGGGCAGTATTACAGTAGTTATATTCTTGTACATAGGGGGCAGTATTATAGTAGTTATATTCTTGTACATAGGGGGCAGTATTATAGTAGTTATATTCTTGTATATAGGGGCAGTATTATAGTAGTTATATTCTTGTATATAGGAGCAGTATTATAGTAGTTATATTCTTGTATATAGGGGCAGTATTACAGTAGTTATATTCTTGTATATAGGTGGCAGTATTATAGTAGTTATATTCTTGTATATAGGAGGCAGTATTATAGTAGTTATATTCTTGTATATAGGAGTCAGTATTACAGTAGTTATATTCTTGTATATAGGTGGCAGTATTATAGTAGTTATATTCTTGTATATAGGAGCAGTATTACAGTAGTTATATTCTTGTATATAGGGGCAGTATTATAGTAGATATATTCTTGTATATAGGCGGCAGTATTATAGTAGTTATATTCTTGTATATAGGGGCAGTATTATAGTAGTTATATTCTTGTATATAGGGGGCAGTATTATAGTAGTTATATTCTTGTATATAGGGGCAGTATTATAGTAGTTATATTATTGTATATAGGGGCAGTATTATAGTAGTTATATTCTTGTATATAGGGGGCAGTATTATAGTTGTTATATTCTTGTATATAGGGGCAGTATTATAGTAGTTATATTCTTGTATATAGGGGCAGTATTATAGTAGTTATATTCTTGTACATAGGGGCAGTATTATAGTAGTTATATTCTTGTATATAGGGGGCAGTATTATAGTAGTTATATTCTTGTATATAGGAGGCAGTATTATAGTAGTTATAGTCTTGTATATAGGAGGCAGTATTATAGTAGTTATATTCTTGTATATAGGGCAGTATTATAGTAGTTATATTCTTGTATATAGGAGGCAGTATTATAGTAGTTATATTCTTGTATGTAGGGGGCAGTATTATAGTAGTTATATTCTTGTATATAGGGGCAGTATTATAGTAGTTATATTCTTGTATATAGGGGCAGTATTATAGTAGTTATATTCTTGTATATAGGGGCAGTATTATAGTAGTTATATTCTTGTATATAGGGCAGTATTATAGTAGTTATATTCTTGTATATAGGAGGCAGTATTATAGTAGTTATATTCTTGTATATAGGAGGCAGTATTATAGTAGTTATATTCTTGTATATAGGGGCAGTATTATAGTAGTTATATTCTTGTATATAGGGGCAGTATTATAGTAGTTATATTCTTGTATATAGGGCAGTATTATAGTAGTTATATTCTTGTATATAGGAGGCAGTATTATAGTAGTTATATTCTTGTATGTAGGGGGCAGTATTATAGTAGTTATATTCTTGTATATAGGAGCAGTATTATAGTAGTTATATTCTTGTATGTAGGGGGCAGTATTATAGTAGTTATATTCTTGTATATAGGAGCAGTATTATAGTAGTTATATTCTTGTATATAGGAGCAGTATTATAGTAGTTATATTCTTGTATATAGGGGCAGTATTATAGTAGTTATATTCTTGTATATAGGAGGCAGTATTATAGTAGTTATATTCTTGTATATAGGAGCAGTATTACAGTAGTTATATTCTTGTATATTGGGGGCAGTATTATAGTAGTTATATTCTTGTATATAGGGGGCAGTATTATAGTAGTTATAGTCTTGTATATAGGAGGCAGTATTATAGTAGTTATATTCTTGTATATAGGAGCAGTATTATAGTAGTTATATTCTTGTATATAGGGGCAGTATTATAGTAGTTATATTCTTGTATATAAGGCAGAATTATAGTAGTTATATTCTTGTATATAGGAGCAGTATTATAGTAGTTATAATCTTGTATATAGGGGCAGTATTATAGTAGTTATATTCTTGTATATAGGAGGCAGTATTATAGTAGTTATATTCTTGTATGTAGGAGCAGTATTATAGTAGTTATATTCTTGTATATAGGTGCAGTATAATAGTAGTTATATTCTTGTATATAGGAGGCAGTATTATAGTAGATATATTCTTGTATATAGGGGCAGTGTTATAGTAGTTATATTCTTGTATATAGGGGGAAGTATTATAGTAGTTATATTCTTGTATATAGGGGAAGTATTATAGTAGTTATATTCTTGTATATAGGGGGTAGTATTATAGTAGTTATATTCTTGTATATAGGAGCAGTATTATAGTAGTTATATTCTTGTATATAGGGGCAGTATTATAGTAATTATATTCTTGTATATTGGGGCAGTATTATAGTAGTTATATTCTTGTATATAGGGGCAGTATTATAGTAGTTATATTCTTGTATATAGGAGGCAGTATTATAGTAGTTATATTCTTGTATGTAGGGGGCAGTATTATAGTAGTTATATTCTTGTATATAGGAGCAGTATTATAGTAGTTATATTCTTGTATATAGGAGCAGTATTATAGTAGTTATATTCTTGTATATAGGAGCAGTATTATAGTAGTTATATTCTTGTATATAGGGGCAGTATTATAGTAGATATATTCTTGTATATAGGGGCAGTGTTAGGCTGGGTTCACACGTGGCGGAATTTCACTTAAATTCCGCTGCGGACACTCCGCAGCGTTAATCCGCAGCGGAGCCGTTTGTCCATTGACTTTCACTTTAATTTAGCAGTGTTCGTTTTGACGATGCGTAAAATTCCGCTGCGGAGCATAGGCTGCGGAGCAGAATTTGGTGTCCGCAGCATGCTCTGTCTGTTGCGGAGCAGTGGCGGACTCATGGCGGAATTTCTCCATTGACTTCAATGGAGATTCTAATTTCCGCAATGAAGTCCGCAGCTGTCATGCACATGTTATGTGTGCTGCGGATGCGTCTTGCTTTTTTAACTTGACATTTCTTCATTCTGGCTGGACCTATGTATTTCTAGGTCTACAGCCAGACTGAGGAAGTCAATGGGGCTCCCGTAATGACGGGAGCGTTGCTAGGAGACGTCTGTAAATAGTCACTGTCCAGGGTGCTGAAAGAGTTAAGCGATCGGCAGTAACTGTTTCTGCACCCGGGACAGTGACTACCGATCACAATATAGAGCAACCTGTAAAAAAAATAGAAGTTCATACTTACCGAGAACTCCCTGCTTCTGTCTCCAGTCCGGCCTCCCAGGATGACGTTTCAGTCTAAGTGACGGCTGCAGCCAATCACAGGCCAATCACAGGCTGCAGCGGTCACATGGACTGGCGCGTCATCCAGGGAGGTCGGGCTGGATGCCGAAAGAGGGACGCGTCACCAAGACAACGGGCGGTAAGTATGAAATTCGTTTACTTTCACTAGGGAAAGTGCTGTCCCTTCTCTCTATCGTGCACTGATAGGGAGAAGGGAAGCACTTTTCCCGCAGTCCGCAGCAGCTAGTCCGCATCAATTTTCTGCACATTTTGTGCAGATCCGCAGCAGAATCTGCAACGCAGATTTTGTGCGGCATTGATGCGGACAGTTGCGGAGGAAATCCGCCACGTGTGGTCATGCCCTTATAGTACTTATATTCTTGTATATAGGGGGAAGTATTATAGTAGTTATATTCTTGTATAAAGGGAAAGTATTATAGTAGTTAAATTCTTGTATATAGGGGGCAGTATTATAGTAGTTATATTCTTGTATATAGGGGCAGTATTATAGTAGATATATTCTAGTATATAGGGGCAGTATAATAGTGGTTATATTCTTGTATATAGGGGGCAGTATTATAGTAGTATTATTCTTGTATATATGAGCAGTATTATAGTAGTTATATTCTTGTATATAGGGGCAGTATTATAGTAGTTATATTCTGGTATATAGGGGGCAGTATTATAGTAGTTATATTCTTGTATATAGAGGCAGTATTATAGTAGTTATATTCTTGTATATAGGAGCAGTATTATAGTAGTTATATTCTTGTATATAGGGTGCGGTATTATAGTAGTTATATTCTTGTACATAGGAGCAGTATTATAGTAGTTATATACTTGTATATAGGGGCAGTATTATAGTAGTATTATTCTTGTATATAGGAGCAGTATTATAGTAGTTATATTCTTGTTTATAGCAGCAGTATTATAGTAGTTATATTCTTGTATATAGGAGCAGTATTATAGTAGTTATATTCTTGTACATAGGAGCAGTATTATAGTAGTTATATACTTGTATATAGGGGCAGTATTATAGTAGTTATATTCTTGTAGATGGGGCGGTATTATAGTAGTTATATTCTTGTATATAGGGGCAGTATTATAGTAGTTATATTCTTGTATATAGGGGCAGTATTATAGTAGTTATATCCAGTGGCGGATTAAGAAGACCATGGGCCCTGGGCTGTTACCCAAACTTGGGCACCCCCTTCTCCACCACCACCCTGCCGCGCCGTAACTATTGCTAACACTACCTAAACACTAGTACACAAAGTAGGCACATTATGCACAAAGTACACACAGTACGCACATTATGCATAAAGTACGCACATTATGCACAAAGTACGCACATTATGCACAAAGTACACACAGTACACAAAGTAGGCACATTATGCACAAAGTACGCACATTATGCACATTATGCACAAAGTACGCACAGTACACAAAGTACCACATTATGCACAAAGTACACAAAGTAGGCACATTATGCACAAAGTACGCACAGTACACAAAGTACCACATTATGCACAAAGTACGCAAATTATGCACAAAGTACGCACATTATGCACAAAGTACACAAAGTACGCACATTATGCACAAAGTACGCACATTATGCACAAAGTACGCACATTATGCACAAAGTACGCACATTATGCACAAAGTACGCACATTATGCACAAAGTAGGCACATTATGCACAAAGTATGCACAGTACACAAAGTACCACATTATGCACAAAGTACGCACATTATCCACAAAGTACGCACATTATGCACAAAGTACGCACATTATGCACAAAGTACGCACAAAGTACGCACATTATGCACAAAGTACGCACAGTACACAAAGTACACACATTATGCACAAAGTACACAAAGTAGGCACATTATACACAAAGTATGCATAGTACACAAAGTACACACGAGTATGCACATTATACACTAAGTAGGCACATTATACACGAGTATGCACATTATACACAAAGTACACCTTGTAAACACATGAATATGGACATTAAACATACATGAATATGGACATTAAACATACATGAATATGGACATTAAACATACATGAATATGGACATTAAACATACATGAATATGGACATTAAACACACATGCACTTACCTTTTATGTCTTCACTGCAGCTCTTCTCCTGCTCACAGCACAGAGCCCGCCGACAGTCTCCCCTCCCCCATGTCCCGACAGCTAGCAGCAGAGATGTTTAGAGCAGGGAAGGGGGGCTGGAGGGGGAGCTTCTAAAGCAGCACAGACCACGGCTGCTAAGTAGAAGCAAAGCTCCCCTCGCCTGACAGGTGCGGTCCTGGCACCGGGGCTCCCTCCGGTGCTAGCGACGCCACTGGGCATGAGGGGGTTCGGGCGGTCATAGGCTCCTTGGGCCCCCTGGCAGTCTTGGGCCCCGGGCGACCGCCCGAAACGCCCTAATGATAATCCGCCACTGGTTATATCCTTGTATATAGGGGCAGTATTATAGTAGTTATATTCTTGTATATAGGAGCAGTATTATAGTAGATATATTCTTGTATATAGGGGCAGTATAAGGCTGGGTTCACACGAGCGCATTAACGTCCGTAATGGACGGACGTATTTCGGCCGGAAGTCCCGGACCGAACTCAGTGCAGGACGTTAATGTGCTCGTGTGAACCCAGCCTTATAGTGGTTATATTCTTGTATATAGGGGGCAGTATTATAGTAGTATTATTCTTGTATATAGGAGCAGTATTATAGTAGTTATATTCTTGTATATAGCAGCAGTATTATAGTAGTTATATTCTTGTATATAGGAGGCAGTATTATAGTAGTTATATTCTTGTATATAGGAGCAGTATTATAGTACTTATATTCTTGTATATAGGAGCAGTATTATAGTAGTTATATACTTGTATATAGGGGCAGTATTAGGGCATGACCACACATGGCGGAATTCCTCCGCAACTGTCCGCATCAATGCCGCACCTAATCCGGGTTGCGGATTACGGCTGCGGATCTGCACAAAATGTGCAGAAAATTGATGCGGACTGGCCGCTGCGGACTGCAGGAAAAGTGCTTCCCTTCTCCCTATTCAGTGCAGGATAGAGAGAAGGGACAGCACTTTCCCTAGTGAAAGTCAAAGAAATTCATACTTACCGCCCGTTGTCTTGGTGACGCGTCCCTCTTTCGGCATCCAGCCCGACCTGCCTGGATGACGCTCCAGTCCATGTGACCGCTGCAGCCTGTGCTTGGCCTGTGATTGGCTGCAGCCGTCACTTAGAATGAAACGTCATCCTGGGAGGCCGGACTGGAGACAGACGCAGGGAGTTCTCGGTAAGTATGAACTTATATGTTTTTTTACAGATACATGTATATTGAGATCGGTAGTCACTGTCCCGGGTGCAGAAACAGTTACTGCCGATCGCGTAACTCTTTCAGCACCCTGGACAGTGACTATTTACAGACGTCTCCTAGCAACGCTCCCGTCATTACGGGAGCCCCATTGACTTCCTCAGTCTGGCTGTAGACCTAGAAATACATAGGTCCAGCCAGAATGAAGAAATGTCATGGTAGTAAAAACAATACGCTCCGCAGCACACATAAGATCTGCGGACTTCATTGCGGAATTTTGACTCTCCATTGAAGTCAATGGAGAAATTCCGCCATGAGTCCGCAACCAGTCCGCCACTGCTCCGCAACAGACAGAGCATGCTGCGGACACCAAATTCCGCTCCGCAGCCTATGCTCCGCAGCGGAATTGTACGCATCGTGTAAACGAACACTGCTAAATTAAAGTGAAAGTCAATGGAGAAACGGCTCCGCTGCGGATTAACGCTGCGGAGTGTCCGCAGCGGAATTTAAGTGAAATTCCGCCATGTGTGAACCCGCCCTTATAGTAGTTATGTTCTTGTATATAGGGGGCAGTATTATAGTAGTTATATTCTTGTATATAGGGGCAGTATTATAGTAGTTATATTCTTGTATATAGGTGGCAGTATTATAGTAGTTATATTCTTGTATATAGGAGCAGTATTATAGTAGTTATATTCTTGTATATAGGGAGCAGTATTATAGTAGTATTATTCTTGTATATAGGAGCAGTATTATAGTAGTTATATTCTTGTATATAGCAGCAGTATTATAGTAGTTATATTCTTGTATATAGGGAGCAGTATTATAGTAGTTATATTCTTGTATATAGGAGGCAGTATTATAGTAGTTATATTCTTGTATATAGGGGCAGTATTATAGTAGTTATATTCTTGTATATAGGGGCAGTATTATAGTAGTTATATTCTTGTATATAGGAGCAGTATTATAGTAGATATATTCTTGTATATAGGGGCAGTATAAGGCTGGGTTCACACGAGCACATTAACGTCCGTAATGGACGGACATATTTCGGCCGGAAGTCCCGGACCGAACTCAGTGCAGGACGTTAATGTGCTCGTGTGAACCCAGCCTTATAGTGGTTATATTCTTGTATATAGGGGGGCAGTATTATAGTAGTAGTATTCTTGTATATAAGAGCAGTATTATAGTAGTTATATTCTTGTATATAGCAGCAGTATTATAGCAGTTATATTCTTGTATATAGGAGCAGTATTATAGTAGTTATATTCTTGTACATAGGAGCAGTATTATAGTAGTTATATACTTTTATATAGGGGCAGTATTATAGTAGTTATATTCTTGTATATAGGTGCAGTATTATAGTAGTTATATTCTTGTACATAGGAGCAGTATTATAGTAGTTATATACTTGTATATAGGGGCAGTATTATAGTAGTATTATTCTTGTATATAGGAGCAGTATTATAGTAGTTATATTCTTGTTTATAGCAGCAGTATTATAGTAGTTATATTCTTGTACATAGGAGCAGTATTATAGTAGTTATATACTTGTATATAGGGGCAGTATTATAGTAGTTATATTCTTGTATATAGGGGCAGTATTATAGTAGTTATATTCTTTAATATAGGGGCAGTATTATAGTAGTTATATTCTTGTATATAGGGGCAGTATTAGGGCATGACCACACATGGCGGAATTCCTCCGCAACTGTCCGCATCAATGCCGCACCTAATCCGGGTTGCGGATTACGGCTGCGGATCTGCACAAAATGTGCAGAAAATTGATGCGGACTGGCCGCTGCGGACTGCAGGAAAAGTGCTTCCCTTCTCCCTATCAGTGCAGGATAGAGAGAAGGGACAGCACTTTCCCTAGTGAAAGTAAAAGAAATTCATACTTACCGCCCGTTGTCTTGATGACGCGTCCCTCCTTCGGCATCCAGCCCGACCTCCCTGGATGACGCGCCAGTCCATGTGACCGCTGCAGCCTGTGCTTGGCCTGTGATTGGCTGCAGCCGTCACTTCCACTGAAACGTCATCCTGGGAGGCCGGACTGGAGACAGAAACAGGGAGTTCTCGGTAAGTATGAACTTATATGTTTTTTTACAGATACATGTATATTGGGATCGGTAGTCACTGTCCCGGGTGCAGAAACAGTTACTGCCGATCGCTTAACTCTTTCAGCACCCTGGACAGTGACTATTTACTGACGTCTCCTAGCAACGCTCCCGTCATTACGGGAGCCCCATTGACTTCCTCAGTCTGGCTGTAGACCTAGAAATACATAGGTCCAGCCAGAATGAAGAAATGTCATGTTAAAAAACCAATACGCTCCGCACCACACATAACATGTGCATGACAGCTGCGGACTTCATTGCGGAACTTAGAATCTCCATTGAAGTCAATGGAGAAATTCCGCCATGAGTCCGCAACCAGTCCGCCACTGCTCCGCAACAGACAGAGCATGCTGCGGACACCACATTCCGCTCCGCAGCCTATGCTCCGCAGCGGAATTGTACGCATCGTGTAAACGAACACTGCGAAATTAAAGTGAAAGTCAATGGAGAAACGGCTCCGCTGCGGATTAACGCTGCGGAGTGTCCGCAGCGGAATTTAAGTGAAAATCCGCCATGTGTGAACCCGCCCTTATAGTAGTTATATTCTTGTATATAGAGGCAGTATTATAGTAGTTATATTCTTGTATATAGGGAGCAGTATTATAGTAGTTATATTCTTGTATATAGGAGGCAGTATTATAGTAGTTATATTCTTGTATATAGGGGCAGTATTATAGTAGTTATATACTTGTATATAGGGGCAGTATTATAGTAGTTATATTCTTGTATATAGGTGCAGTATTATATTAGTTATATTCTTGTATATAGGGTGCAGTATTATAGTAGTTATATTCTTGTACATAGGAGCAGTATTATAGTAGTTATATACTTGTATATAGGTGCAGTATTATAGTAGTTTTATTCTTGTATATAAGGTGCAGTATTATAGTAGTTATATTCTTGTACATAGGAGCAGTATTATAGTAGTTATATACTTGTATATAGGGGCAGTATTATAGTAGTATTATTCTTGTATATAGGAGCAGTATTATAGTAGTTATATTCTTGTTTATAGCAGCAGTATTATAGTAGTTATATTCTTGTATATAGGAGCAGTATTATAGTAGTTATATTCTTGTACATAGGAGCAGTATTATAGTAGTTATATACTTGTATATAGGGGCAGTATTATAGTAGTTATATTCTTGTAGATGGGGCGGTATTATAGTAGTTATATTCTTGTATATAGGGGCAGTATTATAGTAGTTATATTCTTGTATATAGGGGCAGTATTATAGTAGTTATATCCAGTGGCGGATTAAGAAGACCATGGGCCCTGGGCTGTTACCCAAACTTGGGCACCCCCTTCTCCACCACCACCCTGCCGCGCCGTAACTATTGCTAACACTACCTAAACACTAGTACACAAAGTAGGCACATTATGCACAAAGTACACACAGTACGCACATTATGCACAAAGTACGCACATTATGCACAAAGTACGCACATTATGCACAAAGTACACACAGTACACAAAGTAGGCACATTATGCACAAAGTACGCACATTATGCACATTATGCACAAAGTACGCACAGTACACAAAGTACCACATTATGCACAAAGTACACAAAGTAGGCACATTATGCACAAAGTACGCACAGTACACAAAGTACCACATTATGCACAAAGTACGCAAATTATGCACAAAGTACGCACATTATGCACAAAGTACACAAAGTACGCACATTATGCACAAAGTACGCACATTATGCACAAAGTACGCACATTATGCACAAAGTACGCACATTATGCACAAAGTACGCACATTATGCACAAAGTAGGCACATTATGCACAAAGTATGCACAGTACACAAAGTACCACATTATGCACAAAGTACGCACATTATCCACAAAGTACGCACATTATGCACAAAGTACGCACATTATGCACAAAGTACGCACAAAGTACGCACATTATGCACAAAGTACGCACAGTACACAAAGTACACACATTATGCACAAAGTACACAAAGTAGGCACATTATACACAAAGTATGCATAGTACACAAAGTACACACGAGTATGCACATTATACACTAAGTAGGCACATTATACACGAGTATGCACATTATACACAAAGTACACCTTGTAAACACATGAATATGGACATTAAACATACATGAATATGGACATTAAACATACATGAATATGGACATTAAACATACATGAATATGGACATTAAACATACATGAATATGGACATTAAACATACATGAATATGGACATTAAACATACATGAATATGGACATTAAACATACATGAATATGGACATTAAACATACATGAATATGGACATTAAACACACATGCACTTACCTTTTATGTCTTCACTGCAGCTCTTCTCCTGCTCACAGCACAGAGCCCGCCGACAGTCTCCCCTCCCCCATGTCCCGACAGCTAGCAGCAGAGATGTTTAGAGCAGGGAAGGGGGGCTGGAGGGGGAGCTTCTAAAGCAGCACAGACCACGGCTGCTAAGTAGAAGCAAAGCTCCCCTCGCCTGACAGGTGCGGTCCTGGCACCGGGGCTCCCTCCGGTGCTAGCGACGCCACTGGGCATGAGGGGGTTCGGGCGGTCATAGGCTCCTTGGGCCCCCTGGCAGTCTTGGGCCCCGGGCGACCGCCCGAAACGCCCTAATGATAATCCGCCACTGGTTATATCCTTGTATATAGGGGCAGTATTATAGTAGTTATATTCTTGTATATAGGAGCAGTATTATAGTAGATATATTCTTGTATATAGGGGCAGTATAAGGCTGGGTTCACACGAGCGCATTAACGTCCGTAATGGACGGACGTATTTCGGCCGGAAGTCCCGGACCGAACTCAGTGCAGGACGTTAATGTGCTCGTGTGAACCCAGCCTTATAGTGGTTATATTCTTGTATATAGGGGGCAGTATTATAGTAGTATTATTCTTGTATATAGGAGCAGTATTATAGTAGTTATATTCTTGTATATAGCAGCAGTATTATAGTAGTTATATTCTTGTATATAGGAGGCAGTATTATAGTAGTTATATTCTTGTATATAGGAGCAGTATTATAGTACTTATATTCTTGTATATAGGAGCAGTATTATAGTAGTTATATACTTGTATATAGGGGCAGTATTAGGGCATGACCACACATGGCGGAATTCCTCCGCAACTGTCCGCATCAATGCCGCACCTAATCCGGGTTGCGGATTACGGCTGCGGATCTGCACAAAATGTGCAGAAAATTGATGCGGACTGGCCGCTGCGGACTGCAGGAAAAGTGCTTCTCTTCTCCCTATTCAGTGCAGGATAGAGAGAAGGGACAGCACTTTCCCTAGTGAAAGTCAAAGAAATTCATACTTACCGCCCGTTGTCTTGGTGACGCGTCCCTCTTTCGGCATCCAGCCCGACCTGCCTGGATGACGCTCCAGTCCATGTGACCGCTGCAGCCTGTGCTTGGCCTGTGATTGGCTGCAGCCGTCACTTAGAATGAAACGTCATCCTGGGAGGCCGGACTGGAGACAGACGCAGGGAGTTCTCGGTAAGTATGAACTTATATGTTTTTTTACAGATACATGTATATTGAGATCGGTAGTCACTGTCCCGGGTGCAGAAACAGTTACTGCCGATCGCGTAACTCTTTCAGCACCCTGGACAGTGACTATTTACAGACGTCTCCTAGCAACGCTCCCGTCATTACGGGAGCCCCATTGACTTCCTCAGTCTGGCTGTAGACCTAGAAATACATAGGTCCAGCCAGAATGAAGAAATGTCATGGTAGTAAAAACAATACGCTCCGCAGCACACATAAGATCTGCGGACTTCATTGCGGAATTTTGACTCTCCATTGAAGTCAATGGAGAAATTCCGCCATGAGTCCGCAACCAGTCCGCCACTGCTCCGCAACAGACAGAGCATGCTGCGGACACCAAATTCCGCTCCGCAGCCTATGCTCCGCAGCGGAATTGTACGCATCGTGTAAACGAACACTGCTAAATTAAAGTGAAAGTCAATGGAGAAACGGCTCCGCTGCGGATTAACGCTGCGGAGTGTCCGCAGCGGAATTTAAGTGAAATTCCGCCATGTGTGAACCCGCCCTTATAGTAGTTATGTTCTTGTATATAGGGGGCAGTATTATAGTAGTTATATTCTTGTATATAGGGGCAGTATTATAGTAGTTATATTCTTGTATATAGGTGGCAGTATTATAGTAGTTATATTCTTGTATATAGGAGGCAGTATTATAGTAGTTATATTCTTGTATATAGGCGGCAGTATTATAGTAGTTATATTCTTGTATATAGGGAGCAGTATTATAGTAGTATTATTCTTGTATATAGGAGCAGTATTATAGTAGTTATATTCTTGTATATAGCAGCAGTATTATAGTAGTTATATTCTTGTATATAGGGAGCAGTATTATAGTAGTTATATTCTTGTATATAGGAGGCAGTATTATAGTAGTTATATTCTTGTATATAGGGGCAGTATTATAGTAGTTATATTCTTGTATATAGGGGCAGTATTATAGTAGTTATATTCTTGTATATAGGAGCAGTATTATAGTAGATATATTCTTGTATATAGGGGCAGTATAAGGCTGGGTTCACACGAGCACATTAACGTCCGTAATGGACGGACATATTTCGGCCGGAAGTCCCGGACCGAACTCAGTGCAGGACGTTAATGTGCTCGTGTGAACCCAGCCTTATAGTGGTTATATTCTTGTATATAGGGGGGCAGTATTATAGTAGTAGTATTCTTGTATATAAGAGCAGTATTATAGTAGTTATATTCTTGTATATAGCAGCAGTATTATAGCAGTTATATTCTTGTATATAGGAGCAGTATTATAGTAGTTATATTCTTGTACATAGGAGCAGTATTATAGTAGTTATATACTTTTATATAGGGGCAGTATTATAGTAGTTATATTCTTGTATATAGGTGCAGTATTATAGTAGTTATATTCTTGTACATAGGAGCAGTATTATAGTAGTTATATACTTGTATATAGGGGCAGTATTATAGTAGTATTATTCTTGTATATAGGAGCAGTATTATAGTAGTTATATTCTTGTTTATAGCAGCAGTATTATAGTAGTTATATTCTTGTACATAGGAGCAGTATTATAGTAGTTATATACTTGTATATAGGGGCAGTATTATAGTAGTTATATTCTTGTATATAGGGGCAGTATTATAGTAGTTATATTCTTTAATATAGGGGCAGTATTATAGTAGTTATATTCTTGTATATAGGGGCAGTATTATAGTAGTTATATTCTTGTATATAGAGGCAGTATTATAGTAGTTATATTCTTGTATATAGGGAGCAGTATTATAGTAGTTATATTCTTGTATATAGGAGGCAGTATTATAGTAGTTATATTCTTGTATATAGGGGCAGTATTATAGTAGTTATATACTTGTATATAGGGGCAGTATTATAGTAGTTATATTCTTGTATATAGGTGCAGTATTATATTAGTTATATTCTTGTATATAGGGTGCAGTATTATAGTAGTTATATTCTTGTACATAGGAGCAGTATTATAGTAGTTATATACTTGTATATAGGTGCAGTATTATAGTAGTTTTATTCTTGTATATAAGGTGCAGTATTATAGTAGTTATATTCTTGTACATAGGAGCAGTATTATAGTAGTTATATACTTGTATATAGGGCAGTATTATAGTAGTTATATTCTTGTATATAGTGGCAGTATTATAGTAGTTATATTCTTGTATATAGGGGCAGTATTATAGTAGTTATATTCTTGTATATAGGGGCAGTATTATGATCGTTAAATTCTTGTATATAGGGGCAGTATTATAGTAGTTATATTCTTGTATATAGTGGGCAGTATTATAGTAGTTATATTCTTGTATATAGGGGGCAGTATTATAGTAGTTTTATTCTTGTACATAGTGGCAGTATTATAGTAGTTATATTCTTGTATATAGGAGGTAGTATTATAGTAGTTTTATTCTTGTACATAGTGGCAGTATTATAGTAGTTATATTCTTGTATACAGGAGCAGAATTACAGTAGTTATATTCATGTATATAGGAGGCAATATTATAGTAGTTATATTCTTGTATATAGGAGCAGTATTATAGTAGTTATATTCTTGTATATAGGAGCAGTATTATAGTAGTTATATTCTTATATATAGGTGAAGTATTATGGAGTATAATACACAATGTAACTTAGAATTAGTACAGGATAAGTAATGTATGCATTTACACCGTGACTCCTCCAGCAGAATAGTGAGTGCAGCTCTGGAGTATAATACAGGATGTAACTCAGGATCAGTACAGGATAAGTAATGTAATGTATGTACACAGTGACTCCACCAGCAAAATAGTGAGTGCTGCTCTGGAGTATAAGGCATGACCACACGTGGCGGATTTCCTCCGCAACTGTCCGCATCAATGCCGCACAGAATCTGCGTTGCAGATTCTGCTGCGGATCTGCACAAAATGTGCAGTAAATTGATGCGGACTAGCTGCTGCGGACTGCGGTAAAAGTACTTCCCTTCTCCCTATCAGTGCAGGATAGAGAGAAGGGACAGCACTTTCCCTTGTGAAAGTCAAAGAAATTCATACTTACCGGCCGTTGTCTTGGTGACGCGTCCCTCTTTCGGCATCCAGCCCGACCTCCCTGGATGACGCGGCAGTCCATGTGACCGCTGCAGCCTGTGCTTGGCCTGTGATTGGCTGCAGCCGTCACTTAGACTGAAACGTCATCCTGGGAGGCCGGACTGGAGACAGAAGCAGGGAGTTCTCGGTAAGTATGAACTTATATTTTTTTACAGGTTGCTGTATATTGGGATCGGTAGTCACTGTCCAGGGTGCAGAAACAGTTACTGCCGATCGCTTAACTCTTTCAGCACCCTGGACAGTGACTATTTACAGACGTCTCCTAGCAACGCTCCCGTCATTACGGGAGCCCCATTGACTTCCTCAGTTTGGCTGTAGACCTAGAAATACATAGATCCAGCCAGAATGAAGAAATGTCAAGTTAAAAAAGCAAGACGCATCCGCAGCACACATAACATGTGCATGACAGCTGCGGACTTCATTGCGGAAATTAGAATCTCCATTGAAGTCAATGGAGAAATTCCGCCATGAGTCCGCCACTGCTCCGCAACAGACAGAGCATGCTGCGGACACCAAATTCCGCTCCGCAGCCTATGCTCCGCAGCGGAATTTAACGCATCGTCTAAACGAACACTGCTAAATTAAAGTGGAAGTCAATGGACAAACGGCTCCGCTGCGGATTAACGCTGCGGAGTGTCCGCAGCGGAATTTAAGTGAAATTCCGCCACGTGTGAACCCAGCCTAATACAGGATGTAACTCAGGATCAGTACAGGATAAGTAATGTAATGTATGTACACAGTGACTCCACCAGCAGAATAGTGAGTGCAGCTCTGGAGTATAATACAGGATGTAACTCAGGATCAGTACAGGATAAGTAATGTAATGTATGTACACAGTGACTCCTCCAGCAGAATAGTGAGTGCAGCTCTGGAGTATAATACAGGATGTAACTCAGGATCAGTACAGGATAAGTAATGTATGTACACAGTGACTCCACCAGCAGAATAGTGAGTGCAGCTCTGGAGTATAATAGAGGATGTAACTCAGGATCAGTACGGGATATGTAATGTATGTACACAGTGACTCCACCAGCAGAATAGTGAGTGCAGCTCTGGAGTATAATAGAGGATGTAACTCATGATCAGTACAGGGTAAGTAATGTAATGTATGTACACCGTGACTCCACCAGCAGAATAGTGAGTGCAGCTCTGGAGTATAATACAGGATGTAACTCAGGATCAGTACAGGATAAGTAATGTAATGTATGTACACAGTGACTCCACCAGCAGAATAATGAGTGCAGCTCTGGAGTATAATACAGGATATAACTCAGGATCAGTACTGGATAAGTAATGTAATGTATGTACACAGTGACTCCACCAGCAGAATAGTGAGTGCAGCTCTGGAGTATAATACAGGATGTAACTCAGGATCAGTACAGGATAAGTAATGTAATGTATGTACACCGTGACTCCAACAGCAGAATAGTGAGTGCAGCTCTGGAGTATAATAGAGGATATAACTCAGGATCAGTACAGGATAAGTAATGTAATGTATGTACACAGTGACTCCAACAGCAGAATAGTGAGTGCAGCTCTGGAGTATAATAGAGGATGTAACTCATGATCAGTACAGGGTAAGTAATGTAATGTATTTACAAAGTGACTAAACTTTTTATGTAGATCAGTTTTATATGTGAACTGTAAAATGGTTTCTTTAAGATGCCAGTTCCTTGTCTTTAAAAAAAAAAACAAAAAAAAAACAGCATATGATTGACACATGATTAATTACCATTAGCCGCTTGTCTGAGGAAAATGCGTGTAATAATATTAGATGTAGAACCTTTCCTATAACACGTGTATCCCATACCCTTGGTGCTCTGAAGTGAACAATAGTCTTTTGTAATTTTGCACCTTGTCTAATAAAAGGCCATTGTAGTCGTTTTTGAACACGCAATTATGGTGATTGACAGGCCTCGACGGGTCAATTCTCAATCTAGAAATGGCATTGCTCCCACCAAGGAATGTTGCATTATATTGGGATGTCATTCAGGTAAATTGGTTGTTGGATAAGGGGCAGGTCAGAAAGGGAGGGGTGCCTCCATTTACATTTAATCATTTTGTGTTTGAGTTATTTATTAATTCGGATAACCCCCCAGTTTAAATTCTGTATTACAAGAACAAGTGTGAGAACAGGTATAACATCCTAGTATGGATTTAATGGCTTTTTATGAAATTAGCGCAAAAATAATGCAAATACTTAAATAATTATTTTTTTTAAATGGGTCCAAACTTTTTACAATTTTTTTAATATACAGGGTGGGCCATTTATATGGATACACCTAAATAAAATGGGAATGGTTGGTGATATGAACTTCCTGTTTGTGGCACATTAGTATATGGGAGGGGGGAAACTTTTCAAGCTGGGTGTTGACCATGGCGGCCATTTTGAAGTTGGCCATTTTGTATCCAACTTTAGTTTTTTCAATGGGAAGAGGGTCATGTGACACATCAAACTTTTCGAGAATTTCACAAGAAAAACAATGGTGTGCTTGGTTTTAACGTTACTTTATTCTTTCATGAGTTATTTACAAGTTTCTGACCACTTATAAAATGTGTTCAAAGTGCTGCCCATTGTGTTGGATTGTCAATGCAACCCTCTTCTCCCACTCTTCACACACTGATAGCAACACCACAGAATAAATGCTAGCACAGGCTTCCAGTATCCGTAGTTTCAGTTGCTGCACATCTCGTATCTTCACAGCATAGACAATTGCCTTCAGATGACCCCAAATATAAAAGTCTAAGGGGGTCAGATCGGGAGGCATTCCCATTTTATTTAGGTGTATCCATATAAATGGCCCACCCTGTATATGCAGAGCTCTAAATCTCCTGCATATACATAGTTTAAAGAGAAAAATTCTGACTGACTGATTTCACCACTAGATGGAGCTCATTACATACAGTGTATACATTGAAGTCAATGCAGTAAGCTCCTGAGCTCCCTCTAGTGGTGACTCTAGGCAGATAGATTTTTATCATTTAACTATACAATGCATTCGGAATGTCTTCAGACCCTTTAAATTTTTTTCAAAATTTTGTTATGTTGAGGTCTTGTGCTAACATAAAAAAACTCAAGTTTTTCATCATTTTTATACACATCATTTTTATTTATTTTTTTAAATTATTACGTTTATAGCTTGAAAAAATAGGAAAAAAATATTAGCTAATTTTTTTCAAGCAAAATAATGTTACCCTAAAATAGATATTATTTTTTTGTGATCATCATTGTGTACCGTAGATTTTGATATATTAGATGTCTATTTTAGGGTAATTGGGTTAGGTTTAACATATCGACTGGCAGGAGAGCATTTTTTTTTTACTTTTTGCTTTTTTTTACTTTTACTTTTTTGTTATTATGGTTTGTCCCTCAAAGGTCAGAAAAGACCTTTGTGGAATTTATTATTATGTTTTTTACATTATACTTGCACAGCAGCCCCAGTAACAGGGAAAATTAGTCCTGCTATAATGACTATTGTGCCTATCAGGGTTGTGTTGGGTCTTTTTAGACCCAGCAGCAGCCTCTTACTACCGGCATCCCAGCGATCATGTGACCACTCACATGACCACAAGAATAATTGAGGCAACGGCGCTGCCTCGATTCTCTACGCAGCGCTCATTGTGCACTGTTTACGTTAGAAAACCGTTTCTCTTATGATTCTCTCTTTTTTTTTGTTCTTTGAATCCCTATGTCGTACACAACGCCTCTACAGGCCCTATGGGTGGTGATTATTAAGCAGACGTTTCCTCAGCTGCAGCAGACATGTACAGAATAGGCAAGGTTTATCCACAGCTGATTTTCTGCGTGTAATCCAGCAGCTGACAGATGCTTGAAATTGTGCTGTGACTTCCTGCTGTGCTAGAGGGAGAGGGGGATGTTTCATTCATTGTCTGAATATACCTGTTTACTTGAATCCTCCAGACATTGTAAAATACTAGTACGACCTGATGATTACACGAGTCTATGCTTTTTAATATAACAATGGGTCGGTTCTTATTATTAACAGTTTGATGGAGTAGTTTGATTTACAGCTCCGCCAGGTGACAGCCAACGGTTCTTTAAATGTCCCCTTTAAATGTCTACAGCTCCCTGCTTCGTACCAAGCATATTAATAAAGGGATTCACCTGAATGTCTGCAAATAATCAAATAGGTGAATCTGCATTTCTCCATATAGTTAAGACTGAGTAATGAGTGCAGCCGGCCCTGCAGCTTTATAAGGTGGAATATTAAGAATGACAGCGAGCTCCCTGAATGGACAGCTGGATATTCCTGAAGGTGCAACACCGAGAGTATTAGACATTTGTCAAGCTTTATTTGATCAGGAAGCAGAACCATCCAGACTGCTCACCAGGCTCGATCATTGGGATCACTCCTTGATTGATCTTGACAAGCAGATTATCACACACTTACACCCAGACTCTTCCCCGCATCAGGATTACAGCGGGAACTACTCCATGGCAGTCCACAAATCGTACACAGAATGCATCTTTTTATGAGACAGCGAAACTGACGCAAATTGAGCCAAATTCTTAAAATGGTGCGCACAAAAGGCTATATTTGACGCAAATTACTAAACATGTTAGTTTCCCCTACCTTACACCACCACATAGCTGACGCACTTTACACCAATATTTTGTGCCAAAAAATAGTGCATGTTGCTAATAAATTTGATGCATTATATGACTCTCCGCAGAATCCGCAGCGTACCAATTTGTAACGCTGATTCAGTGCGAATTTGTTGAGGATTTTCTCCATACCGATCCTCTGGCACTCCTGTGGCGACACCTGCCTGGTCCCCCGCCAGTCTCTGTACACCGGGCCTCCAGCCATGGTGTGTTGTGACAGCTGCAGCCAATCACAGGCTGCAGTGGTCATATGTGTCAACACGTTATCGCTGGAGGCCAGTATACCGAGACAAGCGGGGGACCAGGGAAGTGTCGCCTTCGGGAGCCCCATAGGGTTATTAAGGTGAGTATAGCGTTCTTTAGTTTGATTTTTTTGATCTTATACTTACCCAGAATTCTGTGTTTCTTCTACCAGGCCGACCTCCTGGGATGAGGTTTCATCTATGTGACCGCAGCAGCCAATCACAGGCTGTAGAGGTAGTCACATGGGATGAAACATCATTCCAGGAGGCCGGCCTGGGTGACGTTAGAGGGCCGGCCTTCTGCGAGAACGCTTCATCACATGTGACCGCCGCTGCAGCCAATCACAGGCTGTAGCGGTCTCCTGGGATGAAACGTCATCCCAGGAGGCCGGCATGTTAGCAGGCCCATAAATGCTGCCGTTTTCCGCAGCGGACATTGGGGATTTTCTTTTTAATTCTTGGTCCTATTAATATTGAGTTCTCTACTGATCACAGGGTATTCTGCTGCTAGACCCCCAGCAAACAGCTGTAGAATCTGGGGGAAACCGTCAGCAAGTGTTTAATTTCCCCACAGCGCCACCAGAGGAGCCATGAAATATTACATAGCGCTCATTCAAATCAATGGGCTGTTTGTGTAATACACGGTTGGCAGGGTACTCCGAAGTGAGAGACGCTCTTTGTAGCCGCTCTGGACTCTAGATTAAATAAGGGTCCTGAACGGGGGCTCCCTCCTGTTAACTCAGTATTCTCTAATATATATGAGAGCAATTTTTCTAAACCATACATTCCGGTTTATTATTTACAGGAAAAAAACTTATTAAATTATTTCAAGGGGACTTTTAAGACCCCCACAAATTGAAGCTACTCCCCTCTATATGCCGCAGTTTACTGATATTCTTCTTGTTCTCACTGGCGATTTAGTTGCTTGTGATTTATAGTCATTTTGTTCTGTAATGAAAAACGAATCTAAAATGTCAAAAAATTCCCTGTTGCGGCCATATTGGAGGCACACACTTTCTTTCTGTATTGTCTGTAGAGACATAGCTGCAAGATGAATGTGCTTTATGGCAGCTGCAAAGAATGGGGGATAATGGACAAAAAAGTGTCCATAGACTAATGCTGTCTCCAGGAAGACATGGAGCACACCCCTCCGCCAGAGACCAAGGAGTGACAGGGAGCTGAATACAAAGTCTTATCTGTGTGTATGGAGCATAGTCTTACTATTCTGCCTTATCTAGACCTCCAGCAGTACAATAGTGCTAGCATCTGACATTACATTCCCCTTTTTTTAATAATAATAATAATAATAATAATAATAATAATAATAACATGACTCTGCTGATCCCAACTTCTAATTACAATGAGATAACTCTGCTGATTCTGTCCTAGTCTATACAGCAAAGCTGACATTTGAGCTACAGAGAACAGAAAATGTTGCCTACTGAGTGTGCTCCAGTGGCCAGTGTGAAATCTGAAATATTTTCGGGATATTTTTTATTTTTTTTAGACCGTAATAAATAAATAAAAATTTTTTTTCTAATACAATACATTCCCTTTGAAATATGGGGCTGATCTTGAAAATGAGGGACAGTGTAAAGGATCTGCCCATAGGTAATCAGTCTGAACCTGAGTCTATGTCTCTGAGACTGACTCCATCTTCCACCACTCAGGATGGCAGGCTTAGGAGTGGGAGAGCCTATCGCAGCCTGGCCAGACGGAGCTAGCTCCCGCCCTCTGTCTATTTATACCTGCCTTTCCTGTTCCTCCTTTGCTTGTGATTCTTCTCGTGTGGTTTCCTGGCCCAGCTACAGCTTCTGACTATTTGATCCTGCTCCATACTGAACCCGGCTTACTGACTACTCTCCTGCTCTGCGTTTGGTACCTCGTTCACTCCTGGTTTGACTCGGCTCGTTCACCACTCTTGTTGCTCACGGTGTTGCCGTGGGCAACTGCCCCATTTCCCTCAGCTTTGTGTACCCTTGTCTGTTTGTCTCGTGCACTTACTGAGCGTAGGGACCGTCACCCAGTTGTACCCCGTCGCCTAGGGCGGGTCGTTGCAAGTAGGCAGGGACAGAGTGGCAGGTAGATTAGGGCTCACCTGTCTGTTTCCCTACCCCCGTCATTACAGACAGATTACAAATACCATATCTCTTCTGTCTATTAAACATTAGAGTAATGACTCAGACTTAACGATCCAGAATATTTTTCTCCAAACCGTACGAGCAAAATTTATAAATTAAGTCAGAGAGGACGAGGAATATGTAATTCATGAGCCACAGATTTCTGTCACCACAGCTGTATGGATTTGACAAGCTGCCTGGAAATTTAAGAGAGCTCAAATATTGCAAAATCTCTTGATCATATAGTCAAAACCTGATAACACATGTAGATGGATTCAGCCCAGCAGAAGGTACCGGCACTTAAGATTCAAAAAGTCTCTCGGAAACATCCATTCATGTATAAATGGGATTTGGAATGAGCATAAGAGCGTGGTTGACTTCTCCCTAAGACAGAACTAGGTGGAAATATTGAATATTGAACATTTTCCTTATATTAACTGGACCTATGTGTCAGATTCTCAAAAATTCCCACAAAAACCTCATAAAGGAGTCTTCATCAGAGACGTCCCCTTTCAGAACAGAGGTGCCGATGTAAACTGTTGGACCGGCACTCCTCAAGGGAGCACCCCCCTATATGACATCCACAGGGGCGTAACTAGGAAACACTGGGCACCATAGAAAACTTTTGACTGGGCCTTCCTCCCCTGGGTGCCACACACAGCCCGTCCTTGTAGATAGTGCCCCCCTGTAAATAGTGCCATACAGCCCTCCCTGTAGACAGTACTATACAGCCTTCCCTGTAGACAGTACTATACAGACCCCCCTGTTGAGTGCTATACAGCGTCCCCTGTAAACAGTGCTATACTTTCAAGTATTTCAAAGAGGGACAATCAATGCGGCGCACAGCGGCACATTTTTTTTTCCCTTTTAAGTCACTCCTCTAATCCCACCCAATCCCCACCCATACACACCTGATCCAGCCCACACAGTATCATGCTCCCTTAGTGCCCCCCACACCGTATAATGTCCCCATAGCTGCCACCATACAGTATAATGCCCCCATACAATATAATGTCCACACAGATGCCCCATACAATATAATGCCCACACAGATGCCCTCATGCAGTACAATGCACAAACAAATTCCCCAATACAGAATAATGCCCCATAGCCGCCCCATGCAGCATAATTTCCCCCATAGCTGCCGCCACACAGAATAATGCCTCCCATAGCTGCCCCCACACAGTATGATGCTCTCCACAGTATATTGCCCCCCATAGCTGCCCCCACAGTATAATGCCCCCATAGTTACCCCACACAGTATAATGCCCCACACAGTATAATGCCTCCTTATAGCTGCCCCCACAATATAATGCCCCCCATAGCTGTCCCCACAGTATAATGCCACCCATGGCTGTCCCCACAGTATAATGCCCCCCCATAGCTGCCCCCACAGCATAATGCCCCCCATAGCTACCCCACACAGTATAATGCCATGCATAGCTGTCCCCACAGTATAATTTTCCCCCATATAGTATAATGTCCCCCCATAGTTCCCCCCTGTACAGTATAATGCCCCCCATAGCTGTCCCCACAGTATAATGTCCCCCATACAGTATAATACCACTCATATAGTAAAATGCTCCTTTAGCTGCCACCATATCAATCCCCCTTCCCTACCCAGTATAATGCCCCCATAGTGCCTAATAGAAAAATAATAACATAATTACTTACCTATCCCTGTTCCCACGACGGGTGGCAGATCCTTCTCCTCCGGTCTGTGCTGTGAGTGACTCGGCACAGACAGGCGTGATGACGTCAATACATCGCGCCTGCCTGCGCCGAGCTGCTCACAGCAGAGTGAATGCTGGAGCAAGGAGCCGTCAGCTCCTTGCTCCAGCATTCAGAAAGCGGGGCCAGCAGGCATAGGGGCCCGGTTGCAATTGTGACCGCTAGAGCTACGCCACTTTGTACAGTAGTCTATGGCAGAGCAGGGAGTAACCTCCCTTCTCTGTCATAGTGTTCAATAGCATCTGCGTTTGAATTACGCAGACACTATTGAATGTGGCATCGCTACTGCTGTTGCAGCCATAGCGGCTGATAGCAGAGCCTCCAGGCATGGTGGGGCACGTGTTGGTTGGCGGCACGGGCCCCCTCATGCCACGGGCCCCGTAGCAGCCGCTATGGCTGCTACAGCGGTAGTTACGCTACTGGACATCCATATGACCTAACAGGGCATATAAGCAGGGGTTAACATCAGAAGACAACCCCTTTAAGGTCACAGACAATTTTGCCCTTCAAGACACAACACATTTTTTCCTGTTTTTGCCTCTTATATTTCGACACCTATAATTTTTTTATTTATTTGACGTTGGTGTGTGAGGTTTTATTTTTTTGCATTCGGAATTGTAGATTTTAATGTCATTGTTTTGATTTACATACCATATACTGAAGCTTTTAATTTATATACATTTTTTAGAAGCCTTCTTATGTGTTTATTTCTTACGCAGTTGCCCAATAAATATAAATAACGTGTTTTTATTGTATGGGTTGATACCACATATGTATATTTTTCTATTTAATTTATTGACATTTGTTTTTTAAAGAAATTCCAAAAATCATCCAATAAGTTTTTTTATTTTTTACTTTTACATATTTTTTTGCCATTTACTTATTTACCTGTGTATATAAGGCCCCGTGCACACCACCAGCGTTTTCATCCATAATTACGGAATCCGTAATTACGGATGGAATTGCGGATCCATTCATTGCTATAGGCCACGGACACCTTTCCGTATATTTATGGATGTGTGTCCTGGGCGTAGAAATGATCCGCAAAATATAGAACATGTCCCATTCTTGTCACCAATTCTGGACGGCGATTGCGGACAACTAACAATGTGCATTCGTATTTGCAGATCCGTATTTGCGGACAGTAAAAACCCTTTACGATCGTATGCATGAGGCCTAAGGCTCTGTTCACTCTAGCATCATGGATTGCCTTTATGATGGAAGCCATGGCACTGTGACGTATCCATTTTCAGACAAACCCCATTGACAAAAATGAGATCCATCAGGGTTACAATATTTTTGATGACAAGTATAGTACTGCAGATAGTGCTATTCTTATTATCAAAAATAAGATGCAGATGTGAACGGAGCCTTAAATGTACATGTGTCTGAGGTACTGTATGCTATGTATAACAGGCATTATCCAGTGGCGTAGCTAGGTTCTCCAGCACCCGGGGCAAAGATTCAGTTTGGCGGCCCCCCCCAACCTCTTTCCCGACATCTCCTTCCCCCTCGCCGTGTTTGTTTTCTTTACCAATCGACATGTCATTTCTTTTCCACATTTCTTTTTATGTAACTCGAGCATAAAAGCATTTGTACATTTTACAAGCAATATAGTTCTATACACAGCACCAGAACCAATCTCAGTACATATATACAGCACCAGAACCAAGCTCAGTACATATATACAGCACCAGAACAAAGCTCAGTACATATATACAGCACCAGAACCAAGCTCAGTACATATATACAGCACCACAACCAAGCTCAGTACATATATACAACACCAGAATAGTGCTCAGTACATATATACATCCCCAGAACCAAGCTTAGTACATATATAGAGCACCAGCACAAATACAGCTCAATCTAGTGCAACCCCTGCCGTATAGGTTTACACTAAATTGTTTCCAGCTCCCAGCATGTCCCGAACAATGGTAAGGATATGCTGGGAGTTGCTGATTCACAAAAAATAAATCAGATCATAATCATACCACCCGTCATCTTGCTGCAGATCATACAGTGACTACAGTGCTGATTAGAGGCAGAATAAACATTTACATTAAGTGACTCACCGGTGACGTCTCAGATTCTAGTTCTTTTTCTCCATTTGGTCCAGACCACTATGACGACTTCTCCCGGTCACAGCCCATTTCTGCAGTTTGCCGCTCAGATGTCTTCAGCTTCTCACTTTTCCAACATTTCTGCACCTATAAACAAAGATAAAGCTCTCATTATACCACACACTATGCCCCTAAATCTAATAGTGCCATACACTGCACCTCTAATTATAATAGCACCATACACCGTGTCCCACACACACACTGTGCCCCCTTTAGATTGTACCTGTCAAAGAGCCCCCTGTAGATAGTGCCCCCCATAGAGCCCCCTGTAGATAGTGCCCCCATATAGCCCACCCCTGTATATAGTGTCCCACATATAGCTCCCCCTATAGTGCTCCACAGATAGCCCACCCCTGTGTATAGCCCCCTGTAGATATAGCCCACCCCTGTATATAGTGCTCCACATATAGCCCAACCCTGTATATAGCCCCCTGTAGATATAGCCCACCCCTGTATATAGCCCCCTGTAGATATAGCCCACCCCTGTATATAGTTCTCCACAGATAGCCCACGCCTGTATATAGCCCCCCAGTAGATATAGCCCACCCTTGTATATAGTGCTCCACATATAGCCCACCCCAGTATATAATCTCCCTGTAGGTAGAGCCCCCCCATAGAAAAAGCCCTCCGCGCAGATAAAGCCACCCACGCAGATAAAGCCCCCCCGGTAGATAAAGCCCCACCCGTAGATAATACCACACACCTTTTTATTACGATAAAATAACAAACTGTTCAAACTCACTGTAAAGGATCTGCCAGACACAGCTTCTGTGTCGACGCCCGTGGGTAATCAGTCTGCACCTGCTCCTATGTCTGTGAGACTGACTCCATCTTCCACCACTCAGGATTGCAGGCTTAGGAGTGGGAGAGCCTATCACAGCCTGACCAGACGGAGCTAGCTCCCGCCCACTGTCTATTTATACCTGCCTTTCCTGTTCCTCCTTTGCCTGTGATTCTGCTCTGCTTGTTTCCTGGCTCTGCTGCTGCTGCTTGAACTACTGATCATCTGCTTGTTATTGACCTTGGCTTACTGACCACTCTCCTGCTCAGCGTTTTGTACCTCGTGCACTCCTGGTTTGACTCGACTCGTTCACTACTCTCGTTGCTCACGGTGTCTCCGTGGGCAGCTGCCCCATTTCCCTAGCATCTGTGTACCCTTGTCTGTTTGTCTGTCGTGCACTTACTGAGCGTAGGGACCGTCGCCCAGTTGTACCCCGTCGCCTAGGATGGGTCGTTGCAAGTAGCAAGGACTGAGTGGCGGGTAGATTAGGGCTCACCTGTCTGTCTCCCTACCCCACCATTACACTCACCTTAATCCCGTTCCCACGCCGTCCGGCAGCAATGGAGACCTGCTCTCTTCTGCGCAGGTCTCCTGGGGTTGAACGCTTCCCTGTCAATCAGCGCCTTTCAACGACGAAAGCTGCGCAATGTATCGCGCCGCTTCACTTGTAGAAAGGCGCTGAATGGCCGGGCACAGAACGTACCCGGCCATTCTTTGCTTCTAATTGCACCTGTGTCCTATAGACACAGGTACAATTATTGTGCAGGAGGGGGTGGCGCTGGTGCCCCCCTCTAAGTTGCGCCCAGGGCACATGCCCCGCCTGCCCCCCCTAGCTACGCCCCTGCATTATCATAGGACAGCCCCTGGGGGCCTTTGTTAAGCTGTCCATATCGTAACGTTACGATCGCAATTCCGAGACTGATGGTGAGAACACAAAAGAAGTCTGCATCACTATTGTTTGTAGCTTCTACAGGATTAGACAGCCTGGAGTGGTTTTGTCACCCCCCTCGCATTTGATAGCGCTAAAAATATATGGTGCAGTGTGTTACAACTAAAGCGATGTGCACCATGGGGTGATAGAATGGATATCCTCTGTATAGTCTCTGGTGGACTCATGACAACCTCTTTTTAAAAATTAAAACTGCTTGGTGATCAACTGATCATTGTGGGTGTGGCTTAAGAAATTCCTGGTGATATTGGCGATAAAAGCTTTGGTTGGCTGTACAGTAATGTAGTATTACACGCCAGCCATTCTAATGAATGATATATAGTGAGTGGATCCGCCAGAGCAGTTTTCAGAAGCTGTCTGTTCCGGGTCATAGAGGGAGGATCCAAGCGGGGTACTCCACGCTGTGAGGTCCATATGGCCAAAAGGGCAGGAGTTATTGCACCACTTTAAGCCCTGTGTTATTTTATTTTTGCTCATTGGCTTTTTTGCTTTTATCTATGGCTTTATTTTCTTTAACCCCTTCACGCACCAAGACGTGTTCAGGTACATAGCTCTCAAACAAAATAAAAAGTGTTAAAAAGTTGTATGTACCAAGAAATGATACCGATAAAACCTACAGCTCGTCCTGCACAAAATAAGCCCCAAACTGCTCAACCCACGGAAAAATAAAAAAGTTATGGTAATGTGGTAAAACAAAACATTTTTTTTCTTTAAAGAACATATTTGTCTTTTTTAAAGTAGTAAAATATAAAAAAAAAAACAACACAAGTTTGGTATCACCGTAATCGCATTGAGCCGCAGAATAAAGTTAAGTTGTCGTTTTTACCGCATGGTGAAAACCGTAAAAACAAAACCCCCCAAAAAAATGGAGGAATTGCAGTTTTTTTCTCATTTCAGCCCGCAAATATTTTTTTTTCAGTTTCCCAATACATTAAATGGTGCCAGTAGAAACTACAACTCGTCTCACAAAAGATTGGCCCTTACACCGCTCTATTGACAGAAGAATAAAGGCGTTATGACTCTTGGAAGGCGGAGAGTGAAAAACGAAAATGAAAAATCAAAAAATAATTTTATGCATATATATATATAGATATATATATATTACAGCTCACAATAGGTTGCACAGGTTTTCCCAGCATTATTTTTCATGGTTAATCCCACATAATTTTAGGTCTTGGGTGATACTTTGATAAATCGTGTAGAGGAGAAGATGCAGAAAACCTCAGGTCAATGACATCAGGAATAAGAGAACTCGCTAATAAGATGCATAGACAATCCTCCCCCCCGCTATGGATGACTGTAATATATTACATAGTCAATTCCTGCTGAGAATGTGTTAAAAACATTTGAAGAAAAGGTGACACAACTGTGTCACATGCAGGCAGTACGTCACGGTGATAGATGGCACGCTCATTTCATTATTTATCTTGTGTACAATAAATTAATTGTCCTACGCAAAAAGCCTTCCAGCAGCAGCACACAACAACATGCTTCCATCGATTACCATCCCCATCTATTGTCTAAGGAAAATCCAAGGAGTGGACGGTGCATGAAGCCGGGATGAATGCGGAAAACGCATTAGAGGGGTTGTCAATTAAGAGAACCCGTTTTCAGATATTCTTAGGGAATTTTTAATTAATAAAGGGTATCTCCTATTCAAGACCCTCACCTATTAGAGCAGAGAGCAACTACGAAGAGCGTCTCTCATTCTGTCTTTCTCTGGAGGACCTGGCAGGTCTGTGCATTATATAAAAAGACCATTCATTTTAATAAGAACTGTGTAATGCCTCTTTTCTCCGGTGGTGGCGCTGCAGGGGAACTGAACATGCTTCCCGGTTTCCCCACAGAGTAGTTGATCGTTGCCGTTCTCAGCAGCGAAAAATCCTGTGATCAGATTATATCCAAAGCGGATATAACACCCACCAACTCATAGAGAAAGCCTGCGAGGAGAAGCAGGAATCATAGATCCACCATGAGTGGACAGGGGGAAGCAGGACTCACAGTATTTCTCTTTGAGTAGATAGGGGTGGCAGGACTCGCAGGCTTTCTCTATGAGTGGGCGGAGGAAGCAGGACTCACAGGCTTTCTCTATGAGTGGGCGGGGGAAGCAGGACTCACAGGCTTTCTCTATGAGTGGGCGGAGGAAGCACGACTCACAAGCTTTATCTATGAGTGGTCAAGGGAAGCACGACTCACAGGCTTTCTCTATGAGTGAGCGGAGGAAGCAGGACTCACTGGCTTTCTCTATGAGTAGGCAGGAAAACCAGGAATCATAGTCTTTCTCTTTGAGTAGATAGGGGCAGTAGGACTCGCAGGCTTTCTCTATGAGTGGTGAGGGGCAGCAGGACTCACAGGATTTCTCTATGAGTGGGCGGAGGAAGCAGGACTCACAGGCTTTCTCTATGAGTGGGCAGGAGAAGCAAGAATCGTAGGCTTTCCCTATGAGTGGACAGGGGGAAGCATGACTCACAGTATTTCTCTTTGAGTAGATAGGGGTAGCAGGACTCACATGCTCTTTCTTTGAGTAGATAGGGGCAGCAGGACTCGCAGGCTTTCTCTATGAGTGGTGAGGGTCAGCAGGACTCACAGGATTTCTCTATCAGTGGGTGGGGAAGCCGGACTCACAGGATTTCTCTATAAGTGGGTCGGGAAGCTGGACTCACAGGCTCTCTCTATGAACAGGTGGGGGAAGCAGGACTCACAGGCTTTCTCTATGAGTGGTTGGGTGTAGCAGGACTCACATGCTTTCTCTATGAGTGGGCGGGGGAAGCAGGACTCACTGGATTTCTCTATGAGTGGGCATGGGAAGCAGGACTCACAGGATTTCTCTATAAGTGGGTGGGGAAGCTGGACTCACAGGCTTCTCTATGAGCAGTTGGGGGAAGCAGGACTCACAGGCTTTCTCTATGAGTAGTTGGGTGTAGCAGGACTCACATGCTTTCTCTATGAGTGGGCGGGGGAAGCAGGACTCACAGGATGTCTCTTTGGGTAGGCAGCGGCAGCAGGACTTGCAGACTTTCTCTATGAGTAGTGAGGGGCATCTGGACTCACAGGATCTCTCTATGAGTGGGCAGGGAAAGCAGGACTCGCATGCTTTCTTTATGAGTGGAAAAGGGATGCAGGAATCACAGGATTTCTCTATAAGTGGGTGGGGAAGAGGGTCTCAAAGGCTTTCGCTATGAGTGAGTGGGGGAAGCAGGGCTCACAGGCTTTCTCTTTGAGTGGGCGGGGGAAGCAGGACTCACAGTAATTCCCTTTGAGTAGGCAGGGGAAGCAGGACTCACAGTAATTCTCTTTGAGTAGATAGGGGCAGCAGGACTCGCAGGCTTTCTCTATGAGTGGTGAGGGGCAGCAGGACTCACTGGATTTCTCTATGAGTGGGCATGGGATGCAGGACTCACAGACTTTCTTTATGAGTAGGTGGGGGAAGCAGGACTCACAGGCTTTCTCTATGAGTGGGCGGGGAAACCAGTTTTCACAGGCTTTCTCTATGAGTGGGCAGGTGAAGCAGGACTCACAGGCTTTCTCTATGAGTGAGTCGGGGAAACAAGACTCACAGGCTTTTTCTATGAGTGGGCGGGGGAAGCAGGACTCACAGGCTTTCTCTATTAGTGGGCGGGGGAAGCAGGACTCACAGGCTTTCTCTATGAGTGGGCAGGGGAAGCGGGATTCACAGGATCTCTCAATGAGTGGTCTGGAAAGCAGGACTCACAGGCTTTCTCTATGAGTGGGCAGGGGAAGCAGGACTCACAGTCTTTCTCTATGAGTGGGCAGCCGAAGCAGGACTCACAGGCTTTCTCTATTAGTGGGCGGGGGAAGCAGGACTCACAGGCTTTCTCCATGAGTGGGCAGGGGAAGCGGGATTCACAGGATCTCTCAATGAGTGGGCTGGAAAGCAGGACTCACAGGCTTTCTCTATGAGTGGGCATGGGATGCAGGACTCACAGGATTTCTCTAAGTGGGCGGGGGAAGCAGGACTCACAGGATTTCTCTAAGTGGGCGGGGGAAGCAGGACTCACAGGCACAGGACTCACAGGCTTTTTCTATGAGTGGGCGGGGGAAGCAGGACTCACAGGCTTTCTCTATGAGTGGGCGGGGGAAGCAGGACTCACAGGCTTTCTTTATGAGTAGGTGGGGGAAGCAGGACTCACAGGCTTTCTCTATGAGTGGGCGGGGGAAGCAGGAATCACAGGCTTTCTCTATTAGTGGGCGGGGGAAGCAGGACTCACAGGCTTTCTCTATGAGTGGGCAGGGGAAGCTGGATTCACAGGATCTCTCAATGAGTGGTCTGGAAAGCAGGACTCACAGGCTTTCTCTGAGTGGGCAGGGGAAGCAGGACTCACAGGCTTTCTCTGAGTGGGTGGAGGAAACCAGTTTTCACAGGCTTTCTCTATGAGTGGGCAGGTGAAGCAGGACTCACAGGCTTTCTCTATGAGTGAGTCAGGGAAACAGGACTCACAGGCTTTTTCTATGAGTGGGCGAGGGAAGCAGGACTCACAGGCTTTCTCTATTAGTGGGCGGGGGAAGCAGGACTCACAGGCTTTCTCTATGAGTGGGCAGGGGAAGCGGGATTCACAGGATCTCTCATTGAGTGGGCTGGAAAGCAGGACTCACAGGCTTTCTCTATGAGTGGGCAGGGGAAGCAGGACTCACAGGCTTTCTCTATGAGTGGGCGGGGGAAGCAGGACTCACAGTCTTTCTCTATGAGTGGGTGGGGGAAGCAGGACTCACAGGCTTTCTCTATGAATGGGTGGGGGAAGCAGGACTCACAGTCTTTCTCTATGAGTGGGCAGCCGAAGCAGGACTCACAGGCTTTTTCTATGAGTGGGCGGTGAAGCAGGACTCACAGGCTTTCTCTATGAGTTGGCGGGGGAAGCAGGACTCACAGGCTTTCCCTCTTAAACATTTTACAGTAATATACTAAAGGAAATCGATATATCCTCAATCGGGGCTGAGATTGAGGATATATCGATTTCCTTCAGTATAGGAGACCGGACAAAGATGGTTTGGTTTAAAACAGTTCATTTTCATAGCCAACAAATAACAGAACCCCCTTCCAACCTCACAAATCAGCTTTGCAACATTTGTCTCGTTTTACTGCAAAATGGAAGCGGTTAATTTATCATTATATATTTAGGCAGATTTTCCATTCAGCGGCCTGAGAAAGTTGGGTGGGTGTTGTAATGACAGTCATATTGGTTCTTACCCAACTTTCTAGCATATTTATCAGATGGCTGAATAACATTTTAGTTTTTTTAGAACTAGAAGGAGCAGGACGACTATTTACTGGGGTTTTAAGGGGGAAATGCTCTTTAAATCATGGTACACCCTGTATACTGTGTTCTGTATTAAAGACCCCATAATATTAAACTTATTAATCTTCCCAAATATTAATATAGGAATTTCTGGCTCTCGTGTAAAATATTGTATCTCTCAGCATATGGAAATGTTAGATTTATATATTGGGAATGTATACCACAAGGTAATCATACCAATAGATTTCATCTCTCGTGCAGGCGGGCGACCAACTAGAGTGGTGTATCTATTATTCATGAATTCATTATATATTGATATATATTATAAAAAATGCCAATGTTTGGGGATGGGTGATGCACATGAAGCTGAATTACACAGACGCTTCTATTTTTAGTCCAAATCGACAGTAACCTTGGACTCGGAAAAGTGTAATATTCACAGAATATCAGCCAGTTCACACCATGTCTATCAGGATTTTTATTTTTTCTGACAAGCAAAATCCTTAAAACACAACTCAATCTAAAAGTAAAAATTTACCTCAGACCCAAAGTGTTTTTTAGGGCCATAGTTAGAAGGGGGCCTCCGGGGCATTTTCTGGGTGTTTAGGGACAAGGGCGTACATAGAAATCATAGGACCCTATAGCAAACTTAGAATGGGCCTCACCCCACTAAGAGCTTAGGTTAATATAACCAGGCTGCACCCGGCATTGTTTTCTGTCACTTTTCTAATAAGTTTGAAGTGGCACCTGATGGAAAAAGGGGCACAGGGGCTTGATAAATATGGCATTCTGCCCAAACGCCACATTTTTTTATTGACTTTATGCCTGAAAACAGTGAGATCTAAATCCCTTGCTTCCCTTTATGCTGTAAATGATAAAATACTATCTGCCTGCACCCACCACTAGGGGGAGCTCTGCGCTGAGTTTATACAGCTACTATTGAACTCAGTGTAAAAATCTCTATGCAGTGAGCTCCCCTTTGTGGTGGGTGCAGGCAAACGCTGAGACTGTGTGTCGCCAAGCAGAAAAAGCAGTTCAGGCCCCTTCCACCACGGGCCCCATAGCAGTCATGAGGTCTGCCTCCATGGTAGGCATGATGGGAGGGGGCTGCCACTGCACTACCAGCGAGAATTAATAATAAAGTTTTCATAATAATGGGGGTGTATATACTTTTTGGCCGCAGACTCACTTTACATGGCGGGAGAGCAGAGCCGCCACCCAGCAGCAGAGACGGGCAGGAGAGGCTAATGATTGGGCCGCTTAACTACAAACCACATATGAATGTTGGCCTAGTACGTATTATTTTTTCAGGTAGCATCATTAAACTGAATATTTGCCCCTGGTTAAAGACATATTGCCTTGATCCATTAGATAAGGGAGGCATTTTTATTCCTTCAGTGGGCCAATTGACTGACTATTGGTCCCCAAACTTCTTCAGAACAGGGAACCCCCTGAGGAACCCTAATCAGTTGTCATCCATCTGAAACATCACCAGACCTCAGAGGTTGTATCATTCATAATGACATCATCATGACCAGGCGACGTGTCATCAGTGTGGCCCATGCAGCATGTAAAGTAGGATGTAATCCAGTAGGGGGCGGCGGCACTGGAACAGAGTGGGGCACCTTTACTAATATTAGCATACCACCAAGTATTTCACCTGTATATGATCACAGTGTAACATGGGCCATATTTTCCGAAATGGTGTACATCGATTGAGAAATGCAACACAACTACTTGAAGATAACCCCTATCAGGGCATATGGACGTCATAGAGGAGGATGGAATACCTTCTATGAGCCACAGCGGAGAGTCGCAACAAACTGATGTTTTTGCTCTGACGGACTGGAGCCACCCATGTATTTATTAGAAGGCCTTTCATCTGATTGGCCACCATGTGATAGTACATTTTTGGTCTTGGCTTCGCGGTGTTGGGGGTCACATGTCTGGCTCCTAATGGAAAGGGGATATTGTCTTGTTGTTGTGATATTGAGTACCCTAATAACAGTAAGCTAGTGGGTGCTACTGTACCCAATGTATGTCCCCTTCCCCAAAACTTTTGAGTATGTCATAGGTCGGTCACAGGTTTTTTTGGGCCAGTCATTTGACTTTAACATACAGTGTATGTATTCTCAGTTACGGCCCCAATTGGGAATTTTGGAGCGGTATTCAGTGTGTACTAGGACCCGCTAGCTTCCTAGCGTTATACATATTTCTCCAATGACAGGTTTTTAAAAAAAAAATAATAATTTGGGATTTCATATTTTAACACTCAACTATATTTCAGCTCCATGCGAAAGACAAAAACCTTAAATTCAGTCTAAACCTTCTAAATAAACCTGTTTAATGAACTGTTAACCAACAACCAATTTTTGTTTTTTCCCCCGTAGATTTCCCACTGATATTTCGACATACGAGACAACGTGAACTCTTGGGGTGGATGTAAAGATTTTTTTAAAGTAAATGAAAACTTTGGAAATCTTCCTTGACTTTTCCCAAGGCAATGTAAGTACCTGCTGATCTGAAATGGACCTTATGGGTTTTTGTTTTGTTTCCCCTCTGGCTGCTATGTGCAGATTTTGGAGACGGCTGTACGGCGGCTATGCCTGATTGCTTTTTCAAGCTATTGTATCTTTACATGAAATGTCATTGCATCTGTACTGGAAGCTGTGTACGTAGTCACTCCTGTCTTCCGTGTTATCAGGGACTCTCTGTCTCTCCTGTCGGTGCTATTTCCAGGTTTGGAATCTAGACAGTTGTCATGCTTGCTGGATCTCTATTTCGAGGGAGATAATTTAAATTGCGCTTCCTCTGACATTTTGGCGAGTTGTCTGTGATGTAGATGTCTGAAAAACGACAAGAGTTCATCTTCTGCTTGGATCTTGGAAAAAGTTTAGTTTTATTTTTCTTTGCTTCAGTATTTTTTTTTTCTTTTTGGAATGAATGTTTTGATACAATGTTATCAATGTAATATTTTTCCACATTTTCACTTCCAATATGAGATTCTATAGTAGTTGAGACAGTGAGAGCAAATTTACCACTAAATGGACCCTCTAAGGAAAAAAATAATGGAGATAGAATTGTTAAGGATGCAGGGAATTGTCAGATGACCCCTTCTGGGCTTTGCTGAATGGTTGACAGAGCTCCTCAGGGGAGGGGCTTATATAGAAATCCCCCCTTTCCTTCTGAGTTTTCTGCTAGGATCTTGGAATAAGAACAAGTTAGTTTTGTTTTTTTCTGAATTTCCTTATTGTCTAGAGTTTCTCATACACATTAGACATAACTTGGCCTAAGCCAGCAATTTCGGCAGAATTAGTCAATGATATATTTAGTATTTGAGCCATCTGACCCTCCACCGACAGTGGATGTCGGGGGAAAGAAGGATCAGGTATGTTGAATTTTAACATGTCTAATCCTATGTTCCCACAGGAGATAAGCTGCTGCCGGAGGTGTCTAGCAGCACATTATTCTACTATCCCCATTGGAAAAAAAAGACATGCACGCTAGGCCGAGAGGAGTCGGGAGAAATAACTGTAGGATGAACAGTGTAAGGTCACCATAAGTATTCTTGAATTTGGAATGGATTTTTTCAAATATTTTTTTTAAGGACAATAGTGAACTTTAATGAAGTCTTTTACAATATTTGGGCTTCCAATATAAG
Source organism: Rhinoderma darwinii (assembly GCF_050947455.1). Lineage (NCBI taxonomy): Eukaryota > Metazoa > Chordata > Amphibia > Anura > Rhinodermatidae > Rhinoderma > Rhinoderma darwinii. The sequence continues at coordinate 14,454,270 of NC_134688.1, read as the reverse complement.
AAACTGAGACAGTGAGAGTAATAGTACCCTTAAAGAGAAAAAATATGGGCCTGAAGACACGAGCCAAACCTGCCTAGCTTCTTAAAAACAGGTTCTTCTTGTCAAAGATGCAGGGAACTGTTATATGATCTCTCTGGGGCCTTGATGAAAGGCTGACAGAGCCCCTCAGGGGTGGGGCATATGTAAGTTATGCTCCCTATCCCCATCGGGTCTCATGTATCAAAACTTTCAAGAGAAACTAATTAAAGTCCAGTTTTGATTTTCAAAGCATCACTGTAAAAATGAAAAATGGACTCTGGTCGGTTAAGAAGGCCTCATTTTCTCTGATATAGATTTGATACATGAGGACCCTGTATTTGTGCTGAGAAAGTGACAACATAAATCAACGACTGTTTTTGTGCAATGTTGTGCCAGATCTCTAGCAGAGAAATCTCTGAGCAGTGACAAAGAGGTTGAAGTGTTCTATAGACAACACCTTGTATTCTTGAAGGTCTAAGATCCTTACCTATGTATACATGTATCTGAGTCATATCAGAAGATCATATATTTAATGACTCCCTCCACCAAAGCAGACCTCTTGATACACTGGGATTCAGGAAGTTCTCTTAAATTTCCTATAGAATTGTTTTTAGACATTGAGCACCTTGGAGACGACTCTTGGTTTTGTAGACACCAATTTATCCATGTAAACATTGGAGCAAGAAGGGCATTACATAAAAATGAGTCCCCATCCTGCCATTTTGGGGTCTTGTACTTAATTACCCATACCCTTTCTATCCCTTGTACTTGAGAGGATGGTGTGGTCCTCATACTGGTGCACCCAAGTCTGTTTGTAAGGTCATGGTACCTATAGGGAATCACTCAAACCCTTGGCTTGCCTTGTAGGAGGATGGTGTTGCCCATAGACTGGTTTCAACACCTTTGTTTGCTACCATGGTACCTGTGAAGAGCCCCATCCCCTTCACACAATGAGAAAAGGATTGGCCCCAGCTGCAGGGACTTTATTCCACCACGAGTCCAATAGACCCCTTACCATACCTTGGTGTGGTTTTCAGACCGGTTTCCCACCAATGTTTGCTAACATCATGGTCCCCGTAGGTACCATGTGGCCCAACCTCCTTACTCACGGATGGTGTAAACCTGCAAGTTCACACCACCCATGGTTAAGGGAGATGGGCCCAAAGCTTCAGGGGCTGCCGCTATTCAACCATAAGCCCCAAAGAACCCATTATCAAAAAGGATAGACCTTCACGCATGATCATCATGGTCCAGGCATTGAAGTAATCTAGTTTTGTGGATGATAACCATAGGCCAATATGTTGATGGGCTACCTGATGACCATAGCTCCTTTCTTCTCTGATCTGTGGTCAAATTATTTTTTCCTTTAAAGAAATTATCATTTTATTCAATCAGGTCCAGTTTGCTTTCCGAGAGCTTCACCAGCAGTTTGTGATTTACATCAAAACTACGGCGGCTCGAACCTCAGCATAACTATATGAGGTTTAAATGAGGTCAGGGGAAATAGATGCACGTGGTGCCAACTTAGTCAGGATTATGCATAGACGAAGCAACGAGGATAGCACCGGGGGAATCGGCTCGGAATATTTGACCTGAGAAAAAAAGTCTTTACGTCTGCGAGGTTACCGTGAGGCTAATTATCTTGTAGTTATTTCTACTCCCGGTAACCCGTGAGGTCAGGAAGCAGATATGAGACGAGCCAACGGCGTTTCAAGGCAAATTATGATTCATTTGTCATAAATTGTACAATAACAGTAGGAGAATGCAAATCAAGGCCTTATCTTAATGCAATTTTAATATTGTACAATTGTCACCCGTATAGTGACACTGAGTACTTAAATATATATAATTTACCATGATGTATCGTCTTTGGAATTCATGTCTGGTCGTATTTTTCCAGTCAAAGGGATAGTTAACTGTTTGTTCGGTGGAAATCTGAACAAAAATTAAAAATTCTACTTTTGCACCGGGCTGGGTCCCGAAAGTCCTACCTACCTTACGGCCACTTCTACCCAGATCTACAGCGTTCCCCAGCTAGGCCTCTAGGCACCCTCAGAAGCGTGGTCATGAGCTGTCTGGAATATGGTCCAGACATAGACAGCAGGAGGCCCCTGGCCAAAAACACTATGGGTTCCGAGCTGTACAACAGTCCAAGACGAGTGTTCATAGAAGAACTCCACCATGGGTCTCTTCTCTAGGCCTCCACAATGTTATGATTTTTCTAGTCGACATCCACAAGTGATTGTAAGCCATGAGAGCCATTAGCGCAGTCTCTTTAAAAGGGTTACTCCCAATTTAGACATTTATGGCATATCCATGTGGTTAAATGCGGGTCCCAGCTTTGTTCTATGGGAGTTATGGAAACAGCTTAGCAAGTGGTCTCGGCTGTTTCCAAAACTCTCGTAGAAATGACTCACCTCTTCATCCATTCTCCACCTGGATGCGGTGGGCGGATTTCTATTTTGGACATACCCCTTTAAGGCAGTGGTGGCCCCTTTTTTGCCTATAGGGCTTTTGTGAAGATGCACAGGCTAGACGTACAGTAGTATATATCCATCAATGGCCTATGTGCCATAATGCAAAATCGGTACCTGGAGCCATACCTGCCAAGTGCCATTTATATTATTGGTGGTTTTTCCATGGCAGAGGGGTCTCTGTTCCGCTTCAGAAGCCAGGGCCCAGGTGCGACTGTTACCTCTGCACCTCTTGTAGCTACACCCCTGGGCCGACAGAAAAGCGGTAGCCATCTCAGGTTGGTAGCATCCTCCTCAGACACATGGTCATACTGTCCTTTTCTACATTGGATGGCAAAGGAGTGTGGGGTCGAGAGGCGGGCAAATAAGCAACTTAACACCCTGGATGTCGGTTGTGGTAGTTTAATCGGGTTCTAGACCAGAAGGTGGGCCCCATTGTGATTTCTGCTGTGAAGCCCTCTCTACTCTTTGTATGTTTCTGTTATAAATTCCGCTCCATGATGCACGGAGAAAAGGCGTACTGTAAACAATGGACCCTCCCCCTACACAATAGACAAATAAAAACTTTTAATTACATTTTATTTTTAATTTTTTTATTTATAGTTGATTTTTTTTTGATTTTTTTTATTGGATTTCTTTTTATTCATTTATTATTTTTCAGGGCTGATCGGCACTGTGGAACGTGGGCATAATTCAGTTCTACCCATTATTTGGGTATCTGTATGACTATGACGCCCGGCCTAGCGCCGGTTGTATTTATCACCATCCACATAATATACACATATTTGCCATAATTAAAGGCATAGAGGATGTAGATATTGATGTGGATGGTCATTTTGATCCACACAAGTTTTTCATGACAACCGTACAGCTGGCAGAAACCAGAAGGGGACGTGTTGTCATCAGAGTCTCTCAGTAGTGCAGCCTCAGGCTTTGGGCCTGTAACTTAAAGCGATCATATCTCAGCCCAGAAGTAATATAAAGGCACTTTTACAGTAGAAGACGGGTAGGTGGAAGAGAGTAACACATGTCTATAGGATCGGACTACACAGGGTTTGTTTGTAGTATGTAACCGTGGAAGTACATAGGTCTGCATGGGAGCTGTATACAAAAAAACAATATAATTTTTTTTAAATAAAACTATTTGCAAAGTTGATATTAATATCTTTTTTTTAGATTCATTGGAGGAAAAAAAATATTTGCAAAAGTCTACATACCCTTTACAATACATGTACTATACTAGCTAATATTATAAAGACAAATTTAGCTCTGCTACATTCGTCTACGTTTATGTTTCCAAGATTAATCCAGTCTTCACCGTCCATCCTGCACTGAGCTTCATTAACCCCTCTGTACGTTCACGACGCCGAAAGTATTTAGTTAGCACCTAGAACAAAAACTGTGCCCGAACCATGACACACGAGTGGACGGCTGTGATTGCGGCTGGCGCCCCAAAGGAAAGGGCGGGATCGAAGATAACTGCGATCTTGGCCATTTAACCCCTTAGATTCTGCGATGAGTAGTGATCTAAATTATGTAAACAGAGCGAAGACGCTCCCTTTGTCCTCCGATCGCCAACTATCATGATGCGATGAAGGGATCCGATGGTTAAATATGGCAGTCAGGGTCGCCTATTAGGTCGTGCTTTAGATATGGCCCATTAGGTGCCTGTCTGTTTTTTTCTGGCAGGCAATACTACATAAGTAAAAGTTCTAGAGTGGGACAAAAAAGTGTATTACATTTATAAATAACGAAAAATATTTTAAAAAAAGCTATTTTTTTTTACTTTTTGAGATGCAGCTTCTATGTATCCCGGATGCATAGAAGCTGTATCATGCCATCAAAGGCGATTCGGTCAGGTCATCTGGACTGACGGCTCGGATGAAAGCTGGTCCGATCCAGCTAATAACGAATCACATCTAAGTTTAGAAACATGCAGGACAGAATTGGCTTTGACGGAGTGATACAGCTTCTATGTATACAGGATCCATAGAAGCTGCATCTCAAAAAGTGAAAAAAATATATATATATAAAAAAACTTTAAATCACTTGAAACATTGTTTTTGTTTAAAAAAAAAGGCGTACATAGCCTCTTAGGCCAAAATTGTCTGCGTCCTTAAAGGATTAAAGGTAATTTCTGGGAATTGAGGGACTGATATAAGACATGGGGACCGGCCGGTGATATAGAGCGCGCTCGCTTCTCATGTTTACATATAAACATATTGATCGGATCCTCTTCTCAGTTTCGTATGTGGGGGAAAGTCAGAGTCGAGGAAGAAAGGAGCTGCACGGGCGGCAGCGTCTCGCCGCTACAAACGCTTGTGAACCGTGATCACGCAGACGAAGAGATTTCAGATTCCGAGCACAATGAGATATAAGGGATTTATACCGACGTGAACCGGAAAAAAGAAAATTGTGGAATGTTAAGCTCTGAGCAGGACACGGATTAGCAGAGTTCGGGGGGCGATTGTGGGGGGTGATTTCTATAGGATTGAATTTTTTCTTTTTTTTCCCTGGAGATTATGATTTGTAGGGATTTTAGTCTCTGATTTTCTCAGGAAATGATTGTATTCTCTGAGCTGAGTATTTTTTAATAAGAATATAATGTCAGTAGAGCAATTCCGGCTGCGAGGTATCACAGAGGTAGCAGAGCTGAATTTGTCATTTAAAGGCTCCTTCTGTGAATTGCGGTAACTCACTGCTCTAATAATAATAGACTGGGATTACTTGCATTCCTATACAAAACACACACAAAACACATTGTTATATAAATATGAGTTGTTCAAAATTACACCCTCGGCTCTACTACATAACTCAGCTATGCTGCACCTGAAAAACTTAGCTCTGCTACAACTACTATAATTGTCATTCGTTAAACATGGCTGAGCTAGATATGATCAACTTGGCTCTGCTGAGTTTAAAGGTGATAAGCTCAGTCTGCTGCGTATGATTATCCCAACTAATCTGCATCTGATTATCCAGGCTTTGCTGCATGTGATCAACTCAGCTCTGCTACAACTGAACATCATTTGTATGTATACAAGTTTAATATGGATGCAGATAAAGGATAACAATCTGTCTAACTGCAACCACCACTAGGTGTAATGTAGGAGCATTATTATTTCATTCAACGTGTAAAAAGTATTCAGTGGACTCCCTCTAGTGGTTGCTGCAGGTAGCCAGAATTTTATCATGTAACTCTATGGCTATGCAAGGAATATGGAGATCCCTCTAGTGGTGGCTACAGGTAGATAGACATTTGTTATGTAACTCTATATCTATGCAGGGAATATGGAGCTCCCTCTAGTGGTGGCTGCTGGTAGACAGAATTGTATCATGTAACTCTCTGGCTATGCAGGGGATTTGGATCACCCTCTAGTGGTAGCTGCAAGAAGCCAGATATTTATTATGTAACTCTATAGTTAGTCAGGGAATATGGAGCTCCCACTCCTGATGGCTGCATGTAGCCAGAATTTGATCCTGTAACTCCATGGCTATGCAGGGGATTTGGAGCTCCCTCTAGTGGAAGCTGCAAGAAGCCAGACATTTATCATGTAACTCTATGGCTATGCAGGGGATTTGGAGCTCCCGCTGGTGGACACCAGGCAGACAGATTTTTATCATGTAACTCTATGGCTATGTTGGAGATTTGGAGCACCCTCTAGCGGTGGCTGCAGCTAGCCAGAATTTTATCATGTAACTCTATGACTATGCAGGGGATTTGGAGCTCCCTCTAGTGGTAGCTGCAAGAAGCCAGAGATTTATCATGTAACTCTATGGCTATGGAGGGGATTTGGAGCTCCCGCTGGTGGACACCAGGCAGACAGATTTTTATCATGTAACTCTATGGCTATGCAGGGGATTTGGAGCACCCTCTAGCGGTGGCTGCAGCTAGCCAGAATTTTATCATGTAACTCTATGGCTATGCAGGGAATTTGGAGCTCCCTCTAGTGGTAGCTGCAAGAAGCCAGACATTTATCATGTAACTCTATGGCTATGCAGGGGATTTGGAGCTCCCTCTAGTGGTAGCTGCAAGAAGCCAGACATTTATCATGTAACTCTATGGCTATGCAGGGGATTTGGAGCTTCCTCTAGTGGTAGCTGCAAGAAACCAGACATTTATCATGTAACTCTTTGGCTATGCAGGGGATTTGGAGCTCCCTCTAGTGGTAGCTGCAAGAAGCCAGACATTTATCATGTAACTCTATGGCTATGCAGGGGATTTGGAGCTCTGTATCAGAAAAAGGGAGCTCTGATCCCTATATAGATATATTCTGAAATTAATCAGCACAGAATTGCTCGGTAGAGCATAAACTTTAAAGTGAATTTTAATTAAAATGCAAAACTAATAAATAAATCGCTCTTCCGGACGTCCAGTTTTAATATGTTTTTGCTATAACTGTGATGTGAGCGGAGCTTTACATATTCCCGGCCAGGATCCCATAAGACTGACGGCGGCCTGCCAGCGGTATTAAAGAAGGCGGCTTTAGTACAAAGGGGACATGCTAATACTGACTGGTAAAAAAATGAATTTTCTAAATCTTCCAGATATGTTATAGTCGGATAAGGATTACGGTAATCCGCCCGGCAGCTGATCATCTATTGGCTTTCAATGCATTCATGCAGGGGGAGCGCTCTGCTGTCTGCTTGTTGTGGAAAGAAGCAGCCCCCCAGCAGTCACTCTAACCCCCTGCACATTGGGGGGGATTTACTTATTATCCCTTATGTTATTTTCTTGTTTATTGCTTTGAACTATATAGAAGTTATTTGTTAATATAATAATAAAAAAATAATAATTATATACACACAATGAAATTATTTTAATCCAACATCCTATAATCCAGAAAGTCTGATAATCTGGCACTTGTAAGGGTATGTGCACACGATAACTGCAATTACGTCTGAAATTACGGAGCCGTTTCCAGGAGAAAACAGCTCCTGAATTTCAGACGTAATTGCATGTACTCGCGTTTTTCGCGGCGTCTTTTACGGCCGTAATTTGGAGCTGTTCTTCATTTGAGTCAATGAAAAACGGCTCAAATTACGTCTGAAAAGAGGTCGTGTAAACCCAGCCTTACTAGCATCGGACTGCAATATAAAGTGTAACTTCATGTGACCAAAAGTTGAGCGGAAAGAACCTATTAGGTAAAACGGCAAAGTATGGACCCAGAGCAAGCTCATCTATCTATCTATCTATCTATCTATCTATCTATCTATCTATCTATCTATCTATCTATCTATCTATCTATCTATCTATCTATCTATCTATCTGTCTGTCTGTCTGTCTGTCTGTCTGTCTGGCTGTCTGTCTGTCTGTCTATGACAATGATAGAGAACTATATAAAAGAGTAAAGAATCTTCAGGGAGAAAGCCTACAATAAATTCTTCACATTGCAGCTGTCACTATTTTTATAATCAGAGGAATTTCTGCTTCTGATCTTGTGAACTTCCACATAATATTGAAGTTTTGTGCGGGAAACAAGTGCTGGATTATACAATTTTCTGTATTATAGGATGTCAGATTAAATTACTTTTTCAGCCAATCAGGACAAGCTTTTGGATATGACCCCTCCCCCTGATAGATATACAGTGAAGGAAATAAGTATTTGATCCCTTGCTGATTTTGTACGTTTTCCCACTGTCAAAGACATGAACAGTCTAGAATTTTTAGGCTAGGTTAATTTTACCAGTGAGAGATAGATTATATTTAAAAAAAAACAGAAAATCACATTGTCAAAATTTATATATATTTATTTGCATTGTGCACAGAGAAATAAGTATTTGATCCCTTTGGCAAACAAGACTTAATACTTGGTGGCAAAACCCTTGTTGGCAAGCACAGCAGTCAGACGTTTTTTGTAGTTGATGATGAGGTTTGCACACATGTTAGATGGAATTTTGGCCCACTCCTCTTTGCAGATCATCTGTAAATCATTAAGATTTCGAGGCTGTCGCTTGGCAACTCGGATCTTCAGCTCCCTCCATAAGTTTTTGATGGGATTAAGGTCTGGATACTGGCTAGGCCACTCCATGACCTTAATGTGCTTCTGTTTGAGCCACTCCTTTGTTGCCTTGTCTGTATGTTTCGGGTCATTGTCGTGCTGGAAGACCCAGCCACGAGCCATTTTTAATGTCCTGGTGGAGGGAAGGAGGTTGTCACTCAGGATTTGACGGTACATGGCTCCATCCATTCTCCCATTGATGCGGTGAAGTAGTCCTGTGCGCTTAGCAGAGAAACACCCCAAAACATAATGTTTCCACCTCCATGCTTGACAGTGGGGACGGTGTTCTTTGGGTCATAGGCAGCATTTCTCTTCCTCCAAACATGGCGAGTTGAGTTAATACCAAAGAGCTCAATTTTAGTCTCATCTGACCACAGCACCTTCTCCCAATCACTCTCAGAATCATCCAGATGTTCATTTGCAAACTTCAGACGGGCCTGTACATGTGCCTTCTTGAGCAGGGGGACCTTGCGGGCACTGCAGGATTTTAATCCATTACGGCGTAATGTGTTACCAATGGTTTTCTTGGTGACTGTGGTCCCAGCTGCCTTGAGATCATTAACAAGTTCCCCCCGTGTAGTTTTCGGCTGAGCTCTCACCTTCCTCAGGATCAAGGATACCCCACGAGGTGAGATTTTGCATGGAGCCCCAGATCGATGTCTATTGACAGTCATTTTGTATGTCTTCCATTTTCTTACTATTGCACCAACAGTTGTCTCCTTCTCACCCAGCGTCTTACTTATGGTTTTGTAGCCCATTCCAGCCTTGTGCAGGTCTATGATCTTGTCCCTGACATCCTTAGAAAGCTCTTTGGTCTTGCCCATGTTGTAGAGGTTAGAGTCAGACTGATTCATTGAGTCTGTGGACAGGAGTCTTTTATACAGGTGACCATGTAAGACAGCTGTCTATAATGCAGGCACCAAGTTGATTTGGAGCAGTAACTGGTCTGGAGGAGGCTGAACTCTTAATGGTTGGTAGGGGATCAAATACTTATTTCTCTGTGCACAATGCAAATACATATATATCATTTTGACAATGTGATTTTCTGGTTTTTCTTTATATAATCTATCTCTCACTGGTAAAATTAACCTAGCCTAAAAATTCTAGACTGTTCATGACTTTGACAGTGGGCAAACTTACAAAATCAGCAAGGGATCAAATACTTATTTCCTTCACTATATATATATATATATAGACCAAGGCTTAGAGCCAGTTGCTTGTTTAGACTGTCCTTACTGTGACCATGGCGACCATACGATAAAAATGTGCGCAATTTCCATATAGGAGGAAAAATACCAGCAAGACGGCAATCCGTATAAATGATTTATTTCTATATTACAAAAATCATTTCTATACTGTAAAATTCCTCTAATCCGGCATCAATGAGTCTGGAAAGATGCCGGATTAGAGAAACCAGTTCAGAATGGAAAAAGGACAAATGGCGTCTGGTTATAAAGGCCCCAAATGGTGCCTCCATGAAAGGGTTAAATAGTTCTAGATATTTCTGTAGCATCTCGTAGAACATCTACACACACGTGTAATATGTCTTCATGAAAGCAGAAGACGAGAGATGTTACAATGTGGACGCGGTGATAAAACCTCCATCATCTGCCTGATGTTACTTAATCCAGCTGCTGGGCGTCCTCCTGCGTTACAGCCGGGATTATATCTGGAAAAAGAGATCTTTTGTTGAAAGTATGGTGTGAATTATTCAGGCAGGGCCCGGCCTTCCCGTCTATACACCGTGCTTCATACACAATGTATATGGAGGAACACAGCGACCACGGCACACAATCACAAGACTGGATATCTGCAATCCCAAGGAGCCTGAGTACACAAGTAAGACTTCAAGGGTTTCTACTGCTTCTAAGATAAAGCCCTATTATATGGAGCATGCTGGAGTAACCTGGGTATCTTCTGTATATAATTATATATGTACAGCTCGTATAAGTTATACATCTTCTTGTATATAGGGATATGGAGCATGCTGGTATAACCTGGGTATCTTCTGTATATAATTATATATGTACAGCTGGTATAAGTTATACATCTTCTTGTATATAGGGATATGGAGCATGCTGGTATAACCTGGGTATCTTCTGTATATAATTATATATGTACAGCTGGTATAAGTTATACATCTTCTTGTATATAGTGATATGGAGCATGCTGGTATAACCTGGGTATCTTCTGTATATAATTATATATGTACAGCCGGTATAAGTTATACATCTTCTGGTATGTAGTGATATGGAGCATGCTGGTATAACCTGGGTATCTTCTGTATATAATTATATATGTACAGCTGGTGTAAGTTATACATCTTCCTGTATATAGTGATATGGAGCATGCTGGTATAACCTGGGTATCTTCTGTATATAATTATATATGTACAGCTGGTATAAGTTATACATCGTCTTGTATATAGTGATATGGAGCATGCTGGAGTAACCTGGGTATCTCCTGTATATAATTATATATGTACAGCTGGTATAAGTTATACATCTTCCTGTATATAGTGATATGGAGCATGCTGGTATAACCTGGGTATCTTCTGTATATAATTATATATGTACAGCTCGTATAAGTTATACATCTTCTTGTATATGGTGATATGGAGCATGCTGGTATAACCTGGGTATCTTCTGTATATAATTATATATGTACAGCTGGTATAAATTATACATCTTCTTGTATATAGTGATATGGAGCATGCTGGTATAACCTGGGTATCTTCTGTATATAATTATATATGTATGCAGCTGGTATAAGTTATACATCTTCTTGTATATAGTGATATGGAGCATGCTGGTATAACCTGGGTATCGTCTGTATATAATTATATATGTACAGCTGGTATAAGTTATACATCTTCCTGTATATAGTGATATGGAGCATGCTGGTATAACCTGGGTATCTTCTGTATATAATTATATATGTACAGCTGGTATAAGTTATACATCTTCTTGTATATAGTGATATAAAGCATGCTGGTATAACCTGGGTATCTTCTGTATATAATTATATATGTACAGCTGGTATAAGTTATACATCTTCTTGTATATAGTGATATGGAGCATGCTGGTAATAACCTGGGTATCTTCTGTATATAATTATATATGTACAGCTGGTATAAATTATACATCTTCTTGTATATAGTGATATGGAGCATGCTGGTATAACCTGGGTATCTTCTGTATATAATTATATATGTATGCAGCTGGTATAAGTTATACATCTTCTTGTATATAGTGATATGGAGCATGCTGGTATAACCTGGGTATCTTCTGTATATAATTATATATGTACAGCTGGTATAAGTTATACATCTTCTTGTATATAGTGATATAAAGCATGCTGGTATAACCTGGGTATCTTCTGTATATAATTATATATGTACAGCTGGTATAAGTTATACATCTTCTTGTATATAGTGATATGGAGCATGCTGGTATAACCTGGGTATCTTCTGTATATAATTATATATGTACAGCTGGTATACGTTATACATCTTCTTGTATATGGTGATATGGAGCATGCTGGTATAACCTGGGTATCTTCTGTATATAATTATATATGTACAGCTGGTATAAGTTATATATCTTCTTGTATATAGTGATATGGAACATGCTGGTATAACCTGGGTATCTTCTGTATATAATTATATATGTACAGCTGGTATACGTTATACATCTTCTTGTATATAGTGATATGGAGCATGCTGGTATAACCTGGGTATCTTCTGTATATAATTATATATGTACAGCTGGTATAAGTTATACATCTTCTTGTATATAGTGATATGAAGCATGCTGGTATAACCTGGGTATCTTCTGTATATAATTATATATGTACAGCTGGTATAAGTTATACACCTTCTTGTATATAGTGATATGGAGCATGCTGGTATAACCTGGGTATCTTCTGTAAATAATTATATATGTACAGCTGGTATAAGTTATACATCTTCTTGTATACAGTGATATGGAGCATGCTGGTATAACCTGGGTATCTTCTGTATATAATTATATATGTACAGCTGGTATAAGTTATACATCTTCTTGTATATAGTGATATGAAGCATGCTGGTATAACCTGGGCCTCTCCTGTATATAATTATCAATAAGAACCGCTAATACATTTATCGGCTTTGTGGTTTACTAATCCCGATGGACACAGCTGATAGTGAATTTCCTTCCAAATGATACTAAATCAGCAATAAAGCATAATATTGGATAAATATTATCAATCATAATCAAATAAAAAGTGCAATCATCTCTTCTCACTATTTTTTCTACTAAAATCTTTACCATCTTTTTGGGTTCACTTTCAATATTGTTCATGTCTTTTTCTATGAGATAATTTTAAGTTTAGTATCAATTACTTATTCCTTACGAATTTCGTTTACACAAATACTTCTTTAACATTGTCCATTGTTAAAACACAGGATATATTCCAATTTCTTTAGCTACTCTCAATAAATCAATAAGAACCGCTAATACATTTACCGGCTTTTTTGATTCCTTTTTTGATTCCTCAATCCCCATGGACACAGCTGTTCTTTAATTTCCCTCCAAATGACATTAAAACCGGAAATAAAAGCCAGGAGTGAACTCAGAGTACCTATGCATGCCATGAATAAGGACACAGACGTGTCAGAAACGCGTAGGCACATTTGAACAGGGCTTACTGCTATCCTTCACCTAACATTCATTCCTGTACTCTGCCACAGAACTACTCCATATAGTTCTATCATTTTTATCTTTGTTATACCAATAAAATTGGAACAGGAGTTCCTTTTTAACGCACACCCAGCGCTGGATCTTGGTTCTGTTTTTTTTTTTTTCTTCCTGTTGTGTACCGCTGGCCGCGCGGGAATCCGGGCGCTGTCTGCACTCAGACACAACTAAACGGTGAGCTGGAGGTCTACCTCCCCCCTCTTCCCCATTCATTAATTTTGTTTATACATCTTCTTGTATATAGTGATATGGAGCATGCTGGTATATCCTGGGTGTCTTCTGTATATAATTATATATATACAGCTGGTATAAGTTATACATCTTCTTGTATATAGTGATATGGAGCATGCTGGTAATAACCTGGGCATCTTCTGTATATAATTATATATGTACAGCTGGTGTAAGTTATACATCTTCTTGTATATAGTGATATGGAGCATGCTGGTATAACCTGGGTATCTTCTGTATATAATTATATATGTGCAGCTGGTATAAGTTATACATCTTCTTGTATATAGTGATATGGAGCATGCTGGTATAACCTGGGTATCTTCTGTATATAATTATATATGTACAGCTGGTATAAGTTATACATCTTCTTGTATATAGTGATATAAAGCATGCTGGTATAACCTGGGTATCTTCTGTATATAATTATATATGTACAGCTGGTATAAGTTATACATCTTCTTGTATATAGTGATATGGAGCATGCTGGTATAACCTGGGTATCTTCTGTATATAATTATATATGTACAGCTGGTATACGTTATACATCTTCTTGTATATGGTGATATGGAGCATGCTGGTATAACCTGGGTATCTTCTGTATATAATTATATATGTACAGCTGGTATAAGTTATATATCTTCTTGTATATAGTGATATGGAACATGCTGGTATAACCTGGGTATCTTCTGTATATAATTATATATGTACAGCTGGTATACGTTATACATCTTCTTGTATATAGTGATATGGAGCATGCTGGTATAACCTGGGTATCTTCTGTATATAATTATATATGTACAGCTGGTATAAGTTATACATCTTCTTGTATATAGTGATATGGAGCATGCTGGTATATCCTGGGTGTCTTCTGTATATAATTATATATATACAGCTGGTATAAGTTATACATCTTCTTGTATATAGTGATATGGAGCATGCTGGTAATAACCTGGGCATCTTCTGTATATAATTATATATGTACAGCTGGTGTAAGTTATACATCTTCTTGTATATAGTGATATGGAGCATGCTGGTATAACCTGGGTATCTTCTGTATATAATTATATATGTGCAGCTGGTATAAGTTATACATCTTCTTGTATATAGTGATATGGAGCATGCTGGTATAACCTGGGTATCTTCTGTATATAATTATATATGTACAGCTGGTGTAAGTTATACATCTTCTTGTATATAGTGATATGGAGCATGCTGGTATAACCTGGGTATCTTCTGTATATAATTATATATGTGCAGCTGGTATAAGTTATACATCTTCTTGTATATAGTGATATGGAGCATGCTGGTATAACCTGGGTATCTTCTGTATATAATTATATATGTACAGCTGGTATAAGTTATACATCTTCTTGTATATAGTATATAGAGTATGCTGGTATAACCTGGGTATCTCCTGTATATAATTATATATGTACAGCTGGTATAAGTTATACATCTTCTTGTATATAGTGATATGGAGCATGCTGGTATAACCTGGGTATCTTCTGTATATAATTATATATGTACAGCTGGTATAAGTTATACATCTTCTTGTATATAGTATATAGAGTATGCTGGTATAACCTGGGTATCTTCTGTATATAATTATATATGTGCATAGTTACATAGTTACATAGTTACATAGTTACATAGTTAGTACGGCTGAAAAAAGACACATGTCCATCAAGTTCAACCAAGGGAAGGGAAAAGGGAAGGAAAAATTTCTACACATAGGAGCTAATATTTTTTTGTTCTAGGAAATTATCTAACCCTTTTTTGCAGCATCTCCTGTCCCTGCTGTGACGGCTCCTGCGGTAGGCAATTCCATAGATTCACAGTTCTCACTGTAAAGAAGCCTTGTCGCCCCTTACGCTTGAACCTTTTTTTCTCCAGACGGAGGGAGTGCCCCCTTGTTTTTTGAGGGGGTTTTACAAGGAACAGGATTTCACCATATTTTTTGTATGTGCCATTAATATATTTATATAAGTTAATCATGTCCCCCCTTAGTCGTCTTTTTTCAAGGCTAAATAGGTTTAGTTCTTTTAATCTTTCCTCATAGTTTAAATTCTCGATGCCCCTAATTAGCTTCGTTGCTCTTCTTTGTATTTTTTCCAACTCCAGGGCATCCTTTCTATGAACTGGAGCCCAGAACTGGACTGCATATTCTAGATGAGGCCTCACTAATGCTTTGTAAAGTGGTAATATTACATCCCTGTCCCGCGAGTCCATGCCTCTTTTAATACACCACAATATCCTGCTGGCCTTTGAAGCAGCTGATTGACACTGCATGCTGTTATTGTTAAGCTTACTGGTCTATAATTACCTGGGGAAGACCTAGAGCCCTTTTTGAAAATAGGCACCACATTTGCGCTGCGCCAGTCCCTTGGCACTATACCAGTCACTAGAGATTCTCTGAATATTATGAAAAGGGGGACAGAAATAACTGAACTAAGCTCTTTAAGAACTCTAGGGTGTAACCCATCTGGTCCCGGGGCCTTGTGCACATTTATTTTATTTAATTTAGCTTGGACCATCTCTACATTCATCCAATTCAGTATATCAACTGATATATTAACAGCACTGGCACCGGCTACATCAGCTGCTCCTTCTTCTGTTGTATATACAGAGCTAAAGAACCCATTTAGTAACTCTGCCTTCTCTTGATCCCCTGTGATCAACTACCATTATCTAGGGGTCCTACATGTTCAGACCTGGGCTTTTTAGCATTTATATACTTGAATAATTTTTTAGGATTTGTTTTACTATCCTTGGCCACCTGCCTTTCATTTTGTATTTTTGCTAATTTTATTACATTTTTACAGATTTTATTAAGCTCTTTATATTTTACAAAGGCTACAGCTGTACCCTCAGATTTGTATTTTTTAAATGCCCTTTTTTTGTCATGTATTGCCCCTTTCACAGAAGGTGTAAGCCATGTGGGGTTTAATTTGAGTCGTTTATACTTGTTACCTATAGGAATAAATTTTGCACTATAATAACTCAAAGTAGATTTGAAAATCTCCCATTTATCATTTGTTCCATTATTTGACATTAGTTCTTCCCAGTCTATATCCTGAATTGCCGCCCTCATCCTGGGGAAATTGGCTTTCTTAAAATTAAATGTTTTTGCCCTCCCAGCCTGCGTTTGTTTTTTACAGTATAGGTAAAATGTAACTATATTATGATCACTGTTACCGAGGTTTTCACGAACATTGACATTCCCAACAAGATCTGCATTATTAGAAATGACCAGATCCAACAGAGCTTCACCTCTAGTCGGGTCTTCCACAAACTGGCCCATAAAATTTTCCTGCAACAGGTTGAGGAAATGTCTCCCCTTTGCAGTTGAAGCCGAACCATGACACCAATTAATATCCCGGAAATTAAAATCTCCCATTATCACTACAGTACCCGCCTGTGCAGCCCGCTCCATTTGTTTATATATCTGACCTTCCATCTCCTCAGTTATATTGGGGGGTCTATAGATTACACCAAAAGTAATTTTTTCAGTGTTTACCTCCCTTTCTAGTTCCACACACAAGGTTTCAACCTCCTCACAGTCTTCACCCACTATTGTCTCTTTCACACTCGCCTTCATATCACTTCTCACATACAGACATACACCACCACCTTTCCTATTTGCCC
Source organism: Rhinoderma darwinii (assembly GCF_050947455.1). Lineage (NCBI taxonomy): Eukaryota > Metazoa > Chordata > Amphibia > Anura > Rhinodermatidae > Rhinoderma > Rhinoderma darwinii. The sequence continues at coordinate 14,437,161 of NC_134688.1, read as the reverse complement.
TGTCTTTCCGAAAAAGTGTAAAACCCTGTAGATTTACAGCCCAGTCATGTGAAGAGTCCAGCCATGTTTCAGCAACACCAACTATATCTATATTTTCTTCCAGTATCAAGGCCTCCAGCTCCCCCATTTTGCTTGCTAGACTTCTGGCATTTGTGAACATACACTTTAACTTGCCTGTCAGTTTTTCACTTTTATTATCAGAAATGTGATTTGACATTAATCGGGCCTTTTTATTTACACTGATGTTTTGTAACGAAAGGATCTCCTTATCTTGTTGTCTAGTCCTCTCCCCACATTCTGTTTCTCCCCCCACCAATATAGTCTGACCCCTCTCTAACCTGGCTACCCCTTTTTTTTCTACATTGACCTCCCTCCTCAGCCCTAGTTTAAATACTCCGCCACCCCAGCTAGAATTCTCTCCCCCAGCACAGCAGACCCCCTTCCATTTAGGTGCAAATCATCTGCAGAATACAGTTTGTACCCCAATGAAAAGTCAGCCCAGTGCTCTAGGAACCCAAATCCTTCTCCTCTACACCAAGACTTCAGCCATGCATTTAACTCCCTGAGCTCCCGCTGTCTTTCCTGTGATGCGCATGGCACAGGCAGTATTCCTGAGAATACAACCTTGGAGGTCCTTCCCTTCAGCTTGTAGCCTAGTTCTTTAAAATTATTCTTAAGGCTCCTCCACCTACCATTTATTCTGTCGTTGGTACCGACATGGACCACGACAGCTGGATCATCACCAGCCCCTCCCAGCAATTTGTCCACCCGTTCCACCACATGCCGAACCCTGGCACCAGGGAGACAGCAAACCATTCGGTTGAGGTGGTCTTGGCGACAAATTATTCTATCCGTCTTCCTGATTATAGAATCCCCTACGACTATCAATTGTCTTGGCTTACCTGCATTACCATCCCGCCGACTACTAGCTGGGCTGTTCTCCCGGCTGTTAGGGAGATCAGTATCCACTAGGGCTGCCATTTCTGATGTGCAGCTGGTATAAGTTATACATCTTCTTTTATATAGTGATATGGAGCATGCTGGAGTAACCTGGGTATCTTCTGTATATAATTATATATGTACAGCTGGTATAAGTTATACATCTTCTTGTATATAGTGATATGGAGCATGCTGGTATAACCTGGGTATCTTCTGTATATAATTATATATGTACAGCTGGTATAAGTTATACATCTTCTTGTATATAGTGATATGGAACATGCTGGTATAACCTGGGTATGTTCTGTATATAATTATATATGTACAGCTGGTATAAGTTATACATCTTCTTGTATATAGTGATATGGAGCATGCTGGTATAACCTGGGTATCTTCTGTATATAATTATATATGTACAGCTGGTATAAGTTATACATCTTCTTGTATATAGTGATATGGAACATGCTGGTATAACCTGGGTATGTTCTGTATATAATTATATATGTACAGCTGGTATAAGTTATACATCTTCTTGTATATAGTGATATGGAGCATGCTGGTATAACCTGGGTATCTTCTGTATATAATTATATATGTACAGCTGGTATAAGTTATACATCTTCTTGTATGTAGTGATATGGAGCACGCTGGTATAACCTGGGTATCTTCTGTATATAATTATATATGTACAGCTGGTATAAGTTATACATCTTCTTGTATATAGTGATATGGAGCATGCTGGTATAACCTGGGTATCTTCTGTATATAATTATATATGCACAGCTGGTATAAGTTATACATCTTCTTGTATATAGTGATATGAAGCATGCTGGTATAACCTGGGTATCTTCTGTATATGATTATATATGTACAGCTGGTATAAGTTATACATCTTCTTGTATATAGTGATATGGAGCATGCTGGTATAACCTGGGTATCTTCTGTATATAATTATATATGTACAGCTGGTATAAGTTATACATCTTCTTGTATAGCGTGATACGGAGCATGCTGGTATAATCTGGGTATCTTCCGTGTATAATTATATATGTACAGCTGGTATAAGTTATACATCTTCTTGTATATAGTGATATGAAGCATGCTGGTATAACCTGGGTATCTTCTGTATATAATTATATATGTACAGCTGGTATATGTTATACATCTTCTTGTATATAGTGATATGGAGCATGCTGGTATAACCTGGGTATCTTCTGTATATAATTATATATGTACAGCTGGTATAAGTTATACATCTTCTTGTATATAGTGATATGGAGCATGCTGGTATAACCTGGGTATCCTCTGCATATAATTATATATGTACAGCTGGTATAAGTTATACATCTTCTTGTATATAGTGATATAGAGCATGCTGGTATAACCTGGATATCTTCTGTATATAATTATATATGTACAGCAGGTATAAGTTATACATCTTCTTGTATATAGTGATATGGAGCATGCTGGTATAACCTGGGTATCCTCTGCATATAATTATATATGTACAGCTGGTATAAGTTATACATCTTCTTGTATATAGTGATATAGAGCATGCTGGTATAACCTGGGTATCTTCTGTATATAATTATATATGTACAGCTGGTATAAGTTATACATCTTCTTGTATATAGTGATATGGAGCATGCTGGTATAACCTGGGTATATTCTGTATATAATTATATATGTACAGCTGGTATAAGTTATACATCTTCTTGTATATAGTGATATGGAGCATGCTGGTATAACCTGGGTATCTCCTGTATATAATTATATATGTACAGCTGGTATAAGTTATACATCTTCCTGTATATAGTGATATGGAGCATGCTGGTATAACCTGGGTATCTCCTGTATATAATTATATATGTACAGCTGGTATAAGTTATATATCTTCTTGTATATAGTGATATGAAGCATGCTGGTATAACCTGGGTATCTTCTGTATAGAATTATATATGTACAGCTGGTATAAGTTATACACCTTCTTGTATATAGTGATATGGAGCATGCTGATATAACCTGGGTATCTTCTGTATATAATTATATATGTACAGCTGGTATAAGTTATACATCTTCTTGTATATAGTGATATGAAGCATGCTGGTATAACCTGGGTATCTTCTGTATATAATTATATATGTACAGCGGGTATAAGTTATACATCTTCTTGTATATAGTGATATGGAGCATGCTGGTATAACCTGGGTATCTTCTGTATATAATTATATATGTACAGCTGGTATAAGTTATATATCTTCTTGTATATAGTGATATGGAGCATGCTGGTATAACCTGGGTATCTCCTGTATATAATTATATATGTACAGATGGTATAAGTTATACATCTTCTTGTATATAGTGATATGGAGCATGCCGGTATAACCTGGGTATCTTCTGTATATAATTATATATGTACAGCTGGTATAAGTTATACATCTTCTTGTATATAGTGATATGGAGCATGCTGGTATAAGCTGGGTATCTTCTGTATATAATTAAATATGTACAGCAGGTATAAGTTATACATCTTCTTGTATATAGTGATATGGAGCATGCTGGTATAATCTGTGTATCTTCCGTGTATAATTATATATGTACAGCTGGTATAAGTTATACATCTTCTTGTATATAGTGATATGGAGCATGCTGGTATAATCTGGGTATCTTCTGTATATAATTATATATGTACAGCTGGTATATGTTATACATCTTCTTGTATATAGTGATATGGAGCATGCTGGTATAACCTGGGTATCTTCTGTATATAATTATATATGTACAGCTGGTATAAGTTATACATCTTCTTGTATAGCGTGATACGGAGCATGCTGGTATAATCTGGGTATCTTCCGTGTATAATTATATATGTACAGCTGGTATAAGTTATACATCTTCTTGTATATAGTGATATGAAGCATGCTGGTATAACCTGGGTATCTTCTGTATATAATTATATATGTACAGCTGGTATATGTTATACATCTTCTTGTATATAGTGATATGGAGCATGCTGGTATAACCTGGGTATCTTCTGTATATAATTATATATGTACAGCTGGTATAAGTTATACATCTTCTTGTATATAGTGATATGGAGCATGCTGGTATAACCTGGGTATCCTCTGCATATAATTATATATGTACAGCTGGTATAAGTTATACATCTTCTTGTATATAGTGATATAGAGCATGCTGGTATAACCTGGATATCTTCTGTATATAATTATATATGTACAGCAGGTATAAGTTATACATCTTCTTGTATATAGTGATATGGAGCATGCTGGAGTAACCTGGGTATCTTCTGTATGTAATTATATATGTACAGCTGGTATAAGTTATGCATCTCCTTGTATATAGTGATATGGAGCATGCTGGTATAACCTGGGTATCTTCTGTATATAAATATATATGTGCAGCTGGTATAAGTTATACATCTTCTTGTATATAGTGATATGGAACATGCTGGTATAACCTGGGTATCTTCTGTATGTAATTATATATGTACAGCTGGTATAAGTTATACATCTTCTTGTATATAGTGATATGGAACATGCTGGTATAACCTGGGTATCTTCTGTATGTAATTATATATGTACAGCTGGTATAAGTTATACATCTTCTTGTATATAGTGATATGGAGCATGCTGGTATAACCTGGGTATCTTCTGTATATAATTAGATATGTACAGCTGGTATAAGTTATACATCTTCTTGTATATAGTGATATGGAGCATGCTGGTATAACCTGGGTATCTTCTGTATATAATTATATATGTACAGCTGGTATAAGTTATACATCTTCTTGTATATAGTGATATGGAGCATGCCGGTATAACCTGGGTATCTTCTGTATATAATTATATATGTACAGCTGGTATAAGTTATACATCTTCTTGTATATAGTGATATGGAGCATGCTGGTATAAGCTGGGTATCTTCTGTATATAATTAAATATGTACAGCAGGTATAAGTTATACATCTTCTTGTATATAGTGATATGGAGCATGCTGGTATAATCTGTGTATCTTCCGTGTATAATTATATATGTACAGCTGGTATAAGTTATACATCTTCTTGTATATAGTGATATGGAGCATGCTGGTATAATCTGGGTATCTTCTGTATATAATTATATATGTACAGCTGGTATATGTTATACATCTTCTTGTATATAGTGATATGGAGCATGCTGGTATAACCTGGGTATCTTCTGTATATAATTATATATGTACAGCTGGTATAAGTTATACATCTTCTTGTATAGCGTGATACGGAGCATGCTGGTATAATCTGGGTATCTTCCGTGTATAATTATATATGTACAGCTGGTATAAGTTATACATCTTCTTGTATATAGTGATATGAAGCATGCTGGTATAACCTGGGTATCTTCTGTATATAATTATATATGTACAGCTGGTATATGTTATACATCTTCTTGTATATAGTGATATGGAGCATGCTGGTATAACCTGGGTATCTTCTGTATATAATTATATATGTACAGCTGGTATAAGTTATACATCTTCTTGTATATAGTGATATGGAGCATGCTGGTATAACCTGGGTATCCTCTGCATATAATTATATATGTACAGCTGGTATAAGTTATACATCTTCTTGTATATAGTGATATAGAGCATGCTGGTATAACCTGGATATCTTCTGTATATAATTATATATGTACAGCAGGTATAAGTTATACATCTTCTTGTATATAGTGATATGGAGCATGCTGGAGTAACCTGGGTATCTTCTGTATGTAATTATATATGTACAGCTGGTATAAGTTATGCATCTCCTTGTATATAGTGATATGGAGCATGCTGGTATAACCTGGGTATCTTCTGTATATAAATATATATGTGCAGCTGGTATAAGTTATACATCTTCTTGTATATAGTGATATGGAACATGCTGGTATAACCTGGGTATCTTCTGTATGTAATTATATATGTACAGCTGGTATAAGTTATACATCTTCTTGTATATAGTGATATGGAACATGCTGGTATAACCTGGGTATCTTCTGTATGTAATTATATATGTACAGCTGGTATAAGTTATACATCTTCTTGTATATAGTGATATGGAGCATGCTGGTATAACCTGGGTATCTTCTGTATATAATTATATATGTACAGCTGGTATAAGTTATACATCTTCTTGTATATAGTGATATAGAGCATGCTGGTATAACCTGGGTATCTTCTGTATATAATTATATATGTACAGCTGGTATAAGTTATACATCTTCTTGTATATAGTGATATGGAGCATGCTGGTATAACCTGGGTATATTCTGTATATAATTATATATGTACAGCTGGTATAAGTTATACATCTTCTTGTATATAGTGATATGGAGCATGCTGGTATAACCTGGGTATCTTCTGTATATAATTATATATGTACAGCTGGTATAAGTTATACATCTTCCTGTATATAGTGATATGGAGCATGCTGGTATAACCTGGGTATCTCCTGTATATAATTATATATGTACAGATGGTATAAGTTATACATCTTCTTGTATATAGTGATATGGAGCATGCCGGTATAACCTGGGTATCTTCTGTATATAATTATATATGTACAGCTGGTATAAGTTATACATCTTCTTGTATATAGTGATATGGAGCATGCTGGTATAAGCTGGGTATCTTCTGTATATAATTAAATATGTACAGCAGGTATAAGTTATACATCTTCTTGTATATAGTGATATGGAGCATGCTGGTATAATCTGTGTATCTTCCGTGTATAATTATATATGTACAGCTGGTATAAGTTATACATCTTCTTGTATATAGTGATATGGAGCATGCTGGTATAATCTGGGTATCTTCTGTATATAATTATATATGTACAGCTGGTATATGTTATACATCTTCTTGTATATAGTGATATGGAGCATGCTGGTATAACCTGGGTATCTTCTGTATATAATTATATATGTACAGCTGGTATAAGTTATACATCTTCTTGTATAGCGTGATACGGAGCATGCTGGTATAATCTGGGTATCTTCCGTGTATAATTATATATGTACAGCTGGTATAAGTTATACATCTTCTTGTATATAGTGATATGAAGCATGCTGGTATAACCTGGGTATCTTCTGTATATAATTATATATGTACAGCTGGTATATGTTATACATCTTCTTGTATATAGTGATATGGAGCATGCTGGTATAACCTGGGTATCTTCTGTATATAATTATATATGTACAGCTGGTATAAGTTATACATCTTCTTGTATATAGTGATATGGAGCATGCTGGTATAACCTGGGTATCCTCTGCATATAATTATATATGTACAGCTGGTATAAGTTATACATCTTCTTGTATATAGTGATATAGAGCATGCTGGTATAACCTGGATATCTTCTGTATATAATTATATATGTACAGCAGGTATAAGTTATACATCTTCTTGTATATAGTGATATGGAGCATGCTGGAGTAACCTGGGTATCTTCTGTATGTAATTATATATGTACAGCTGGTATAAGTTATGCATCTCCTTGTATATAGTGATATGGAGCATGCTGGTATAACCTGGGTATCTTCTGTATATAAATATATATGTGCAGCTGGTATAAGTTATACATCTTCTTGTATATAGTGATATGGAACATGCTGGTATAACCTGGGTATCTTCTGTATGTAATTATATATGTACAGCTGGTATAAGTTATACATCTTCTTGTATATAGTGATATGGAACATGCTGGTATAACCTGGGTATCTTCTGTATGTAATTATATATGTACAGCTGGTATAAGTTATACATCTTCTTGTATATAGTGATATGGAGCATGCTGGTATAACCTGGGTATCTTCTGTATATAATTAGATATGTACAGCTGGTATAAGTTATACATCTTCTTGTATATAGTGATATGGAGCATGCTGGTATAACCTGGGTATCTTCTGTATATAATTATATATGTACAGCTGGTATAAGTTATACATCTTCTTGTATATAGTGATATGGAGCATGCCGGTATAACCTGGGTATCTTCTGTATATAATTATATATGTACAGCTGGTATAAGTTATACATCTTCTTGTATATAGTGATATGGAGCATGCTGGTATAAGCTGGGTATCTTCTGTATATAATTAAATATGTACAGCAGGTATAAGTTATACATCTTCTTGTATATAGTGATATGGAGCATGCTGGTATAATCTGTGTATCTTCCGTGTATAATTATATATGTACAGCTGGTATAAGTTATACATCTTCTTGTATATAGTGATATGGAGCATGCTGGTATAATCTGGGTATCTTCTGTATATAATTATATATGTACAGCTGGTATATGTTATACATCTTCTTGTATATAGTGATATGGAGCATGCTGGTATAACCTGGGTATCTTCTGTATATAATTATATATGTACAGCTGGTATAAGTTATACATCTTCTTGTATAGCGTGATACGGAGCATGCTGGTATAATCTGGGTATCTTCCGTGTATAATTATATATGTACAGCTGGTATAAGTTATACATCTTCTTGTATATAGTGATATGAAGCATGCTGGTATAACCTGGGTATCTTCTGTATATAATTATATATGTACAGCTGGTATATGTTATACATCTTCTTGTATATAGTGATATGGAGCATGCTGGTATAACCTGGGTATCTTCTGTATATAATTATATATGTACAGCTGGTATAAGTTATACATCTTCTTGTATATAGTGATATGGAGCATGCTGGTATAACCTGGGTATCCTCTGCATATAATTATATATGTACAGCTGGTATAAGTTATACATCTTCTTGTATATAGTGATATAGAGCATGCTGGTATAACCTGGATATCTTCTGTATATAATTATATATGTACAGCAGGTATAAGTTATACATCTTCTTGTATATAGTGATATGGAGCATGCTGGAGTAACCTGGGTATCTTCTGTATGTAATTATATATGTACAGCTGGTATAAGTTATGCATCTCCTTGTATATAGTGATATGGAGCATGCTGGTATAACCTGGGTATCTTCTGTATATAAATATATATGTGCAGCTGGTATAAGTTATACATCTTCTTGTATATAGTGATATGGAACATGCTGGTATAACCTGGGTATCTTCTGTATGTAATTATATATGTACAGCTGGTATAAGTTATACATCTTCTTGTATATAGTGATATGGAACATGCTGGTATAACCTGGGTATCTTCTGTATGTAATTATATATGTACAGCTGGTATAAGTTATACATCTTCTTGTATATAGTGATATGGAGCATGCTGGTATAACCTGGGTATCTCCTGTATATAATTATATATGTACCGCTGGTATAAGTTATACATCTTCTTGTATATAGTGATATGGAGCATGCTGGTATAACCTGGGTATCTTCTGTATATAATTAGATATGTACAGCTGGTATAAGTTATACATCTTCTTGTATATAGTGATATGGAGCATGCTGGTATAACCTGGGTATCTTCTGTATATAATTATATATGTACAGCTGGTATAAGTTATACATCTTCTTGTATATAGTGATATGGAACATGCTGGTATAACCTGGGTATCTTCTGTATGTAATTATATATGTACAGCTGGTATAAGTTATACATCTTCTTGTATATAGTTGTATAGAGCATGCTGGTATAACCTGGGTATCTTCTGTATATAATTATATATGTACAGCTGGTATAAGTTATACATCTTCTTGTATATAGTGATATGGAGCATGCTGGTATAACCTGGGTATCTTCTTTATATAATTAGATATGTACAGCTGGTATAAATTATACATCTTCTTGTATATAGTGATATGGAGCATGCTGTTATAACCTGGGTATCTTCTGTATATAATTATATATGTACAGCTGGTATAAGTTATACATCTTCTTGTATACAGTGATATGGAGCATGCTGGTATAACCTGGATATCTTCTGTATATAATTATATATGTACAGCTGGTATAAGTTATACATCTTCTTGTATATAGTGATATGAAGCATGCTGGTATAACCTGGGTATCTTCTGTATATAATTATATATGTACAGCTGGTATAAGTTATACACCTTCTTGTATATAGTGATATGGAGCATGCTGGTATAACCTGGGTATCTTCTGTAAATAATTATATATGTACAGCTGGTATAAGTTATACATCTTCTTGTATACAGTGATATGGAGCATGCTGGTATAACCTGGGTATCTTCTGTATATAATTATATATGTACAGCTGGTATATGTTATACATCTTCTTGTATATAGTGATATGGAACATGCTGGTATAACCTGGGTATCTTCTGTATATAATTATATATGTACAGCTGGTATAAGTTATACATCTGCTTGTATATAGTGATATGGAGCATGCTGGTATAACCTGGGTATCTTCTGTATATAATTATATATGTACAGCTGGTATAAGTTATACATCTTCTTGTATATAGTGATATAGAGCATGCTGGTATAACCTGGATATCTTCTGTATATAATTATATATGTACAGCAGGTATAAGTTATACATCTTCTTGTATATAGTGATATGGAGCATGCTGGAGTAACCTGGGTATCTTCTGTATGTAATTATATATGTACAGCTGGTATAAGTTATGCATCTCCTTGTATATAGTGATATGGAGCATGCTGGTATAACCTGGGTATCTTCTGTATATAAATATATATGTGCAGCTGGTATAAGTTATACATCTTCTTGTATATAGTGATATGGAACATGCTGGTATAACCTGGGTATCTTCTGTATGTAATTATATATGTACAGCTGGTATAAGTTATACATCTTCTTGTATATAGTGATATGGAACATGCTGGTATAACCTGGGTATCTTCTGTATGTAATTATATATGTACAGCTGGTATAAGTTATACATCTTCTTGTATATAGTGATATGGAGCATGCTGGTATAACCTGGGTATCTTCTGTATATAATTAGATATGTACAGCTGGTATAAGTTATACATCTTCTTGTATATAGTGATATGGAGCATGCTGGTATAACCTGGGTATCTTCTGTATATAATTATATATGTACAGCTGGTATAAGTTATACATCTTCTTGTATATAGTGATATGGAACATGCTGGTATAACCTGGGTATCTTCTGTATGTAATTATATATGTACAGCTGGTATAAGTTATACATCTTCTTGTATATAGTTGTATAGAGCATGCTGGTATAACCTGGGTATCTTCTGTATATAATTATATATGTACAGCTGGTATAAGTTATACATCTTCTTGTATATAGTGATATGGAGCATGCTGGTATAACCTGGGTATCTTCTTTATATAATTAGATATGTACAGCTGGTATAAATTATACATCTTCTTGTATATAGTGATATGGAGCATTCTGTTATAACCTGGGTATCTTCTGTATATAATTATATATGTACAGCTGGTATAAGTTATACATCTTCTTGTATACAGTGATATGGAGCATGCTGGTATAACCTGGATATCTTCTGTATATAATTATATATGTACAGCTGGTATAAGTTATACATCTTCTTGTATATAGTGATATGAAGCATGCTGGTATAACCTGGGTATCTTCTGTATATAATTATATATGTACAGCTGGTATAAGTTATACACCTTCTTGTATATAGTGATATGGAGCATGCTGGTATAACCTGGGTATCTTCTGTAAATAATTATATATGTACAGCTGGTATAAGTTATACATCTTCTTGTATACAGTGATATGGAGCATGCTGGTATAACCTGGGTATCTTCTGTATATAATTATATATGTACAGCTGGTATATGTTATACATCTTCTTGTATATAGTGATATGGAACATGCTGGTATAACCTGGGTATCTTCTGTATATAATTATATATGTACAGCTGGTATAAGTTATACATCTGCTTGTATATAGTGATATGGAGCATGCTGGTATAACCTGGGTATCTTCTGTATATAATGATATATGTACAGCTGGGATAAGTTATACATCTTCTTGTTTATAGCCTTAAAGTCAATGACCACACATGAACACCATGTTATTTAATGTATATAAACCCAATATTATATGTTTTTAATTTCTTAATATATTTTTATAGGGGGAGAGCTCCAGAGTCACTTTAAACTATTCTGCTTGTTTTCAGCCACCACTAGAGGGAGCGATCTGTTTATACAATGAACAGTTTGCAGCAAGTTTTTTAGCTCCCCCTAGTGGTGGCTGCAAAGGGAAAGAATTGTGCAATTTACTTATATTTCTATGCAGGGGATCTGGAGCTCTGTGTCATAAAAATGAATAGAAAGATATCATATTAATCAGCAATAAATGGTGGACCTAAAGGTGGACGCTCACTAGTCCTTTTTGACTTTGTAGCCTCTTCCTATCGTGTATATCTTGGTGTAAGCCACGTTCACACATTGTTTAGATCCGGATGATTTCCAGCTGTCATTTTCTATACATGATCAGTAAGATTTCTATTCCATACAAATCTTATATACAGACGAGCTGGAGAGGTTGAAGTGCACTTTGTTTTCATGCCACATAATAACAATAATTATTAGAACGATACTTTTCATTAAGCCACTTGGAAAGTTAACGATTGAGAAATGTTCCGCCTCGGTATTACTCATACAGATGACACATTCAGGGCTGAATATAGATTTCCGTGATTCCATATTAGAGTTTTTGTCTTTCTAGGATCATTGATTTGTCTTTTAAGAGGTTTGAAGTGATGAGATTGAAGGGTTTGTCCAGGATTAGAAAAACCTGGTTGCTTTTTTTTCAAAACAGCGTCACACCTGTCCACAGGTTGTGTGTGGTATTGCAGCTCAGCCCCATTCACTTCAATGGAACCGAGTAAAACCAGACACAACCCATGGACAGGTGTGGCGCAGTTTTTGGAAGAAAGTAGCTATGTTTTTCTGCATGCTGCTCTCCTAAAAACCGTATATGAAAAAAATAACTGTAGGGCAATTTTTTATACGTTGATGTGAAAGAATAAGTGCGAGAAGCCAAATATAAATGAGGAGCTTAAACATTTTCTACTTGTGGCAAACAATATAAAAATAAATGTTCTGCCTTCCCGTAACTCACTGTGGAACATTACAAGAAGGACGCCCGCTACGGCCTGCATTCATTTCCATGATGAATCTGTGCCTGCCAATGCCCAAAAATAATAGGATTCTTCCAGAGGCCATTATTTTCCTGCTGTGCGGTCATTTAGTGCGTTTTATATACTTACTCTATTTTGTTAGTGCTGCTCCAGTCACATTTGATATGAACATGAACAGTCCAGTCGTCATTCCTACATCATCTGCTGAAGATATTTTATATAATAGGTTTTGCGGAATCTTTTTTTTTTCAATTTGAACGTGACTCCCATCATGCCTCAGGATGGAGCACAGGTTTCCTATTCTCTTTATTGTGGGATCAGTTTTTCTCCTGTGCTCAATGTCGCCCCCTGCTGTGCAATACATATGGTGTAAGCTGCCACCAGTAGAAGAAGGAGGAATTCAGCCATTGGTCTATGATATTATATCATATTAGAAGTGACAGCAGTGATGACTTCCTCCCTGCAAACAATAGCCACATATTCCACCAGCCATTTTGTTACATATGCAGCAAGCAACAAGCCGCAATTCTACAGTGAATAGTCTTAATAACAATATTCATAGGGTCTAATGGGTTAAGAATGACAATAATGGCTTTTAGTGCTTTGAAAGATATTTCTGTTGTCTATTGAGTTAATATTCATATCCCTGGTGTCTTCTTGGTTAATATTAATATCCCTGGTGTCTAGGGGGTTACTATTTATATCCCTGGTGTCTAGTGGGTAATATTTATATCCCTGGTGTTTAGTGGGTTGATATTTATATCCCTGATGTCTAGTGAGTAATATTTATATCCCTGGTGTTTAGTGGGTTAATATTTATACCCCTGTTGTCTAGTGGGTTAATATTTATATCCCTGATATCTAGTGGGTTAATATTTATACCCCTGGTGTCTAGTGGGTTAATATTTATATCCCTGATATCTAGTGGGTTAATATTTACACCCCTGGTGTCTAGTGGGTTAATATTGATATCCCTGGTATCTAGTTGGTTAATATTTATAGCCCAGGTGTCTAGTGTGTTATTATTGATATCCCTGGTATCTAGTGGGTTAATATTGATATCCCTGGTATCTAGTGGGTAATATTTATACCCCTGATGTCTAGTGGGTTAATATTGATATCCCGGGTATCTAGTGGGTTAATATTTATAACCCTGTTGTCTAGTGTGTTATTATTGACAACCCTGATATATAGTGGGTATTATTTATATCCCTGGTGTCTAGTGGTTTAATATTGATATCCCTGGCGTCTAGTGGGTTAATATTGATATCCCTGGTATCTAGTGGGTAATATTTATATCTTTGGTTTCTATTGGGTAATATTTATATCCCTGGTATCTAGTGGGTTAATTTTTACTGTATATCCCTGCTGACCACACTTCTACAGTATTCAGCAGATTTAAAAGTGTATCTTTTCTGTCCAGTGGATTAATATTGTTATCTTGGTGTCTAGTTGGTCAATAATTATAACCCTGCCGGCCCAGTGAAGAATCTCACCACAGTATCGAAATTGCTTAATAGTTGTATCCCAGCTGGCCCAGTGTGTGCAATCTCCCAACAGTGTCTAGCGCCTGAAGGGTTAAACATTGTATCCCTGGATTAGGGCAAATGTCAAATGGACCACCAGTTAGAGCAATATTCCAATACTGGGCATGTCTTATATGTAGGCTTTTTGGGTATATCAGGACACAGCCATGGACAACCAACGTCTGTCCTGAAACAACCCTTTTAAGTTATTTTTGGGGGTTTGGGGTTTTAAAAGGAAGCTGTCGCAAGTTCGGCCTCTCTTCACAGGCCCGGCTTCTCTAACCGCTCGCGATCAGCTGTTATCATCGGGCAAGCCGCATCTTGGCATACATTTCTAGCAGGACTGCAGGGATTTTTATATATATATATTTATATTATTATTATTATATGTTGTTATTATTATTATTATTTATTACTATTATTATTATTTTGTATTATAATTGTTATTATTATTTTATTATTATTTTTTTTTATTATTATTTGGTTTTGTTGCATTATGGCCGCAAATAAATTCTAGTGAGAGCTCAGTATACACATGACAGTCCCCATGGATTGTGGTTTTTGTTCTCCGTGTCAGGCTGGCGTCGTCCATGCTGAGGTTGGATCACGGTTACTTAATGATGTGGGAAGTCAGAAAAAAACAACAAAGTTTTCTTCAGGGAATAACACTAATTAATCCCAGGACTGAAACACGCAGACGGAAGGTCAGCTGAAGTGATCGCAAGATGTCAGGGAGAAGGCCGCAGCAGCGACTGCACTCTGACAGCAGGAACCGCTCAGAGGACCGCGCCCCTGAATTATTATATAGGATTTTTCGTTGGGCTTTATTATTTTAGTGACCTTAACATATATTACATAACATTGTAAATAAGAAATATAGCAAATTCCTTTAATCCTGCCTCAATGGGACAAGAACGATGCCAAATTATCAGATATTCTGGTCATAGAAAATCATATAAAAACTAATTTTTTAGGGTACAGAACCCTCAGGAGACCACATAAAATATTAACCTGTTACATGTACATCACACGTTCTGGTTTTTAAAATAAATCTCCATGTTTTAAAGGGCTTGTCCAGTTTAGAAAACCTATTTTGATAAACACATTTAGGGAATTCTAAGGTTCCCCTTTTTTAGGATCCTCATCTCTAGGCCAGAGTGGAGAGTGGTAACACATTGATATGAATAGACACTGTGTAATACTTAATTTCCCCTGTGGTGGCACTGCAGGGAAATTGAACACTTACTACCAGGTTTCCCCACAGATCACAGCTGATCGCTGAAGCTCCCAGTAGGGGGACAAGTTGTGATCTGCTTATTGTCAAGGGACTCTTCTAGAAAGTAAATAAAATTGATGCTATCTATCTAGTATCTTAGTAATTATGGGTCAGTGTAATTTTAGATCCATAATTCTGTGTTGATTAATTTCTTCATATATCTTTATAGCAGTCGGAGTATACATAAAGTTAAATGAGAAAATTCTCTTGGGCTGTAGCCACCACTAGAGGGTGCTTACTGTGTACTGTGTTTGAATAATAGTAAGTGTGATTGTATGCAGTAAGCTCCTCAGCTCCCCCTAGTGGTGGCTTTAGGCTGATAGAATTGTGTCTTTTTACTCAGTCAAACAGAGCTCCGACCCATGCAAAGATAAAATGAGAAAGTAATCCTCATAAAGTGTTGGGCTTAATAAGATTAAAAAAATAAATAGAAATAATAATGTTTGATTATGGACATTGCCTTTAAATCTTTTTTTTTTTAACAACTTCACCAAGAGTCACAGACTGACAGAAAGAAAATCCTTCTAAAGTTAAATATTAAAAATTAAACGACGCTGCCCATCCAAACCGTAATTCTAGCCACAATCACTCAAAACTAATCATGTCATATATGAAACTGACCAAATGGGAAAGTGGAACCAAATTTTATTAGTGTAATATTACTTTAAGACCAAGGTGACCCGTGGGTCAGATTAATTAGTGACCCGATGATTAGTACTGTAGGTCTTTTGTTTGTTTTATTTATTTTTAGCGTTGTGATAAAATGAATGTATGATTTTCTGTATTATCTGTTATAAAAAAAAAATAAAAAAAAATAATAAAAGTTAAAACAAAGGAGTTTTGCACATTTAGCCTCTTAGAACACTGAAAAAGACAAAGGGAGTTCTGGTGACACAAAAATAAAAATGTATCTGTCCCCAAAATAGGCACAAAAATTATGGTGATAGCCAAAACAAAATTTCTGAATTTTGGCTTATCATTACCACAAAAATAGCTCGATCTATTAGTGGTTAACACAAAATTTGCTCCTATTGTGGCCTTCGGTGTAATATGGGCGCATCCTAGATCAATCACAGGTTTAATGACCCAAACTAACAGCATCATAGGGTTCCATGTGTTTCCATGGTTACAGACTACATACAAACCCTGTGTAGTCTGATCCTACAGTCATTGGCCCATATTTCTCAATATGTTTACGACAGTTTTTGGAGTAAAATGGAACTTCAAATTACATCGGAATGTACAGCAAATTTGTGCAAATTGGCGTTGTTAGGCAAAAACTGGGGTAAAGAGGAGCGGCATAAATTTATGCAATAAATCTACATCTGTTCATAGCAAGCTTGGAAAATATTTTGCCTGTCAGGGAGTTTAAAAAATGCCAAAGTTGTTAACAGGCATGGGCAAATCTCGCCAACTACCATCTCTACTTTGGCATAACATACACCCTTATTAGTCAATATGGGCCGCTGTGTCTTTTCCCTCTGTCTCCTCTTGCTGATAACTCATAGACCGTAGCAGAGGAGGTTGAGTGACACATGACTGCAGGGTCAGACTACACAGAGTTTATTTGTAGTCTGTAACCATGGAGACAAATAGGTCTGCATAGGATCTGAATACATAAAATAGAAGATTTTTAACCAAGATTTTTTTTAATTTAGATGCATTGAAGTAATAAAAAATTATTGTAAGGTTGAGTTCACATGGGGTGGGTACGCTGCGTAAAAGCATGCAGCGTATCCGCCCTGTGCGACGCAGGGAATTCCGGGCGAAAAAGCGTACCAAACTGTGGTGCAGTTTTTCACCCGGAATGTGCACTGCGGAAAACTGCAGCACTTAAGCGGGCTGCTAGGGATCACGTTTCATCCCAGCCTGTGATTGGCTGCAGCGGCGGTCACATGGGATGAAGCGTCATCCCAGGAGACCGGCCCTCTGACGTCATACAGGCCGGCCTCCTGAGATGATGTTTCATCCCATGTGACCGCGGCTACAGCCTGTAAATGGCTGCAGCGGTCACATGGGATGAAACTTCATCCCAGGAGGCTGCGCTAGAGGGAGGAACACAGACTTCTGGGTAAGTATAAGATTTTTTTTTTTCAGAGTTGCGTTTTCTGCAGCGGGATCGCTGCGAACTCACCCAAAAAAAATGCAACAACTGTTATTTGTTGCAGGATTTAACTCCCCATTGAATTCAATAGGGAAAAGCCGCAACAAATAAGCAGCGTTTACGCAAATACAATTGACATGCTGCCGAATAAAATTCCGCACCGCAGGTCAATTTCTGACCGTTTTTTCCGCTCAGTATTTACGCAGCGTGTGGAACAGTTTGGTTTTATCTCATCCGCTTTGCTGCTACGGTATTTGCTGCGGATTTAACATTCCGTTGCAGAAAAACCGCAGTATTTACGCAATGTGTGAACTGACCCTGAAAGTTTACATATCCTTCGAAAAATTAGATTGTATATAAATGTTAATTAGTCATGGAAATGGAACCAGCGATCGTTTCCTGAAGTTCATTCTGAATGTGTCATCCCTAATGCCTTTTTCTTGCATTCGCCGGAACCTGATTATTTCATTTCCATCTTTGTCTGTATTCAAAATAAAAAAAAAATCTAAATTTAAGCGAGCGGGTTATAAAGTTTAATACTGTTTAGTGCTCATTTGCATGGGTGAGAAATAAGAGGTGCTCAACTCTGCTCCTTTCAATAAATTGGGGTTACAGAATTCATAAATAGATTTCCTGTTGCAGAGTAACGTGTCAGACGTTGTACTCGCATGCGGCAATCTTGGGACGCAGTGATCAAGCTGAGCCGTAGGGAAACATGCGTTACCTGAAGAGTGCGCCTCATGATGGACCCAAAATAGAGGCTCGAATTAAAATAGTAGAACAGTCCTTATCGATGACAAGAACATGTGCAACATTTTATCATATTATTATTTTATTGGTAGTTCAATTCTCATCTCTTATCGCACAATGTCACAGACTGCGATGTGCTCTCCTACCTGAGCACTGCTCATTCTGAGCCACATAATCTAGGAATAGAATACAAGGACATCAGTAAAGACTGACACTTGCTCAGAAGGAGCAGTAGGTGAAAGTCTGTGGAATGCTTAGTGACAACTCTGGGCTGCCATTAGCAATTCTATCTATCTATCTATCTATCTATCTATCTATCTATCTCATGTCTATCTATCTCATATCTATCTATCTATCTATCTATCTATCTATCTATCTATCTATCTATCTATCTATCTATCTATCTATCTATCTATCTATCTATCTATCTATCTCATATCTATCTATCTATCTCATATCTATCTATCTATCTATCTATCTATTTATCTATCTATCTATCTATCTATCTATCTATCTATCTATCTATCTATCTATCTATCTATCTATCTATCTATCTATCTATCTATCTATCTATCTATCTATCTATCTATCTATCTATCTATCTATCTATCTCATGTCTATCTATCTCATATCTATCTATCTATCTATCTATCTATCTATCTATCTATCTATCTATCTATCTATCTATCTATCTATCTATCTATCTATCTATCTATCTATCTATCTATCTCATATCTATCTATCTATCTCATATCTATCTATCTATCTATCTATCTATTTATCTATCTATCTATCTATCTATCTGTCTATTATCTATCTATCTATCTATCTGTCTATTATCTATCTATCTATCTATCTATCTATCTATCTATCTATCTATCTATCTATCTATCTATCTATCTATCTATCTATCTATCTATCTATCTATCTATCTATCTATCTATCTATCTATCTCATATCTAGCTATCTATCTCATATCTATCTATCTATCTATCTATCTATCTATCTATCTATCTATCTATCTATCTATCTATCTATCTATCTATCTATCTATCTATCTATCTATCTATCTCATATCTATCTATCTATCTCATTTCTATCTATCTATCTATCTATCTATCTATCTATCTATCTATCTATCTATCTATCTATCTATCTATCTATCTATCTATCTATCTATCTATCTATCTATCTATCTATCTATCTATCTATCTCATATCTATCTATCTATCTCATATCTATCTATCTATCTATCTATCTATCTATCTATCTATCTATCTATCTCATATCTATCTATCTATCTATCTATCTAATATTGATCCATCGATTCATCCATCCATCCATCCATCTATCTATCTCCTATCCATCCATCTATCTTATAAAACCTGTAATTATTGTTGAGACAGAAGAGTTTTCAGCATGTAAGAATCCAATATTCGCTCCCCCTCTACACTTGTACGACTCTATATATCACCTATTCAGTTGTTATTTTCTTGAGAGAAAGTTAATAACCAACTTCAAGCCTGGACCGTTATAAAAGAAAATATACAGACCTGATGTAGTTCTTGCCTGAAAACCCATCATCCATCACCTCTATTTAATACAGCGTCCCACATAGGCAAATTATGTCCAGCCATAGAAGTAGTTCTTAGTCTCCCATCATGTCCTCGTAGTTCTTGATCTTATTCCTTTGTTTTATCCTTCAGTGGAAATTATTATTTCCTTAATTATAAACTAAGTGCAGCCAAGCCAATCCAACCTCATTTATATTACCACAAAACCCTGAAAAATGCTGAGAGGCTGCCATGGCCAACATACGTCCACTCACCACCCTGTCTGCCACATGCCATCAATGCAATGATGTATGTAAGTAATGGTGGGCCTGACTAGTAAAGTTATTGGACTGTGCCCAAAGGCCTGGCAGCTGATGAAGAACATACCATATAGACTATGGTGAGGACCATTAGTAGACCTCTACATGAAGCTCAGAAGAGCAGATGATTGTAGAGCGGCTGAGTAGATCACATTAAATGACTTCACTAATTATTTCCCCAGGGTTCATGGTGGTCTCAGTCCACCCTGATGTTCACCAATATTTATATGCATTATAAGGCCAGAGGTATGTGGAGGCCTGACCGTCACATTTATATGAGCTTGTTGGACATCCCATTCCAAAACCATGGCCACTCATATGAAGTTGGGCCCATTTTGCTTGGCATTGTGCATTGTGATCTTAGGCTTGTGTGAGGCGGCCATGGAAACCCATTTCATGAAGCTCCGGATGCACAGTTCTGGTGCTGATGTCAATTCCAGAGGCAGTGTGGATCTCTGTAGTGAGTGATACAATAGAGGGTAGGCGAGTTTTATAAGACACGCATTTCAGCACTTTGCCGTGACCAGGGCAGATCTAGCAGATATTAATAACACTTACAGTTGACCGGGGCAGATCTAGCAGATATTAATAACACTTACAGGAGACCGGGGCAGATCAAGCAGATATTAATAACACTTACAGGTGACCGGGGCAAATCTAACAGATAATAATAACACTTACAGGTGACCGTGGCAGATCTAGCAGATAATAACACTTACAGGTGCCTGGGACAAATCTAGCAGATAATAATAACACTTACAGGTGACCGGGACAGATCTAGCAGATGATAATAATAGCACTTACAGGTTCCTGGGACAAATCTAGCAGACAATAATAACACTTACAGGTGACCGGAGTAGATCTAGCAGATAATAATAGCACTTACAGGTGACCAGGGCAGATCTAGCAAATTATAATAGCACTTACAGGTGACTGGAGCAGATCTAGCAGATAATAATAGCGCTTACAGGTGACCAGGGCAGATCTAGCAAATAGTAATAGCACTTACAGGTGACCAGGGCAGATCTAGCAGATATTAATAACACTTACAGGTGACCGGGCAGATGGAGCAGATATTAATAACACTAACAGGTGACCTGGGGAAGATCTAGCAAATAATAATAGCACTTACAGGTGACTGGGGCTGATCTAGCAGATAATAATAACACTTACACGTGACTGGGGCAGATTTAGCAGATAGTAATAACACAGGTGACGGGGCAGATCTAGCAGATATTAATAACACTTACAGGTGACCGGGGCAGATCGAGCAGATATTAATAACACTAACAGGTGACCTGGGGAAGATCTAGCAGATCAGAAATTTCCTAAACTGTTTTGTGGCAAATTGATAACAGTGCCATGTGTAAAGTCACTGAGATCTTCAGTATGACCCATATTACTAGCAATCTTTGTCTATGAAGATTGCATTGCTGTGTGCTTAATTTTATTCACCTATGTGGCTAAAACACCTAAACTCAATAATTAGGAGGTGTCCTTATACTTTTGGCCGTATAGTGTATCCAAAGCAGGAGTTGCCAAACTTTTTCAGAATGAGGAGTCAGAGTTATGGAAATTTATCAGGGAACCAGGAACAGGTATAAGCGATATGCGGGAGGGGCAGCGGAAATGTTTTACTTGCTGGAAATTCAGATGCCTCAGTGACCCCACAATAACTTTGCTGTAGTAGAAGCCCCCATAGGTTCATGATGAGTCCCTAATCCCCATCATCTGCCTTTGTTGCTAGGCACTATAGAATTGCCATATCTCTTAGTCTCGTCTTTTCCATATGGCATCCTAACCCCCAACTATACCCCTTGAGGGATAGACGATGGAGAAAGAAACATACACTATGTTGAGGGGATACGTAGATCAAGGTTGACCTCTAGACCACTACTTCCAATCTCTAGATCCTTGGCAAATTTGGTTAGGAATAAATTTAGTGGTCCATCTTCTTTTATGGGTCATGTTGAATGGTTATAAGGTGAAGGTTAGAAAACCTCCTATAATATGTAGCTCCCATAGAGCTGTATGGAGCGGCACCAGGAGTGCTTGACCATTGCTCCATATAAATCCCCCTCATAGCAGACTTGCTAGTGGTTGAAGAATAGTGGTCCCCCAGTATAGTGATTGGTGGACCCCCACTGATCTAACTTTGGTCACCTATCCAAATCAGGGTAGTCAGCAAGTAAAAGTCGATGCCACTCACTACTTACCTTGGCGAACCCTTACCCTGAAAGTTGATACATTTCCATCACGTGTAAAGGATCCAAATCAAAAAGAGGTCCAAACAGGTCTTGACTGCAACTTTGCCAAATCATAGGTTCTACTATAGATGTAGCAGAGTTGAATATGTCATTGAATTGTTTGCACTGCACATCATAATAGCTAAGGCCACCTCTCCCATTCTGTCACAAAGATCAGATCTCCCAAATATGATGGGAAAGGGGTTTAATTTGAGTTGTGTTAGACAAAATCAGCTCTGCTACATCTGCATTCATCTTCAATGATGGTCTGGAAGGGACTCTATGGTTCTTTTCTGCTTTGGAAATGGCAAAAATTCAGAGGTAATTGGATTATATTATCATTTGGCGGCACAGCCTGACCTTGACTACCCATTATCTTCTGCTCCCGTTTATTACCGTCGCGGCACTGCCTGAGCCAAGGATCGACTCCTTTATTTCTCTTCTGCCTCGTAAGCACCAGAGGAACAAAAAAAATAAAAAATTGCGTTACCTCTGTGGCTTCATTAATTGTAGCAAAGGGGAAAGATGAGAAGCAAACAACGTGTGAAGAACAAGCCGATATCTGTGGAGCCTCTCTAAAAGTTTTCCAGAATGAGCCAATTAATTATTCAGAAGACCAATCAATCAGGATCTTGATGTACTAATCAAACACTTTCAGACGCAAAGCATTTCTCACTTAAGACATTGATCAACCCAAGGATGCTCCATAGACCATTTAGAGAGACAGCATGTTCCAACCCTCTGAGGTCAGATCTTTGACACCATTTGCTAGGTCATAGAGAAGGGCCCGTGCCAGGCAGTCTGAAGAAAAGTCATTAGTCTTCTTTCTATAGCCTTGTCGAGAAGTCTCCGAGAGTCACATTGGGAAGGTAAAGGTCTCTTATTGGGGCTCCAGTTTCAGCTGGCTCAACCATCATCCTTTGATTCCACCAGTATCGGGAGATAATAAAAAAAATATTCAATTAACATAAAAATTGACATCAAGTTTCCATTGTTCAGAATTTTTGAGAGTCATTAATGTTATTCATAGTTCATTATTTAAAGGGAGCTGCTTCGGACACTCCTGATAAATTAGCTGATCATAAGGTGTCCTGCTGTCGGGACCCCGGCGATCAGCTGGTATCTGTGGAACTCAGCAGCAAATGTGCTATTTACCTGCAACGCCGCCACAGGAGAAATGAAGCATTACACAGTTCTCAGTAAATTAATGGGCTGTCTGTGTAATACATGAACGGGCCGGGTCCTCCAGAGAGAGAGAGACACTCTCTGTAGCTGCTCTCCATTTTGTCTAATAGATAAGTGTCCTGAATGAGGAAATTTACATAATACGGGATCTGAAAATGGGTTTTCTAAACCAGACATGCCCCAGAACGACCTAGCAGCAACTTTACTGTAGAGCTGTACAGACATTATCCAATCACTCTGTTAATGCTAATCTGTACATGACGGCATACCCCACTCCTGAAATACTCTGTGCTGCTGGAGTACCTACTCTTTCCACTATGTAACTTTCAGTCTATGACCTCCCACAAGATCAGAAATCTCCCATCCTTAAATAATCTGTGATGCTGGGGACTCTGCTCTTTCCACTATATCACAGGATCAGCACACGCTTCTTCTGAAATACTCTGTGATGCTGAGTACCCTACTGAATACCCTACTATGTACTCTCAGTCTGTGACCTCCCACTTGACTCCATTACACTACAAAAATATATATACACTAAATTGACAAACGTTTTGGGACACATTCCACCTACAGGAGCTTTTCTGACATCCCGTTCTAAATCCATCGTCATGAATATGGAGTTGGTTCCCCCTTTGTAGTAAAACATCTTCCACTCTTCTGGAGACTTTCCACAAGATTTTGGGGTCTGTGGGAATTTTTGCCCATTAATCCAGAAGACATTTGTGAGGGCAGACACTGATGTTGGGGGAGGGGGCCGGGCTTATAATCTCCATTGTAGTTCATCCCAAAGGCGTTGGATGGGGTTGAGGTCAGGACTCTGAGCAGCCGGTTTAAGTCCTTCCACACCAAACTCCCCCAACCAACCAACCAACCAACCAGCCAACCAACCAACCAGCCAACCATGTGTTTATGGACCTTGTACATGGGGGCGCAGTCATGGGGGAACGGAAAGGGCCGAACCCCAAACTGTTCCCACAAAGTTAGAAGCTACAATTGTCCAAAATATCTTGGTATGCTGAAGAATTAAGATTTCCCTTCACTGGTACTAAGGGGCCAACGCCTGAAAAACACCCCCATAGCATTACCCCTCCCCAACCAAACCTTACAGCGGGCACAGGGTAACGTTCTCCTGGCATTCACCAAACCCAGACGCCACATAGAGAAGCGTGATTCATCACCTGTGGGAATGGGACTGAATGAAACGCCTGAATCCAATGATTAAATCTCCCTGATCTCAGCTACTAGATATAGCTGACGGCTGGGAGCAGCCCTGCTCTAACAGGCGGGATCGATACCAGTATAGCGAGCGCCGCATCAGAGTGGTTTTGAAGAGACCCACTTTTTCCCCTTACAAAATACTTTGTTATTAAAAATAAAACAAAAAAGTTACACATATTTGGTATTGCCGCGTCCGTAACTACCACGACTATAAAGCTATTACATTATTGAACCCGCATGTTGAACGCCGTAAAAAATAAAATAAAAAACAAAAAATTGCTGTTTTCTGTGTAAAAGTAGCAAAACGTACAACATTTATATAAATAGTTTGTTACAATTGTGTCAAGTGTAAACAATCCTCTGTGAGCTAAACAGCCTGGACTTCCTGCACTGATACATTGTAGCAAATCTCCAGTATGGAAGAGGAGAGATATTTGCTGCTGTGTTCAGATCACAGAGGATTGACTAGACTGGATACAATTGTAACAAACCAAACAAAGTATTAGGTCTGTACAGGGTTTTCAGCCTTGGGATATTAACTGGAGTATTCTGATTCACTGTCAGCAAGCAGAGATCTGGAAAACGGTGAAAAATTGAAACACAAAGTCTATTAGAAACAAGTTTCTGGGAACAGATTAAGGAAGACATTAGATGGAGTTGAGCGTTTTATTGGAACGTCTTCACTCCTTCGGAGATGTAATTTATTCCGCGGTTCACGGCGATCGCTGAAGACGAGAGAAAGTGAGAAAATAACTTTATGGTATTGTTAGGTGCACATTCACGGAGTTTAACGTTTTGCTGAGAGGTGATAAATTATTAAACACGACCCCGAAACGTTTGAACTCTGTATTGTTATGGAGCGCCGCGTCTTGTATTTCTTCCTTTACGTGAAGTGTCCGTTTTCCCCTTTGTGGCATAAATATAAAAGAAAACATTATAATCCTAATAATGGAAATAAAGACAGGACGGTCATCTACGACCTGGGATTCTACCTCCTGTACATGAGGCCGGGGACACAAAACGTCGGGTTATGTTATATTGTAACTTTTATTGGGTTATTTCGCCGCTTTGATTTTAAGTGATAAGACGATGACCGGTTATAGTGCAGCACGGGGCCCACAAATACGGAGGTATGAGGGAGGGAGGGGAAGATCTCCGCACAAAGGAAAAATATAGAAAATAGCTGAGGATAGTCCAGTATGAAATAAGAAGTATTTATCTCTGCCCTGTGTCTCCCACTAGTTTCGTACTGAGCTTTCTTGGGCCCACCATACAACACCCACCATCTATCTAGACCACTTATTATCACATCATAATCATTGCCATATCATTAATAAACTCTAATAAGTTACAGAAGAAATAGACCCTAGTGGCAAGTTATTGGCTCCAAAGTCGCCTCCAAATGGAGTTGTCTTCTGCTGGACATTGTAGCCCATTGTTGAGCCCATCAGGGGATCCTCTGGTATTGTGGTGGGCCAGTCTGACTCCAATAATTTCTAGAATGAAAGGGCCACAGCTCTTCCATGAGCCCTGCACTCCTTGGTCTTCTGATTTAGAGCTCTGCCAGTTGCTAACAGAAAATATCGAGTTTTCATCTCATCATTCTCCTTCTTTATCTTCTTCTTCCCCTTCTTATCTCTTTTTACCCTTCTTCTTGCCCTACGTCTTGCAATTTCTCTTCTTGAACTCCTTCCTTTTGCCCCCTTCTGGTTGCCATTTCTCTTCTTGCCCTTTTTTTTTTACAACTTTTTGCCCTTCTTCTACTTCTTCGCACCTTCCCTTTCTTCTTGCCCTACCTCCTACCATTATTATTCTACTTGCTCTTGCTCCTCTTGCTCTTTTTTTTACCCTTCATGCCCTTCATCTTCTTCTTCTTGTCCTTCTTCTCACACTTTTTTTTTTTTTACTGTATTGCTCTAGATGGTTTTTTTGGGGACTGGGGAGGTGTTTGAATATTTCTAGAGAGGAAAAATTTTTGTAAACTTAATATAGGGCTTCCACTGTGTCTAGGGCAGTGATTCCCGACATCATTACCATAAAGGGAACCCTTGGAAATATTTATCTGTACTGGTCTGGGATCTGTATTTGTTTAGGTAGATTGGGAGGGGGAACTCTGTATTTATTTAGGTGGATTGGAAGGGGATCTGTATTTAGGGGGTCTTGTCTGGGGTCTGTATTTATTTTAAGGTCTGGTCTTGGGTCTTTACTTATGGGGCTTGGTTTGGTGTCTCTAATTCTTTAGGGGGTCTGGTGTCTGTATTTGTTTAGGGGGTTTAGTCTGGAGTCTATTAACATTGGGGTGTAATGAAGGGGGTCATATACACTACTTGTGATTTAAATACCTAAGGCCCTGTTCTCATCTGCGTCGGGTCTTTCCGTTGTTCTGCTCAATCAGAGGTTTAGGACTAGGGAATACTGGAGGCAATGGTTCTGTTGCACCACAGACACCACTGGCGGCCGACAGAACCCATTGACTTGAATGGGTTCTGTTGGGTTTCTGTCGGGGTGTCCACTGTCATGCCGCGCTATTGTAATCTCTGCCGGATCTGTGACGGAGGGCCCTAACAAATCCTCCAACGCAGATGTGAAAAGGGCCTTAGGTTGGGGCGTGTCCTGTATAGATGGGCGGGGCACATGGTAAAAAGAATCTTCCTGATGTCACTTCCCAAAGTTATCAAGTATGGAATTATATTATTAACAATGGTGGACATTAACTTTCGTAAAGACATGAAACATTTGGCGGAGGTCTCCGTAGGGGCAGACAGTTCTGAGTTTTGCTATTGGGCCCTAGGATTTATGTTCACGCCCCTGAGTAACATTCAATTTTTCTTTTACCACAATTCTTGGTCATGACTTCGCTTCCCAGTAAGATGTCTTAATCCTTTTCTAAAGGTGAGAGCCTAATTTGTTTAAAGCTAGTCGTCCTTAATGTCACTGGTGCCATACAAGCTGGAAGGCTTCTTAAATCTCTGTTTTATTAGAGCGAGCGAACGCTGAAAGTTCCAGTACAGAGAAACGCAGGGAAAAAATGAATAATTCATCAGGATATTTTCTTAAATAAATGTAAAGTAATTATTGCAGGACTTTTCCTCGAAAGAGCAGATGATGCATGCGGCAGTCAGATCCTTACATAATCATTGACATTGAGTAAAGATGGTTCATCCATTCATTTCACCCCTAATCTCTTTTACTCCAAAGATTAATTACACCGGGCTGTTTAAAGCAGGCGATACTATGGGCCCCGTTATGCTGTCAATGTTATTACACTGGGAAAAAAAAATTACAAAAATGATCTGTAAAAAAAAAAAATAACAAAATGTACATTAATTAGATATTTTTTTTTATTTATTTATATTTATTGAAGGAGTGGAATCCGAGCTCAGATTGGCCTCATCCTGTTTTCCAATAGGTGATAAGAACATAATGTCACGACTGTGGGGTATATGGACCCACTAGGCCGCTCTGCCGAAACGGAGAAGCAGCTGGCCAATCAACAATCAACGTTAGTCTTTAGGACAAGAGTACCTGGGTAGAAGATTTGGCAAACACTCGGCGTGGGAGACACTTGGCACCGATGACACTTGGCACAGATGACACTTTCGACTCCAACACTAGATTTCGCACTGGAACAAATAAAATTTTTGTATACTGGGTACGGGGTACAGGAAACGGGAACACAGGATACAACTAAGGGACCATTTGTAATGATGAACGTGGGCAGACAGATCAACGCTCAGGCATGGAGAGAAAGGGCAGAGCCCTTTTTAAAGTCCAGGGTGTATAGGGATTGGCTAGGGAACTTTGCATTGGCCGTTTAAGGACGGGAACAAGCGCGCGCGCACCCTGCAGGAAATAGTGGGGAGCTGCAGCTGTGTATCCCGGCGTCTCTGGGGAGGGAGACACTGGCATTAAGAGGGTGTCCTGCGGTCGCAACTGCCGGTAAGTCGGCTGACCGCGGGCACAACACTTAAAGTGAATTCCACCTTTTAAACCCATGTCATTTTTAGATCTAAAATTCTGTACTGGGTAATTTCTTAATATATCTTCATAGCGGACAGAACTATGTTTTTCTGATACAGAGCTCCAAATCCCCTGTATAGGCATAGATTTAAAACATAACCGAGCTACCTAAAGCCACCACTAGAGGGAGCATACTGTATACTTTATTTTTATTGAATTTAATATAGACAGTATGCAGTGAGGTTCTCAGCGCCCTCTAGTGGTAACTGCGGGTAACCAGCATGTTATCGTTTGAATCTATGCTTATGCAGGGGATTTGATTTTAAAATTAAGCTATGTTTTAAAAAAAATAATCAGCACAAAATTTAGAACCAATTTAGATTTTTATTTTTTGGATATTTACTTTAAGTAAAGCTCCACCTCCCCATGGGCACTGCGATGTTAGCAAAAAAAAAAAGGGAACAAAAAAAACTCCATAGAGAATTTGTCCATGGTTAGACTTAATCCCGGGACCCCGTACCAGCAAGGCACCAGTTCTAACCATTGTATTATTTTTTTACTGCATTTTTTTAATTGTGTTTTTAGTTTTTATTTATATTTACTATCCGTGATGATTATAATAAGGTATTATATATATATATATATATATATATATATATATATATATATATATATATATATATATATATTTATATTTATTTGATTTGCTTTATCTACTAATTTTAACCATAAATGGCGTAAAAAGAAATAAAAGAAAAACAAATCTCGGAACAGCATTCCGCCATTATTAAAAAATCATATAAATTAAGCGCCACGTGTAACCAAATGATGATGCCTGAAAAATATATGACTCGTCCCGCAAAAACAAGACCTCAAATAGCCATAAAGCCTTAAAAATAAAAGAGTTAGGGCTAACGGATTGCGAGAAGACAAAAACGAAAATATTCTATTGGTTCTTAAAGGGGTTTTCCGCTTTGGACAATCTCTACTTGACAATAGGTTGATGACAATCAGCTCTCCCTGCTCGGATCCTCAGCGATCAGCTGTAATCTTTGAGGAAAGATAGTAAGTGTTCAAATTCCCTGCAGTGCCACCGCAGGAGAAATTAAGTATTACACATTCATATCAATAGGTTGTCTGTGTAATACAGGATAGGACAATTCCTCCACAGAGAGAGACACACTTTCTAACCGCTCTCCACTCTGACCAAGAGATGAGAATCCTGAACAGAGGAACCACCTCTATTATCTCCGAATTCCTTAATAGGGTGTATAAAAATGGGTTACAGGGTTAATCATGCCGTAGTAAAAATGAATTCTTGCATTATGGAAATCGGTAAACAAGCCTCTCCAATGAAAGCAAACACTTTTAAAGAATAACTTTAAAAAAATAATTTGTATCAATGGGCCATGCGCCACGCAGTCAGGAGTTTTCCTAATGCGGCTTAAGTTGTCGTTAGTGGATTTTAAAACCGTACCCTGGTGTATTAGGATCAGGCCAAAGGCCAAGGTTAATGACGTCCATTAAATAATAAATAATATGATTATAATTTCCAGCTAAATTAGCAGCATGAGAAATTCCAGGGACAATAGAAGCGGTTTCTGCGCTCGCCATTTTCTATTTGTGGGTTTTTCGCAGATTACTACTTGACTTATTATCTTCATGAAGCTAAGCCTGAGCCTCGGTGTCTTAGTAAATAAAGCCCTAGTAGTGGTTCTACGGCTTCTATAATTAGGGATTAGACATTGAGGTTTATTTTAAGGGACTACGCAAAACAATTTTTTTCTTGTGCTGTTTTAGTATTTAATCCCTTGAAGGTTACTTTTAAAGTGTTCCTCCGATGTAAAATATAGACTTTACAGATCTTCATGTACAGGACATTTGTAAAGCCTTTCCCTTCAAAGCTCCGCCGTTACTGCTGCAGACCTCTCCTTCTTTCTAATTTCCTAACCGGAAGGAGTTATCATTGTCCGGCTTGTTACAGATACAGTGGAGCTGCAGCCCGGTCACTGGCCACCGATTCTACAACCATGATCGCTTATATTAGACTTGTCACTCTTCCTATCCCTCCTGTTAGTACATTCTTGTGGTCATCGTCATTTCACGTGGCACAGAGACCTAAATCAGTGCTTAGGCTGCTGTGATAACAGGACTTCATCAGCTAGCAAGCTCCCTGTACAGACACAAAGACCACTTGTAATTGCCCTGTGTAAGTAAGGTATTCAAGATCTATCTATCTATCTATCTATCTATCTATCTATCTATCTATCTATCTATCTATCTATCTATCTATCTATCTATCTCATATCTATCTATCTATCTATCTATCTATCTATCTATCTATCTATCTATCTATCTATCTATCTATCTATCTATCTATCTATCTATCTATCTATCTCTCTCTCTCTCTCTCTCTCTCTCTCTCTCTCTCTCTATCTATCTATCTATCTATCTATCTATCTCATATCTATCTATCTATCTATCTATCTATCTATCTATCTATCTATCTATCTATCTATCTATCTATCTATCTATCTATCTATCTATCTATCTATCTATCCATCCATCCATCCATCCATCCATCCATCCATCTATCATCTGCTCCTGCATCTGAGATCAGCAGGGAGGGAGTAAAGGACTTTAGTAGTTCTAGTATTGTCCTTCTCTTCCCCATATTGGAATGAATCACGTGTGCAGACTGCAAGTGAATGAAGAATTGAATTAAGAATTTCTGAATTCTAGAATAGATACTTGTATTTGCACACTGAGGTGTATATCCTAATGGGATTTTAAGTGTATTACTGGAGCTACGCTTTAACCCCATGAGCTCCTGTTCCCACCTCCTACCGACATTGATGAGAAACCATCTTCGTACCTTTTGCGGCCTCTTTACAAAGTGTGGGTCCATGCATTGCGCAAATACAATGTGGATTTGGCAGAAATTCTGCGCTAAAAAAGAACTGACCCTCAGATTTCTAGCGCAATTTTGCAGTATAAAAAGTTGTAGTTCATGCATGCAGATTAGCACCATTCAATGGGGTTAGTCTGTGTGTCACTACCCAAAACGGGATTTTGCGATGAAACACGCCACGAAAACCGCATCAAAAAGTCACTTCTTTTTTAGCAGGGCAGATTGCAATTCCACCAACTGAAATTTCCGCCCGGTATGAATCACAAGGCTGTCTCCCATTAATGACAATGAGAGATTTTGAGTATTTTCTGTGTTGGAATTAGCGTGAAAATTCCGTAGTGTGAACAGGGCCTTAGGATATTTTCTGGAGTTTTCTAAACGGGACAACCTCTTTAAATCCTTAACCCATCATGACGTAACTGTAAGTATGAAGCGAGCAAAATTGAAGTTTAACTACTTCTATGCCGTGGTCAATAGCGACTATGGCATCTAAGCCGTTAGAAACAGTGGGGCCCCCTCAGTAATCCCATCTGCCTTTCCGCGACTTTATCGCGGGGTGCCGATGGTTGTCATGGCAGCCGGAGGGCCTAATGAAGGCCCCAGGTCTCCCATGTTTCTGTTCCTATTTAGCTATGGATACGGATATGTCAACGTAAGAATAAAAAAAGAAGTCGAAGAGGGCGTAAACGAAAAAACGAAAATAGCCTTTTAAGGGGTTTGTGACAAATCAGCCAGTCATGCATCCACTTCTCCTGTGTTGCTGAATATTTAGACCGTTTTACCATTCAGGACTCACAATCGCCATTATTCAGCACAGCAGTGTTTTTACAGCATCGGACGTGCCCGATCCCCGCAGAGCAGTGACGGTAAAGACTAGGATGCATGAAATCCAGTTCAGGATGGGGAATGTCTGACCTACTATGCCGCACGTGGACGGGGAATCTTGACATGCTTTTTCCTTCTCCCTTTGAACGCTCACAAGGCTGCGGAGCCGAGGTGGTGCCGAAACCGAATGACGGTGTAATTATCAAGTGGCAGGAAGCAGGTCGGGCCATAAAATAAAGGAGAAAACATGTTTTTGTTCCTTTTAAATTGCTTGTCTTACTTTTACCTTTAGGGGAAGATAAAGAAGAAGATGAAGGATATTTCCCCCCAGGCTCAGCTGTCATCGTAGTTATTAATGGCCATTTGTATGTTCTCTGTTTCGGTCATCCTCTAACATGACTGCAGATTTTTTCTATCTCTTGGAGGATTGTTTCTTCTGCCGCCTGACAACCCACCATTGATTATTACCTGACCTTATTTGTTATATTTTATTGTGGGTTGTGTCATTATAGGATCTACAACGTTGGTGTAACATTAGTAGGGAGCACCAAGTGTCAATGTGACATGATTGTGAGGCCTAAAGTGTCAATGTGACATGATTGTGAGGCCTAAAGTGTCAATGTGACATGATTGTGAGGCCTAAAGTGTCAATGTGACATTATGGGGGGGACTACAAGCGTCAATGGGCCATTGTTGTTGGACCTAATGAGTCGATATGACATTATGGAGGGCTCCAAGTGTCAATGTCCTGCTCCGGAGCCTCCAGAATCAATGTGTCATCAGTGGCGGTGGTGGTGGGGTGGGTACCAGTTTCCGATATGACCTTTTTGTGGGCCCCTGATTGTCAATTAACTACTACAGGGGGACACCAAGTGTCAATGTGCCATTATAATGGGACTCTAAATTGAGGGCGTCATTGCTGGAGGACTAAAATGTCAATATGGCATTATTGTTGGACCGTAATGGTGAGTTAACGATGAGACCCTTTTTCTGTCACGAAGGCCTCGTTCACATCTGCATTGGAGGCTCCATTAGAGGCCTCTGTCGCAGAACCGGACGAGATTACTGGAAACAATAGCACAGCATCCTGCGCTATTGTTTCTGGTAAAACCACGGACACCCTGACGGAAAGCCGACTTAACCCATTAAAGTCAATGGGTTCCGTCGGCCGCCGGTGGCATCCGTTGTGCAACTAAACTATTGCTTCCGTTTTTCCTTTGTTCTGCTCCTCTGACAAAGCAGAACAACAGAAAACCCTATCGCAGGTGTGAACGTAGCCTTAGACTCTGAGCACATCAAGTTTTTTGCCGACATTTAACAGATACGCCAGGAAATGCTCCTGACGTATGCGTTAAACGTAGTCTGTGATAGTAGTTTTGCATTGTCACCATAGCATTTAATAGTGTACGTTAAATCTATACGTCCTGGACTCTCATGACCCTGTTCATGACGTATATGTCCAACGGATACCATTATAGTCTAGAGGTGAAGAATATCCCTTTTAGGCATCTGTTTAATGCATAGGTCGCTAACGTACTATAATGGTATCCATTGAACATATACGCCATGAAAGGCTATTGAAAAGCTCACGATGTATACGTTGTGGGACCACAAGTGTCAGCATGACATTACTGAGGGATACCAACCGTCAGTGTACCGTCAGTATGGAAGGCTTCCAGGTGTCAATGTACAATTTTTGTGTGATTACTGAAAAACATTTTCCTTAGGCCTAATTTACACGAGCGTGTCCGTTTGGCGCGCGTAAAAAATGCAGCGTTTTTCCTGCATTGCAGTTCCGTGTGACATCCGAGTACGGTGCGCATCTGCGGTTTCTACCTGCGTATGTCACGCGTTTTTTTTTTACGCCAGCAAAAAAAACAAAAAACGAAGGTGATTTATTTTTTCCTCACCACTTCGTTAGCAACTGGTGCGTGGATGACGTCCGTGTGCTGTCCGGTTTTTTTCACGCACCCATTGACTTCAATGGGTGCACGATGCGCAAAAAACGCACAAGAATAGGACATGCAGTGAGTTTCACGCAGCGGACACACACGGCGTGAAAAACACTCAATGTCCGAATGGCCCCATTGACTTGACCAGGTCGGTGTAACGTCCGTTGTTTTAACGCGCGTAACACGGACGTGAAATCCGCTGGTGTGAATAAGGCCTAATTGTGGGACTTTAAGGGCTTGTCCACGCGTAACGGAATTGCAGCGGGAAATTTCTGCAGCTATTCTGTTAAAAAACACCGACATTCCGCTGCGGCAAAAACGCGCCATTTCCTTTGTTTTTGACTGCAGAAAATGGTGCGTATTTTGCTGCGTTTTTCTCAATGTTGGGAGATGGTGACGTCTCCTCTAAAAAACGCAGCAATTCTGGCCACTTTCCGCAGCAGTAATTGACATGCTGTGGTACGGAAAATACGCGCCGCAGTTGAATTTCTGCTCGGAATATTTACGCGGCGTGTGGATGAGATTTGTTAAGTCTCACCCACTTTACTACTACTGTATTCTGCTGCGTTATTCCGTCCGCAACGCAGCAATTCCACTACGTGTGGACAAACCCTTAGGCTGAGTTCACACGAGGCGGATACGCTGCGTAATAGCACGCAGCGTATCCGTCCTGCGCGCCGCAGGGAATCCCGGGCGAAAAAGTGTACCAAACTGTGTTGCCGTTTTTCTCCCGGAAACTGCAGCACTTAGCCAGCCCCCTGGGATGACGTTACACTGACCCTCCTCTTCGGCTCCGGGTGCAGCGGATGTCCAGACACCATCCAGCGTCGTGACGTCATAACACGAGATGACATCAGGACGTCCGCTGCGCTCGAGAAAGAGGATGGTAAGTATAGTGTCATCGCTATAGTAACAGGGGCCCGTGTATTTTATTACCTAGGCCCCAATTACTATAGTAACTTTTTATAGATGCGGTGTGGTGGGCAATTGCGACCACTGAGGCCCCTATAACTACTCCACTGAATGTGGCAGTCGCCCGGGGATCTGGGGCATCGGGTCGAAGATTCGGGGCTAGGGCCCTGAAGGCCCGGTGCTAGCAACGCCCCTGCTCAAACCTACATAGATGTAGCTGAGCTGAATTAGCTATCTACCACAGTTCATGGGGGTTGCATAATGTGTTGTGTTTTTGCCTGTTTTTGCTAACCCTATCACCACCGCAACTCAGTGACTTATGGATTCAGCTCCGAAGAGCTAAGTGAGAAATTCAGCTCTGCTACATCTGTATATAGCTGTTTAGCAGTAATGTTTCATCGGCTGCCATGGCATTGAGATGTAGGTCACATATGTAAGAGTCACCTTTCACGGGGGAAGATGCTAATGGTTTATAGAAAATCTAGTTCATGATTCCTGTAGACACAAACTAATGGAGCATGCCCTCCTAGCAGGGAGGGGAGGGGGTGCGTGTCTTTATATAACTGACGGAGAGGGCCAGCGCTGTTCATCCCCTTGGTTTGTCTAATAAAATGGGTTGTTGATCATGGCTTTTGCAAAACAAAAAAAAAACAAAACTCTCTTCGCCGGGTTATTCCTCTCTTGTCATTTTTAAGAGGACAGAAAATTTGCAGACGCGCTTTCAGGAACGGTTAATGTCTCGCTGGATCCGAAGGCTTTTATGGCTTCACTATATCTAAGGCTGCGTTTTATCGCCGTACGTAGTAGCGGGGAGACTATTGACGACTGACTATATTGGTATAGAAATTTATTCGGACCCTTTGTGGCCTTCACACTGAGGTGATGTTTAGATAAAGTAGTGATTTTATCCTCCATGAGGTTGATTAATAACCTCCACCACTAGGGAAAATGAGGCCTACAAGGTTTTGCTCTTTTCAGATGGAGGAACAGGGCCCGATTATGGGAATGGCAAAAGAGGCAAATGCCCCAGGGCCTCCACTGTCCAGGGGTCTCCAGCTTCCTCATAAGGATGATCCAAAGCAGAGTTTAAAGGGGTTCTCTTGGACTATAACATGGAGGGCCTATCCTTAGTATAGGCCATCAATGTTTTTATTAGTGGGGAGTCCAGGTACTGAATTTGATTTGACCTATTAATAGTGCTGATCGAATCACGTCCCAGGAGTTGGACACACACCGATCAAAGATTGATTACCTATCCCTTGGATAGGCCGTCTATGTTATAATCCCGGAGAACCCCTTTAACAAGCAGTCTCTGATCCGTGACTTGGACCCGAGCACGGTTTATTTGGCAGTATAAGGCGATATTATTAGGGCACTGTATGGTATTTTCTTAAAGGCACAATGTCGCTTTATTATTTGGGCACTTTGGTGGCATTATTTGGGCACGATATGGTTGTATTATTTTGACATTGCATGGCACTTTTTTCTGAGCACTTTATTGTACTTTTTGATCAGGTGTGCTGTTAATATGTACAATTTGTATCTCTAAAGAAGACCTGTCACCTCTCCTTTTTTTAGTCAATAATTAAAATCTCCATGTACTAACAATTCAGAAACATATTTTGTTAGTACTCTGCGTTTTGCAATTCCTCTGTTATTCCTCCTAGAAAATGTCCTCCTGTGTA
Source organism: Rhinoderma darwinii (assembly GCF_050947455.1). Taxonomy (NCBI): domain Eukaryota; kingdom Metazoa; phylum Chordata; class Amphibia; order Anura; family Rhinodermatidae; genus Rhinoderma; species Rhinoderma darwinii. The sequence continues at coordinate 14,399,685 of NC_134688.1, read as the reverse complement.
TTCCATTGCCATTGTCAAATGAGCATGTCCCTACACAGTCTCCCTATGTCAGCACTGATTGGACAGTGAACACTCTGTGTACGGGACATACCCCCAACTGGTAACACCAGGTTGTCAATTTACTCATAAATTTCCAGGAGGAATAAGAGAGGAACGGCACAAAATACAGTTCTAAGAAAAGATACTCTGGAATTGATATTTCATGGGGGGATACAAGTATTTACTAAAACAGACATGTCAGGGGAGGTTATGAACTTCGATGTGATCGGTAACAGCTCGGTCCTGCATGTCAGAAACACGCAGGACCAGCTGACACTGAACCCGTCAGTCCCGCGAACCTGTCAGTCCCGCATGATACAGCTGCTCTGTATACAGGATACAAAGCAGCTGTATCTCAAAAAGTACAAATAATTTTGAATAAAAACTAATTAGAAAGTTGCTCCAAAGGACTAGGTTCTATATATCACAATACATTACATATCATGTTGATTTGACGAGTCCATTGTATATATTCCCTTTTGCTAGACCATGGAATGGCGATCGTGGGTTAATGCTTTCTTAGGGGTAATAATTTTTGCTTGGCAGCAGGAGTATGATCACAGGGTATTATTGAAATCATCACTTCTTATTTTGCAGGCAGTCATCATCATCCTCATCATCTCCCTATGTGTTCTCCCATAGAGAATGCCTTGCCGGCACTGCACTCCTTAATGTGTTTTCCCTCTGAAACCGATGCTTTCCAGAGAACGAGTAATTGCAGTTACAAAATAGGTCAATTCGACCTAAATATGAAAACATTCTGTTTCTTGGCCGAGCCGGTTTCTCAGTAATGTCAGATTGTAAGCCGCCTCCGATCACTTGTAGTATGGAAACTTCTATGTGTATTACACGCGCTGAATTGTTTGTGGCCGGAGTTTGCAGATTATCAAGTATAAATGCAGTACTGTTCCTTTAAATATTATTGTGTAAAACTCACACTCAGTTATCTGACCTTGAAGGATATTTTGATTTATTATTTGATATTTTCTGGTTCCATATGTGGAAGTCAGGCTCTGTTCACACTTGCGTTCCATTTATAACATAAACCACGACACATTACCGAATCCAGTGGCGTAACTACCGCTGTAGCAGCCATAGCGGCAGTTATGGGTCCCGCCGGCACGGCACCCCCGTGCCCAGTGGACTCAGATACCATTTAATCTTATGGCAGAGCAGGGATTTACGAGGATACAGGCCACGTTTGGCCTGCAGCCTATCAGGTGCAGGGACAGGATCTCTGCGCAGGCCGGCGTGATGATGTCACTGGATCACGCCGACCTACGCACGGAACCCGTTGGCGTTGGGGATGTCGTGGGAACGGGGCCTAGGTAAGAACTATTTTTTTGTTTTATTTGTTTGGGGCGCACTGTCTACAAGTGGGAGCTGGGCGCACTGTCTACAAGAGGGCTGTACGGCACTATCTACAAGGGGGGCTGTATGGCACTATCTACATGGGGTAGGTGGGGGTACTATCTACAAGGGGTAGGTGGGGGCACTATCTACAGGGGGGGCTGTATGTCACTGTACAAGGGGGAGGTAGAGGGCACTAGCTACAAGGGAGTGTGACACTATCTACAGGGGGACTGTATGGCAGAATCTATAGTACATTGGGTGATGTATGGCACCATCTACAGGGGGACTCTATCTACAGGGGGGCACTATCTACAAGGAGGGGCTGTGTGTGGCACTCGGGAGAGGAGGGGCAGTCAAAAGTTTGCTATGGGGCCCAGTCTTTCCTAGTTACGCCCCTGACCAAATCCGTTGTATGATGGATAGCAACGGAGCCCAACTGACCTCATTGACTTACAATAGGGTCCCTTGGGTTTCCATGTGATGTCCATTGTTTTGACGGGAAAATAGCCCTGCCTTTAGCACTATACTTCCTGACAAACCTGAAAGAGCTGCCAATACGGATGGATAGATGGATGGATAGATAGATAGATAGATAGATAGATAGATAGATAGATAGATAGATAGATAGATAGATAGATAGATAGATAGATAGATAGATAGATAGATAGATAGATAGATAGATAGATAGATATGAGATAGATAGATAGATAGATAGATATGAGATAGATAGATAGATAGATAGATAGATAGATAGATATGAGATAGATAGATAGATAGATAGATAGATAGATAGATAGATAGATAGATAGATAGATAGATAGATAGATAGATAGATAGATAGATAGATAGATAGATAGATAGATAGATAGATAGATAGATAGATAGATAGATATGAGATAGATATGAGATAGATAGATAGATAGATAGATAGATAGATAGATAGATATGAGATAGATAGATAGATAGATAGATAGATAGATAGATAGATAGATAGATAGATAGATAGATAGATAGATAGATAGATAGATAGATATGAGATAGATAGATAGATAGATAGATAGATAGATAGATAGATAGATAGATAGATAGATAGATAGATAGATAGATAGATATGAGATAGATAGATAGATAGATAGATAGATGTGAGATAGATAGATAGATAGATAGATAGATAGATAGATAGATAGATAGATAGATAGATAGATAGATAGATAGATAGATAGATAGATAGATAGATAGATAGATAGATGTTTTCCAATATGCAATATTGATAGATTTCAGAGAATTCGCTGTGATATTGTAGCAGCCGCTGGGCCAATGTTAATTTGGGAGTGGGGGGGGGGGGGGGTTAGCCTAGTAAATGGAAATTCCCTCTCTCCGGGATTGGCCACCTCTTGATTCTCCAGACCCTCAGAGCGTGTGTATAATTCCTCAATGGTGTTGGCCTGAATATCCAATGATCTCATAGTCAGCTCCCTGCTGTGCTTTTTACTATGGCTGCCTGGGATCGAGCAGGTGTTACTCTACAGAGATGGTTTCTATTATATCAGGCCTGAGTTCCATTAGTCTTTCTTATGGGGAGCTTTAAGCTGTTTGTACCCAAACAGTCACACACAAAAAATAAAAATAAACACTCTGAAAAACTCTATACAACAATTAGTCACATCTAAAAGAATTGTGGTGCACAAAACAAGAATAAAACCAGTCGTACCAGGCGAGAGAGGCAGCCGGGGGAACCGATCTAATTACACTTTTACCATCCTCACATAGCCGACACAATGAGTCAATTAAAGAGGTTTCCAGAAGTGGAATATTCAAGAAAGATCTTTAAAAAACTGTTAAAACAAAAAAAAAGGGAAAAAAAAACAAAAATATTCGTATACAGCAAGATGCAAAGTAACGATGTTCGTCGAGTTCTGCATTTGAGATGTTGCGTTTTGCAGATGGTAAAGAAATAAGAAAAATACTCATGTATAATAAGATCCAAACCTCATCAGGGAGACGCGCTGCCGACATGATAGAAATTTATGAGGACGAGCGATCGCCGTAAAGACCGCTCGTCCCCATAGATAGCTCCTTGTGAAAGGAGCGCCGATCAACGAGCTGTCTCGTTGATCGACACTCATTACACGGCTCATGCTGGGCCGTGTAAGAGGACCCTTAGTTCAGTTTGGCCTTCGGTGAAAGGCCGGAGTAATCTGAGAGAGACTGGTTGCTAGGAATATAGTACTAGACAACCATGCATAGCAACCAGTCTGTCTCAATTAACTGTTATTAATATGTTATGGAGAGAAGGTTGTCAGACCATGACATTCTCTATTCTGGTATTTCGAATGAGATTTTTCTAAAGTTGAAGAACCTTTTTAAAGTGAATTTGCTTATATATAGTATTTTGAAAAAGTTATTATAGAGAACAAGCCAAGTGTGAAAATGAGCCAAGTTCCTAATTTTGGTTCACTCCAACGCATCCCCCACACTGAGCTTATTATTAACTCTTATTTAGCCCCCTTTCTAATGTTTCGTGTATGAGGAAGACGGCTCGAGTTCATGCCCCATGGGTTGGTTTCCTCCTTTTTTAATTGCGGATATTATGAATTGATGACCATGGTGGGGGCGGGGGACGTGGTGCACATTCACACCACCCATGAGGAATAGAGAATGGATCAGTTAGGGTTGGAGTTCTATATCTCTATGGGACACATGTCAACCCGAGGGCATTTGTCATAAAATATCACAAGACGTGAGAATCCACCCGTCCTTATGGACCATTATTGAAAGAAGGACAACATAAAGATGAACCCAATAATAGAATGTATTTATCTTTATAGAGTAATGGTGTTATACTTGGGTTGACCTTCATTGTCACTTACAATCTTCGAAACATCTCATAACCCTGTTCAACACTAGAACATAGGGAATCCAGAAGATGGAAAATATCTGCCCAAAAAAGTCACACAACATTTATCATTGTGCCTCCAGACTGTTATTGGTGTCACTGTCACATTTAGTTGAAGACACGGTGCAACTGGATGAATTCCGGAGGTCTCCAGAGAAGAAAAAATTGTGTCTGGTCCCACAGTATTTATCATTGAATTCTACTGGAATTCGACAGTCTCGAGACTGATTGTCACCGTCACCTTGTGTTACACCACCATGTGACTCAATTTAAGCTTATGTTCTTGACAGCTCTAGTACTTCTCCCAAGTTATGTCTAGCCTGGGCTTAAAGAGGTTGTCTAGTTTAGAGAACCCATTTTCATACACCCTATTAGGAAATTCAAGGTCCTCCTCTCTTGGACAGAGCGGGGAGCGGTTACAAATAATGTCCATCCCTGGAGGACCTGTTCTGTCCTGTATTACGGAGAAAACACATTGATATGAATGGGCACTGTGTAATTCTTAATTGTCCCTGTGGTGGCGCTGCAGGGAAACTGAACACTTACTGCCAAGGTCCCGCACAGATTACAGCTGATCGCTGGGGTTCCCAGCAGGGGGACACTATGTGGTCAGCTTATTGTCAAGGGACCAGTAGGGATTGTCCAAAGCTGAGATCTCCTTTAATCTGAAACTTCTATGTTGGTATTATTTAGATTCTGGGAAAAAATTGGAAAGAAAAATTTATATTTCTTAAATCTTTAATGTCATAAAATGGGTTAATAGACCAAAATGCAAATGGTTTTATAACATTAGTCTACTGGATTCCGCCTGCTACAGATTGTGTACAGCGTCCAAGATGTCTTCAGAGCTCGGTCTCAAATTTCAGTGTAGAAAGAAAATACCCTTCTGAATTTCACTCGTCTTCCGGGGGCCACAAATATATACAGAGTAAGATATTGGAAAGGTCACTGAGTCGGACTGAATTATTGTCCAATAAGAGTCATTCATGCAGCGCCTCACTCGGAGATGTCTTTTGAAGGAAGCAATTTTTCAGCCTGCCTTGAAAAAACATTTATAGACTATGTTTATCCTACCAATATATCCTCATTAATAGGAGTAACACCGTCCATATCATTCAATAGCAGAAGTTGCAAAAAAACTCAAAAACGGATATTTGCAAATTTTCCATTTCAAACTTAAAAGAAAACTCCAGCCAAAAATGAAAAATGATCTCTCATGAAGTGCTTATATGTGCTCCTTACCTATGTAGGCACTACATTTTATGTGATCCCTGTAATCACTGTTAGGCCTCATGCACACGGCCGTGCCCGTAATCACAGCCCGCCGACACCCACGGGCCTCATTTTCGTGCCGTGCTCCCATACCAAGTATGGGAGCACAGCCCGCAAAATCCGAGAAGTAGGACATGCTCCATATTTCCTGGCTGGTTCTACGGCATGGACACCATTCCGTAGCGCAACGGAAAGGTATCCGCAGCCAATAGAACCGGGTGGGTCTGCAATTACGGAGTTCTTTCACAGTCGTGCGCATGGGGCCTTACAGTATGGTTTCTACATTGTAACACCTTGTGGCTGTTGTCTATTTGACACTTTTTCCCATACCAGCAAAAATGTGCCAGCCCCGGCTCCATATGTTATTTCTCTTTCTCTCTCTTTCTCTACATGGGTGTCATTTGGCAGATCAACAGTCATGTCTTTAAGTCCCATGACCTCATCAATACCCCCCTAAAAACTTTTACCACAATGGTAGTGTCACGTTGGGTTCGTTGACCCACTGGGCCGTACCGCCTTAGCGGTATGGCAGCTGGCCAACAGGGTGCAGGTAACTGTCTATAGTTCGTATAGGGTACCTGTGGATGCTCGGACAGTAGCAAGGCAGGCTCGGCTGGGACTAGGCAGCAGGCAGATGTCAGGCGTGGTGTAGCAGGACAGGCGTGGTATGCAGCACAGCATGACTACAGCTCAGCACGGCACTTGACCAGGATAGCACGGTATACAGGATACAGGAACAGGGAACACTGGGAACTGGAAACACTAGGAGACCATTTGCTTAGACAAACTTTGGGTAAGACAACAACGCTCAGGCATGGGAGGAAGGGGCCCTTCTTATAGCCCAGGGTGGTCTTGGAGCAATCAGCTCAATCTCCCACCTGCGTGTGCTTTGTCTTCTTAAGTCTGGACTGAGCTCGGGAGCGCACCTTGGTGGTGACTGTGGAACAGGATGACCGTATGTGCAGACATCTCTGGAGAGAAGGGCGTCAACGGGATGGAAGGAGTTCGTGGTCCGCGACCACGGACGTTACAGGTAGGGTCATTGTCAGACATGAAACTGTCCCTAAAAGGTTGAACATGTGTCTTTTGTTTCAGTCACAGAGAGTGACTGCGATGTGGCCTTGTGGTGTACATTGGTCAACCCTATGGGGAGTATGGGCCAGTTTTCCTTTCATCTGATGATCTAAAGGCCCTTTTTAATGGACCAATAAATGAGCATTCATATGAACACTTATTCCCGGTCCTTGCCCCGGGTAAGCAGAACATCAATCAGCCGATGAACGAGCAGATGATCGTTTTTTGGCTGATCGGATCTTTTATGCATGGGGACAAATGATCATAGTAACGATACTTCATCCTTATACATTACTGATCGTTGCTCCTTGTAAATGGATCAAACGAGCCGCGATGGATGTCTTTTATCATCAATCAGCGCACGTATTTACGGCCAATATCGGACCACCCAAAAGGACCTTAAGTGGAAGGCCCCAACTGTAAATGTTGCAGGAAAAAAGTTTTAATGGGAATTGAAAGCAGAGCTGAGAGCGGTAATAGGGTTCTTATATAGACCTGACTCCTTACAAACAGGAAGGGCACTGGTTTAAAGAAAGGGGGGGGGGGGGGGTTACTTCTTCTAGACCCTTTTGCAATTTTGGGCAGAGTTATGAGGTCAGTTGTGCCAATTAGCTCAGCTTTGGCAAAGCATTGTACAGCTATCCTAATGGAAGCCAAGCCTGTCCTTTTGAGACACTACTAGTTCTTCTCAATGAATTAGAATATCGTCAAAAAGTTAATTTATTTCAGTAATTCAATTCAAAAAGTGTCTGTCATATATTCTATAGATTCATTACACACAGAGGGATCTATTGCCAGCATTTTTTTATTTTAATGTTGATGATTATGGTAACAGTTAATGAAAACCCAAAATTCAGTGTCTCAGAAAATTTTAATATTGTATAAGCCCAATCTCAAAAATTATTTTTAATACCGAAACATTGGCCTAGTGAAAAGTCTGTCCAGTATCTGCCTCAATACTTGGCCGGGGCTCCGACTCTGCATGAATCACTGCATCAATGCGGCGTGGCATGGAGGCGATCAGCATGTGGCACTGCTGAAGTGTCATCAATGCGGCGTGGCATGGTACAATCAGCCTGTGGCACTGCTGAGGTGTCATCCATGCGGCGTGGCATGGGGGCGATCAGCCTGTGGCACTGCTGAGGTGTTATCCATGCGGCGTTGCATGGGGGCGATCAGCCTGTGGCACTGCTGAGGTGGTATGGAGGACCAGGTTACTTTGATAGTGGCCTTCAGCTCGTCTGCATTGTTGGGTCTGGGGTCTCTCATCTTCCTCTTGACAATACCCTATAGATTCTCTATGGGGTTTAGGTCTGGAGAGTTTGCTGGCCAATCAGGCGCAGTGATACTGTGGTTATTACACCAGGTATTGGTACTTTTGGCAGTGTGGGCAGGTGCCAAGACCTACAGGAAAATGAAATCAGCATCTCCATAAAGCTGTCAGCAGAGGGAAGCATTAAGTGCTGGGAAATGTCCTGCTAGACGCTGCGCTGACTCTGGACTTGATATAACACAGTGGACCAACACCAGCAGATGACACGGCCCCCAAACCATCACTGACTGTGGAAACTTCACACTGGACCGCAAGACACTTGTATTGACGCCTCTCCACTCTTCCTCCAAACTCCGGGACCGAGATTTCCAAATGAAAAGCAAAATTTACTTTCCTCTGAAAACAGGACTGTGGACACTGAGCAGCAGACCAGTCCTACTAGAGGCTTAGGAAACCTTTGCAGGTGTTTTGTGTTGATTCGCTGATTAGAGTGTCACACCACGAGGCGACAATCTGCAACTTTTACCCAATATTCTAATTTTCTGAGGGGCTACATTTTGGGTTTTCATTACCTGTTACCATAATCCTCAACCTTAAAAGAAAAAAATGCTGGAAATAGATCCCTCTGTGTGTAATGAATCTATATAATATGAGTTTCACTTTTTGAATTGAATTACTGAAATAAATAAATTTTTTGATGATATTCTAATTCATTGAGAAGAACTAGTATATAGAATTGCAAACAGCACTCCAATAGGTGAAACAACGGTATTGCAGGACATTAGGAAATTAGAAAAGCCAATACATAAAAATATACTTAAAAAAGGAAAAATAGAAATGATGGAGATCTGATAAATAATGAAAGTAGTCTTCTATTGTGGAAGAGATAAGCTGCGTGTGTTCGACTTTTAGACGAAAAAAATCGAGAAATGAGTCATTGTAATTTTTTTTTTCAAAACTATAAATATATTGTGTGAAAATATCCATAGGGTCCAAATTACCCAATGCGTGCCAAAAGAGTGTCCTTTGGGGTATATGTCGGTACAGTCGATTTCATAAAGTCATTCCATACACAGACACATTTTTACAGCGCAGTATCCGTTTGTTTTTTTAACATGGGAGCCTATGAGCGAGTTACAGTAGCCTATGTGAGGCTTCCGCCGGAGGGATACGTACCGACCTACACATTCCTCTTCCAAGATGGCTGCCTTCTCACCTAGGTTCTGTCATGTTCTTAAGACACTAGATGTATTTTTTCTTCGACTTCATCTTCGTAACCTTGACGGGTGAATATGTGATTAAAACCTAAATTCGCTTTCATCGCTGATTGCATTTTTTAGACTGACAACAATATTCTTCAATCTGCTATGACGCTCGCATGTTAAATCCACCGGCGGAATTACTGATAAAAAAAAAAATATATAAATGTGATACCAATCTGCTCGGCCTCATGTATGCACAAAATGCCGCTCGCTTATAAACTCCAGGAGAGATAATTAAATCAAGAGCGATCATTATACCTTTAGAGGAGAAATCATTAAAGGAGAATTTTGGGAAACTCGATCTGAATGTAAATGGTTTATATAAATGACAAAGTGGCGCACGGCGAATAAGGGAGCGCAGCTCTGATGTAAATTTCAGGCTTAATTATAATTTGATTTATGTACATGTCTGGTGTTAGTTTATTACTCATTTTGGGTTGATTTCACGCAGAACAGGGCGCGTGGTATCATTTACTGCGCCGTTGCGGAACTTCAGCCTGGCGCAGCTAGTAAAATGACACGGTTACCGTATATATACAAAGTGCTGAATCTATCAATGACTAAGGACCCATGCACACGACCGCCAGTGGCCGGCCGTGCCCGTAATCGCAGACCGTGATCATGAGGCCTCACACCTCGCGAGAACTAGATGTAAGACAACTGCGGGTCAATGTGACAAATCAATGGCAGCCGTCAACTTTTTATTTTATTTTATCTTATTTTTTTTTGCATAAAATATAAAGTTTATGTCTATAAAATATTAAGGGCCCATTCAGACGAACGTGAATAACGTCCGTGTGCTCCGCATGGAAATCACGCGCAGCACGCGGACTCATTGATTTCAATGGGGCCGTTCACACATGCGTGAGTTTTCACGCAGCGAGAGTCCGTTGCGTGAAACACTGCATGTCCTATATTGGTGTGTTTTCAGGCACCTACGCGCCCATTGTAGTCAATGGGTGCGTGAAAATAACGGACGCACACGGACCAGATTCGCGCACGTTTTTCATCTGACACGCTCGTGTGAACATACCCTAAGAATGTAAAAAAATTAGACTTAATAGGACAAAAAGTAAGAAATTGCAATGGGCAAAAAAATTCAACTATCTCGTCAAATTGGGAAAGTGACGGGAAAATTTTGCATGGTCTCCAAGGAGACGTCATTTTATTCAGGTATAAAATCCTGAAAATGGCGCAAATTTTGTCACAAATCTACACCTGTTCATAGCAGGAGTAGATTTTTTTTCTGTCTCTAACACATTTCTGAATATGTTACATTTATTAAGAAACGCGCGCCTTTTTAATTGCAAATTTGTGGTTTTTTTTTCGCAAATCACGCCGACTTTCTCCTTTACTAAGCTGGTGTCTTAGTTAAGTTATGTTCACACATCGTGATTTGTTGCAGATTTTGATGCCGAATTTTGAGCCAAAGCCAGAAGTGGTTTAACAAGAAATGGAAAATATAAAGAATGAACTTACATCTCTCCTTCATCCCGGACCCACTTCTGACTTTGGCTTCAAAATCTGCAACAAATCGCAATGTGTGAACACAGCATAAATGTGGGTCAATATTTATAATCCTTAAGGCCCCTTGCACACGGCTGTGCCCGTAATAACGGCCCGCGATTGCGAGCACAGCAAAGTACGGGGGCACGGCCCATAAAAATCTAAAAGTAGGACATGCTCCATAATTCCCGGCACAGTTCTACGGCATGGACACCTATCCGTAGCGGTACGGAAAGGTGTCCACGACCGATAGATCCAGGCGGGTCCGTAATTGCGGATTTTTGCAAGTTTCATACAGATAATTGAAACTGATTTAAATCGCAGAAATTTTTGCAACAAAATTTGCCGTGTATGAATCCACGCTAAGGTCGGGTTCCCATGGTTCCCCGCAGCACCTTCCGTCCGAAAAATCGCACCACGTTGTGGATACAGATTTTTTTCCGCTGTGTGTGGATGAGATTTGTTCAAATCTCAACCAATCTGCTGCTACTGTAATACAACGCAGAATCTCCGCAATGAAATACGTTGCGAAAAATCCGCAGTGTTTACGCGGCGTGTCCCTACCCTAAGGGCATGGCTCCACGTGGCGGTTTTCTTCCGCAACTGTCCGCAACAATGCCGCACAGAATCTGCGTTGCAGATTCTGTGGCGGATCTGCATTAAATGAGCAGTAAATTGATGCGGACTGGTCGTTGCGTATTGAGGTGAAAGTACTTCCCTTCTCCCTATCAGTGCAGGATAGAGAGAAGGGACAGCACTTTCCCTAGTGAAAGTAAAAGAATTTCATACTTACCGGCCGTTGTCTTGGTGACGCGTCCCTCTTTCGGCATCCAGCCCGACCTCCCTGGATGACGCGGCAGTCCATGTGACCGCTGCAGCCTGTGATTGGCCTGTGATTGGCTGCAGCCTGTGATTGGCCTGTGATTGGCTGCATCCGTCACTTAGACTGAAACGTCATCCTGGGAGGCCGGACTGGAGGAAGAAGCAGGGAGTTCTCGGTAAGTATGAACTTCTATTTTTTTACAGGTTGCTGTATATTGGGATCGGAAGTCACTGTCCCGGGTGCAGAAACAGTTACTGCCGATCGCTTAACTCTTTCAGCACCCTGGACAGTGACTATTTACTGACGTCGCCTAGCAACGCTCCCGTAATTATGGGTGCACACACGTAGTCACCCGTAATTACGGGAGCCCCATTGACTTCCTCAGTCTGGCTGTAGACCTAGAAATACATCGCTCCAGCCAGAATGAAGAAATGTCATGTTAAAAAACCAATACGCTCCGCAGCACACATAACATGTGCATGACAGCTGCGGACTTCATTGCGGAATTTAAAATCTCCATTGAAGTCAATGGAGAAATTCCGCCACACGTCCGCAACATCCATTGTATGCTGCGGACACCAAATACCGCACCGCAGCCTATGCTCCGCAGCGGAATTTTCCGCCTCGTCTAAACGAACCCTACTAAAAAGAAGTGGAAGGCAATGGAGAAACGGGTCCGCTGCGGATTAACGCTGCGGATTGTCCGCAGCGGAATTCCAGAGCAATTCCGCCACTTGGGGCTTTGCTCTAAAGGCACGTTCAGACGTGGCTGAATTGCTGTTGATTTCCGCTGCGGACAGTCCACAGTGGAAATCTGCAGCAGCCATTTTCTACATTGGTTCCTATAAATTTTTAGGAAAGTTAGTAATTGTATTAATTAATTATTTTTATTTATTTTAAATATATTATTTATTATTATTTCATTATTATTATTTTTTTCAATTTGCATTCGTAGCAAACTATTAAGAACCTACGAAAAGTAGACCATGAAATAAAAATATGATATATTCTATTATTAAATTAATTCAAATAGTATATTTTTTAATGATTATTATTCGTTATTATTTCATGTATTAATTATTTATTTTTTATTTATTATTAAAGTTAGATATATTATTTTTTTTAAAAAACAAAACCTTGCAAACATCAAATATTAAAGTAGACACATCCAATATTCACTGGCTCAAAAGATCCTACGTCGGTCTAGAATCCCTGATAAAATGGCACGGTTATGTTTTTTTTTACAAAGGGCAGAAGAAATAAGGAGCGCCCCCTGGGTAATGCTTCATATATGTCTACAACTGGTGAATGCGAAGTTTTATAAAGCTTTACTTTTTAAAATGTTTGTAAACATAATATATAAATTTTTTTTTTTCTTTAAAAAAGACTATTTAATTTTTTGAAATTAAAATTTAATTTATAAAAAAAACAAAAACATACACACGTAAAATATTAAGAATATAACAAAAATAAACTAAATTAATTTTCACTTTCTCCAAGGATCCCACCTCGGCCTAGGACACCTAATAAAATAGCACAGTTACCTTTTTTTTTTTTTTTTTTACAGAGCCCATCCTGGGTAACGCTTCATATACGGCTGCAGCGGGTCAATGTGACCCACCGAGTCAAAAAAGCGTTTTATTCTTAAAAAAAAAAAACAACGATAAAATATGTCACAGGCGTCTCTGCCTTGTCATGTGGATAATTTGCCCGAGCAGAATTGATCTGCCCGTTGGGATCTGATGAGCGAGACCTTTTTTTCTTTTCTTCTGTTTTTGCTGTATTGGACACGAACAAGTAACACAAAAGCACAGCCTGATACATTGAAGATTTTTTTTACATTTTTTTATTACGTCCACAGACCGGTCGGGCATTAAAGTTCAATGTGCCACTTAGCGGGTCCGTAGTGATTGACGGATCAACTGCCACTTGCTCCCTTTATTCACGTCAAGGGTCAACGTTTATGTGCCACGGCCCCTTCAATGTTTAACCTACATTTTCTTTTTAACTCTGGATCTATCCACTCTTTTTTCCTCGTGTATTTTAGTCTGTCAGTGGGAGAAGGAACACTTAGGGCTCTTTGAAGATACAAAGAGAAACCTCTGTATTATTGTTTTGATATCTATTTTTTTTATATATCTGTAGTGTTCATTACATGGTGATTGCCCCATTTATTTTTTAAAAATTAAGGAAAATTCCTCAACTGAAGTAGAAAATTGTAGAATTTATTTTATCACTGTTTGCTTAATTTTTTTTTTATTATTGATGTACTGGAGCAACTAAAAGTGTACAAATCCTTTAGGGTCTATTCACACGATGTGGTCAAATCTTGGTTTTACCACAAAATATTTGCAAAATCCTGAATTTTTTGGTAAATCGTGGCAATCATGATTTAGCGGTAGTTGCAGCAATAAACCGCATTTTGACTGCACAGTGTGAATAGATCTTAAAGGGTATTTTCCATCTCATACAGTGAGGATATATCGCTAGGATACGCCATCACTTTATGATCAGTTGGGGTCTGACTACTCGGACCTTTCCTTCACAGCTTCACTGTCTTTCCCGACACGGCGGTGCCCCCGGCCACCGGCTGTGCAGCGAACTCAATTGATCAGAATCCGTGGGAGTCCCTGCAATCGGACCCCCATTGATTAAAGTTGTGGCATCTTAGCAATATGACATCACTTTATGAGAAGGAAAACCCCTTTAATGTATGCTCACACAAGATATTTTTGTGCAGTTTTCGCAGCACATTTTTGCCACTTTTTGTCAGCATTTTTGTAGAAAATTTGACGAAAACAGAAACACTGCAAAAATGATCGAATCCAGTCCTCAAGGAACCGCACAAGGTTTTTGAGTATTTTGTCATACACAAAACTCTTCTCTTTTAGAACTTCTAAGGTTTCGTTCACATTTGCGTCAGGGCTCCATTCATGGGTTCCGTCGGAGCTTTCCGTCAGGGGAACCCATGAACGGAAACCAATCTGATCCATCGCAAATGGTTTCCATTTGCCACCATTGTGTAAGGGTTCCATCGTTTTGAGGGAATGAATAGTGCAGTCGACTACGGTATTGATTCCATCAAAATGACGGAACCCTTGCACAACGGTGACAAAAGGAAACCATTGGCACCGGATCAGTCACCATTGAAATCACCATTGGTTTCTGTTTGTTTCAGTTTGGTTTCCGTTCATGGGTTCCCCTGACGGAAAGCTCAGACGGAACCCATGGACGGAGCCCCGACGCAGATGTGAACGAAGCCTTATACAGTGGAACTAATTTAATCTGTTTATTGTCATGAAAATCCTATAGACATGAACTGTTTGGGCGGTTTACAGAGGACTGACAAACACTGCATTCTGCCAACGCCCCAGAGTTAAAGTGAACTGAACTTTGTTCGCTATAGGGACCTATGGCGATATTAGTGAAGTTCCCTTGAACAGCAGGGAGGCGTGGTCTTATGGCCGTAAAGCAATTGCTGCAATGTTGCCGCTTTACGTCCATCTGAATGCGACCAAACATTGAATTGAGGCTCTGTTGATACTTTTTTGGCATCATTTTATTATTTGCTTAGAAAGATTGGCGCCTCATCCGTGATTTGGACCCATTCCCGATGGCTCCCATAAACGTATACATAATACTGCCATGCGAAAGTGGCCTTAGACTTCTCTTTAGCACAGAATCCTCACCGTTGCCAAGAACGAGGGCAACAGAAATAGGCCAAATGCGCTTATTCGGCTAGTTCCGACACCCCATTCAAGTCTATCGCGAGGGGAAACGCATGTTCGTTCTGCTCTCTAGCCGAGAACTGGGACTAAGGGCCCCTCATTCTTAGCAATGGTGGGAATCGCATTTTATATGTTCTTATTCAATCGACTGCTCCTAATTTTTCCTTTTGTTTGCTTTCTATCTTGCTTTTAATATTAACAGCATTTTTGAAGGTCTGACATAGATAACTTTTGTGTGTGCGCTGGTTTTCATATATGAAAGGTATTGAAAAAAATAAACATCCCTATTTAAATAATGAATATTGAGGATATGCCAAATGATAGTGCCTTATCATGGTTAGTGGCGGCCTCGGCCTATTTCTATGGGCTTCCCTCACATTAATATACTGCCATAATATGCCCAAATAATACCGCCATATTGTGCAGAAATAACGCCACTGTAGAGTCCCAAATAACAGAACCATACAGTGAGCCCATAGCAGGGAACATGTATAGAGAGATGTCACATGAGGTGGCAAATGATTTGTGGAGGTCCATAAAAGGTGGAGGCTTTAGGTCAATCGCCCTTTTTGTCTATCCAGACCCCCAAACTGCCTATTCTTCTGCAGAGACCATAGTCATTACTAATGATGTTATTTTTATACCTCCAACCTCATTTTCCACCCAAAAGCACATTTTTATTTCTACATAAACCAACATAATTGATAGCCCAGAAAATCCATGTCCACAAGTCCCCGAAACTAATTTACTCGTATAGAAAATTCAACCTGAAATGTAGCACAAATCTGTCATTCTCCCCACAGATTAGTTGCCTGAAACTGAAGAAAATGGAGTATTGATTTGGACAGTTGTAGAAGGAGCATTTCGGTTCTGAGCTTAATAAAGTAATTTTACAACAAGAGAAAAAAACAAACATTCATCAAATGTGTGATAGCGAAGAGTTCTTCCCAAAAATAATGCCTCGATGGCTGCGGAAAATAGTGGCGTGGGTGTGACTCATATTTCTTCCTTTTTGCATTGAATTCCCAATGTTAGGAAATCTACAAAAGTTCAGGTTTTCACTTAAAAATTAATCAATTCTTTCAAGAACACAAGGTTGGTGTAACATCCACGGTCGCAGACTGCAGACTCCTATCATCCTGCAGACGTCTTCCACCCCAGAGATGCCAGCACATGCGGCCGTCCTGTCCTGCTGTGACCACTAGGGTGCGTGCTCGTGCTCATTCCTGGCCTTAATGGGCCAAAGCACACGCATGTTTTAGATTGACCGATTGCTCCCATGATCACCGTGGACTATAAGAAGGGCCCTGCCCCTTCCTTCATTGCCTGAACGTTGTTGTGTTTACCCGTGTTAGTCTTTGCAAATGATCCCTTAGTATTTTCCAGTTCCCAGTGTTCCCGTTCCCGCCACCTGTATCCTGTATCCCGTGCTACTTTGTTCCTGCGCCGTAGAGAGTTGGAGTTGTGTTGTGTTGTATACTACGCCTGCTGTATTTCACCGCACCTGGTGCTTGCCTGCTGTCAAGGTCCCATCCGAGCCTAAACCATCGCTAATGTCTGTATTTCCACAGGTACCCTTATTCGAACTATTGAATTTGCCTTGTTATCCTGTTTGGCCAGCTACTATCCCGCTACAGTGGTAAGGCCCAGTGGGTCCACACACCCATCGTGACAATTGGTCACATATTGTCGGCACAAAATAGTCATTTTTGTGTGATCTTTGGCCAACAATTGTGGTTTTGGTGAAACAGTTCTAAAAAGTTGTCATTTGCTGCCACTATAAATGGAGTTTATCTTTTTTAGAAATAAAAACCACACTTTTTTGGAGCTGTCGTGGGTTGAGACTCTAAAAAAGGTGCATCTCCTGGTGTAGATGGATACATGAGTCCTAATATAATACAAGAAGAACAATCAAGGACTTTCATAGATAATGTAGAATAGTGTTGCTCGGGAGCCACATGTGGCTCTCAGAACATCTACCTGTGGCTCCCCAACTGTTGGCAGCTACAGATACTATCATGCATCAATGACCTCATGCATGTCACAGCATTACTAAAACTTGGAACCAGGTTCCGACCCATAGTTTACACCAGACAAAGAACCATGTCACTAATACTTGACTCTTGGGTCGGGACCAAATAATAGGCATTTGGTTGCAAAGTTCAGTCCGTCGCCCTTTGACTTTGGGTTCAAACTTTTTATAGATATTTTTTATTTTCTCTGATCTACAAAAAGGGTTAGTTAGTCTCAGACTGTCATTAACAGATTTTCCCGATATCTCTTAGTTAAAATTAAAGGGTCTTATAGCAACTGAGATCCTAGAGCACCACCAAAAATTATGAGGATATGTTCAATGTCCTTTGTTAGTATGGTACGTTGGATAGTAGGTGACAAAAATGGTTTTAAAGTGCACACCATCAATAATAATAATCATATTATTTTCGAATCTTTAACTTGCGCAACCATTTGTTCGAGGAACTCTACAACCTTATCGGAAACCCCCTTGACTTTACCTTAGGGGTTTCATAGAAAGATAATTGTAGGTGTTACAAACCAAAAAACAAATAGGTCTCAAACTAGTATATTGTCTACTGCTGTACAGATGTAGCAGAGCTTGTCGTTTAAAGGGATTGTCAGTGATGTTGTATGGCTAGGCTATACCAACCATATGTAAATTTGTGGAGGGCACACTGTCGTAACCCCCTCTACTCTATAAAAATGTGGCAATGGCGCTAGGATTGTGGCATGCCACTTTTCTCCTGACAGCTCCATTCGACTTTTTTGGGTGGGCACTTTAATGGCCATTGACTATATTTATAACGGTCTATGAGAAATGTGTTGTCGCCCTCAGCTTCCTCCTGCGACAACAGCTCATCATCTTGACTTTCAGCAGCCAGACTATGGCGATCAGCTGATCGCCAGTGAGTTCTCCCTTGGAAAAGGGGTTATCCAGATGAACCCAGAGCCATGGCGCCAATGCAGTTGTGCCTGGTACTGCAGCTCTTCCAGTTCACTTGAATGGGGACTAAGCTGCAGTACCAGGCATTGCCACATGAGCACTGTGGCTTCTTTAGGGTATGTTCACACACACTAATTACGGACGTAATTCGGGCGTTTTTGCCCCAAATTACGTCTGAAAAATGCGCCTCGATAGCGTTGACAAACATCTGCCCATTGAAAGCAATGGGCTGACGTTTGTCAGTTCACACGAGGCGTATATTTACGCGCCGCTGTCAAATGACGGCGCGTAAATGGACGCCCGCGTCAAAGAAGTGACCTGTCACTTCTTGGGGCGTAATTGGAGCCGTTATTCATTGACTCCAATGAAAAGCAGCGCCAATTACGTCCGTAATGGACGCGGCGTTCAAGCGCCTGCACATGCCGTTACGGCTGAAACTACGGGGATGTTTTCTCCTGAAAACATCCCCGTAATTTCAGCCGTTACGGACGCTGTCGTGTGAACATACCCTAATTGTGCTGATCGGCGGAGGTCCCGGAGATCGGAACCCTTACCAATCAAACAGTAACGGCCTAAGCTTTTGAATAAAAAAAAATCAGCTGCAAGAAGTAAAAAAATTGCTGCCTTTGAATACTCGGCATGATCAATTTATGTTCCAAACTTTTCTAGCTGTTTAAGAAAGATTTAAAAGTTCCCGTAATTCTTCTTCATTCTACTTCGGGTTTGGTAACATTTCATTTTCCGAAGGAGAGAATGTTTAGCCCTGTCTTCACAGCGAGATATAACAAAGAGAAATTTAAATTCTTGTCCCACTTAGACAGGATGGTGTAACTTCCGATAAAGCGAGAGCGGCATAATAAATGTGACATTCAATATGATAATATCGAACTTTTATCTAGGATTGACAGGTTGGAATAAAATCAATGCATCGTGGCTTCTGTCAGTCTCAGGAACTAGATTTAGGGTATTTGTCTACAAATTTCTCAGAATAATAAGATTTTGTTCTCAGAGTTCGTGACTGGGTGGTAATCACGATTGTATGTACTATTGATGAGCGCTGGACATAGAAGAAAAAAATTATTTGGTAGATGTGAATATCTACATCACAAAAAACCATATGCTGTGTCGGCCATAGTGGTGTGAAGCTACTGATGGGGCCGAACTGGTTCAGATGGCCACGCAGAGCTAATCGGCACTTATTCTTGTGCCATAGTATTCAGTTCTAGGGGCAAAGTTGTTGAGGCAGCTTTAGGGCACTTTATTGGGCAGTTTAAGGCATTTGGTCACTCTATGGTAGTTTTATTTGGGCACTGAATTGTAAACCATTTAGGAGGTGAAGCCAATAAAAGGTACTACACAGGGCAACATCCAACCAGTGTCCAGCCTCGGCTGTATCTTACATTCTTCGAGACTTTGCCTATCCACTAAGGAGCATCCTCCCTTTAAAATTGTGTCTGTGTGTACCATATCAGTTGTCACCCTGTTTTAATAGAAATATAATATATATATATATACCCTTGAGTAACTTCCTTGTTTCTTTGTTGTTTATATTTATATTAAAACAGGGTGACGACTGATATGGTCACTATTACTTTTTCTATAAAGGCTTTATAAAGGTTTCTTAGAATCTGTAGTAGGGGATGTAAATGTATGATGTAAGATTAACCAATATTTTAGAAGAATAATGTACGGTATGCTGCCATGGTGGTCCAATTTCACCCAACTGTTTTCTTCCATAAGTGAATTGCACAATACGGGGTATAAGGAGCAGAAAATTTAAATCCCCACAAGAAAAAGTATTATAAGCCTGCCACTTATGTGCAAGATTATAAATACTATAATACTGCCCCCTATGTACAAGAATATAACTACTATAATACTGCCCCCTATATACAAGAATATAACTACTATAATAACACACCTATATACAGGAATATAACTAATATAATACTGCTCCTATATACAAGAATGTAACTACTATAATACTGCTCCTATATACAAGAATATAACTACTATAATACTGCCGCTATGTACAAGAATATAACTACTATAATACTGCCCCTATATACAAGAATATAACTATTATAATACTGCCCCTATATACAAGAATATAACTACTATAATACTGCTCCTATATACAAGAATATAACTACTATAATACTGCCCCTATATACAAGAATGTAACTACTATAATACTGCTCCTATATAGAAGAATATAACTACTATAATACTGCCGCTATGTACAAGAATATAACTACTATAATACTGCCCCCTATATACAAGAATATAACTATTATAATACTGCCCATATATACAAGAATATAACTATTATAATACTGCCCCTATATACAAGAATATAACTACTATAATACTGCTCCTATATACAAGAATATAACTACTATAATACTGCCCCTATATACAAGAATGTAACTACTATAATACTGCTCCTATATACAAGAATATAACTACTATAATACTGCCCCTATATACAAGAATATAACTACTATAATACTGCTCCTATATACAAGAATATAACTACTATAATACTGCTCCTATATACAAGAATATAAATACTATAATACTGCCCCTATATACAAGAATATAACTACTATAATACTGCCCCTATATACAAGAATATAACTACTATTATACTGCCTCCTACATACAAGAATATAACTACTATAATACTGCTCCTATGTACAAGAATATAACTACTATAATACTGCCCCCTATATACAAGAATATAACTACTATAATACTGCCCCTATATACAAGAATATAACTACTATAATACTGCCCCATATATACAAGAATATAACTACTATAATAATGCTCCCTATATACAAGAATAATAATAATAATAATCTTTATTTTTATAGCGCCAACATATTACGCAGCACTTTACAATTTAGAGGGAACATGAAACAAACAATATCAGACATTACATAGTGACAAAGTTAATTTACAATTCAAACCTGAGGAGTGAGGACCGTGCTCGCAAGAGCTTACAATCTATGAGGAAATAAGTGAGACACAAAGTGTAATAGTGTTTGTTCTGTACAATGGTCCGGCCATTTTTATACACATGCGGTGGTAACATAAAGCTGCATGAGCCGTCACCAGCCAGTATCCGTGTATGACGGACATGAAGAGAAGGAGTGTGAGGGAATCTTATCCTGATGACTGATCTATAAGGGGGGCCATGGAAAGGAGTCAGATCAGGGAATGTTATAGGCCGGTCTAAATAGATGTGTTTTCAGGGCACGTTTAAAACTGTGGATATTGGGAATTAATCTGATTGTCTGGGGTAGCGCATTCCAGAGGACTGGTCCAGCACGAGAAAAATCCTGGAGACGGGAGTGGGAGGTTCGGATTATGGAGGATTTTAATCTAAGGTCGTTGGCAGAACGTAGAGCCCGAGTAGGGTGGTAGACAGAGATGAGGGAGGAGATGTAAGGAGGTGCAGCACTGTGGAGAGCTTTGTGGGTGAGAGTAATAAGTTTGAATTTTATTCTGAAGGGGATGGGCAACCAATGCAGTGACTGGCACAGATTAGAGGCGTTGGTGTAGCGGCCCAGTGCAGTGACTGGGACAGGGGAGAGGCGTTGGTGTAGCGGCCCAGTGCAGTGACTGGCACAGATTAGAGGCGTTGGTGTAGCGGCCCAGTGCAGTGACTGGGACAGGGGAGAGGCGTTGGTGTAGCGGTTGGTCATAAATATGAGCCTCGCTGCTGCCTTGAGGATAGATTGGAGAGGGGAGAGTTGGGTGAGGGGAAGACCGACTAGTAATGAGTTACAGTAGTCAAGACGAGAGTGAATCAGAGCAACAATGAGAGTTTTGGCGGTTTCCTCCGTAAGAAAAGGGCGGATTCTGGAGATGTTTTTGAGGTGAAAATGACTGGGGCATGAAAGTGATTGAATGTGAGGAGTAAAGGAACACAAGAATATAACTACTATAATACTATTCCTATGTACAAGAATACAACTACTATAATACTGCTCCTATATACAAGAATATAACTACTATAATACTGTCCCCTATATACAAGAATATAACTACTATAATACTGCCTCCTATATACAAGAATATAACTACTATAATACTGCCTCCTATATATAAGAATATAACTACTATAATACTGCCTCCTATATACAAGAATATAACTACTATAATACAGCCCATATATACAAGAATATAACTACTATAATACTGCTCCTTATATACAAGAATACAACTACTATAATACTGCTCCTATATACAAGAATATAACTACTATAATACTGTCCCCTATATACAAGAATATAACTACTATAATACTGCCTCCTATATACAAGAATATAACTACTATAATACTGCCCCTATATACAAGAATATAACTACTATAATACTGCCCCCCATATACAAGAATATAACTACTATAATACTGCCCTTATATACAAGAATATAACTACTATAATACTGCCCCCTATATACAAGAATATAACTACTATAACACTGCCCCCTATATACAAGAATATAACTACTATAATACTGCTCCTATATACAAGAATATAACTACTATAATACTGTCCTCTATATACAAGATTATAACTACTATAATACTGCCCTTATATACAAGAATATAACTACTATAATACTGCCCCCCATATACAGGAATATAACTACTATAACACTGCCCCCTATATACAAGAATATAACTACTATAATACTGCTCCTATATACAAGAATATAACTACTATAATACTGTCCCCTATATACAAGAATATAACTACTATAATACTGCCCCCTATATACAAGAATATAACTACTATAATACTGCCTCCTATATACAAGAATATAACTACTATAATACTGCCCCTATATACAAGAATATAACTACTATAATACTGCCCCTATATACAAGAATATAACGACTATAATACTGCCCCTATATACAAGAATATAACTACTATAATACTGCCTCCTATATACAAGAATATAACTACTATAATACTGCCCCCTATATACAAGAATAACTACTATAATACTGCCCCCTATATACAAGAATATAACTACTATAATACTGCCCCCTATATACAAGAATATAACTACTATAATACTGCCCCCTATATACAAGAATATAACTACTATAATACTGCCCTATATACAAGAATATAACTACTATAATACTGCTCCTATATACAAGAATATAACTACATTAATACTGCCCACTATATACAAGAATATAACTATTATAATACTGCCCCCTATGTACGAGAATATAACGACTATAATACTGCTCCTATATACAAGAATATAACTGTTATAATACTGCCTCCTATATTCAAGAATATAACTACTATAATACTGCCTCCTATATACAAGAATAGAACTACTATAATACTGCCCCCTATATACAAGAATATAACTACTATAATACTGCCTCCTATATACAAGAATATTACTACTATAATACTGCTCCTATATACAAGAATATAACTACTATAATACTGCCTCTATATACAAGAATATAACTACTATAATACTGCTCCTATATACAAGAATATAACTGCTATAATACTGCCTCCTATATTCAAGAATATAACTACTATAATACTGCCTCCTATATACAAGAATATAACTACTATAATACTGCCCCCTATATACAAGAATATAACTACTATAATACTGCTCCTATATACAAGAGTATAACTACTATAATACTGCTCCCTATATACAAGAATATAACTACTATAATACTGCTCCTATATACAAGAATAGAACTACTATAATACTGCCCCTATATACAAGAATATAACTACTATAATACTGCCTCCTATATACAAGAATAGAACTACTATAATACTGCCTCCTATATTCAAGAATATAACTACTATAATACTGCCTCCTATATACAAGAATAGAACTACTATAATACTGCCCCCTATATACAAGAATATAACTACTATAATACTGCTCCTATATACAAGAGTATAACTACTATAATACTGCTCCCTATATACAAGAATATAACTACTATAATACTGCTCCTATATACAAGAATAGAACTACTATAATACTGCCCCTATATACAAGAATATAACTACTATAATACTGCCTCCTATATACAAGAATAGAACTACTATAATACTGCCTCCTATATACAAGAATAGAACTACTATAATACTGCTCCCTATATACAAGAATATAACTACTATAATACTGCCTCCTATATACAAGAATAGAACTACTATAATACTGCCCCCTATATACAAGAATAGAACTACTATAATACTGCCCCTATATACAAGAATAGAACTACTATAATACTGCCCCTATATACAAGAATATAACTACTATAATACTGCCTCCTATATACAAGAATAGAACTACTATAATACTGCCTCCTATATACAAGAATAGAACTACTATAATACTGCTCCCTATATACAAGAATATAACTACTATAATACTGCCTCCTATATACAAGAATAGAACTACTATAATACTGCCCCTATATACAAGAATAGAACTACTATAATACTGCCCCTATATACAAGAATAGAACTACTATAATACTGCCCCTATATACAAGAATATAACTACTATAATACTGCCTCCTATATACAAGAATAGAACTACTATAATACTGCCTCCTATATACAAGAATATAACTACTATAATACTGCTCCCTATATACAAGAATATAACTACTATAATACTGCCTCCTATATACAAGAATATAACTAATATAATACTGCCCCTATATACAAGAATATAACTACTATAATACTGCCCCTATATACAAGAATAGAACTACTATAATACTGCCCCTATATACAAGAATATAACTACTATAATACTGCCCCTATATACAAGAATAGAACTACTATAATACTGCCCACTATATACAAGACTATAACTACTATAATACTGCTCCTATATACAAGAATAGAACTACTATAATACTGCCCCTATATACAAGAATAGAACTACTATAATACTGCCCCTATATACAAGAATATAACTACTATAATACTGTCCCTATATACAAGAATAGAACTACTATAATACTGCCCCTATATACAAGAATAGAACTACTATAATACTGCCCCTATATACAAGAATAGAACTACTATAATACTGCCCACTATATACAAGACTATAACTACTATAATACTGCTCCTATATACAAGAATAGAACTACTATAATACTGCCCCTATATACAAGAATAGAACTACTATAATACTGCCCCTATATACAAGAATATAACTACTATAATACTGCCCCTATATACAAGAATAGAACTACTATAATACTGCCCACTATATAAAATAATGTATCTACTTTATAATACTTCCCCTACTGTAGATCCAAAAACTTTTTTGACTCCTGTTTGTGTGGATACATGGTGGTTAGGATGTGAGGTGTAAGGGTATGTTCAAACGCAAACGAAAACTACGTCTGAAATTACAGAGCTGTTTTCAGGCGAAAACAGCTCCTGAATTTCAGACGTTTTTGCAAGTACTCTCGTTTTTCATGGCGTCCATTACGGACGTAATTGGAGCTGTTTTTCAATGGAGTCAATGAAAAACGGCTCTAAAAACGTCCAAAGAAGTGTCCTGCACTTCTTTGATGTTGGCGTCTTTTTACGCGCCGTCTTTTGACAGTGACGCGTAGAATGACAGCTCGTCTGAACAGAACATCGTAAAAACCATTGCAAGCAATGGGCAGATGTTTACAGGCGTATTGGAGCCGTCTTTTCAGGCGTAATTCGAGGCGTTTAACGCCCGAATTACATCTGAAAATAGGCCGTGTGAACATACCCTCAGGATACAGCTAATAATAATATAAATATATACATGCTTGTAAGAATATATTAATGAGTCAGGGTTACACATTGCTGTTGGGAACGCTCGTGTCATTATTATTATCTACGCGGGTGACCTTAAGTGCTATTTAAAGAACCATCCAGGTAATTACCTAAAGTTCCAATTAGAAGCACTTCAAACAGTTAGAAGGAGGAATTATTTTTCCATAATCTCTATATAACTTTTTTAATGGGTAATATTATTTATGCAGTTGTAACCGAAAATAGAGTTGAGTCATAGCTGTGATTTTGCTATCTGAGAGAAAACATAACAAATCGAGCATCTGTATAATAAGCCTGTACTACATGTCACTGATAAATCTGGTTATTCTGTATTGAAAGGTGAACAAAATAACTGGCCTCCGTACAACCTCCAAGTGCCTCTATGCGCCCTTACTGTACCTCCTTACGGCTCTGAATGCTGGGGGAGAATAGCTCTGTACATACGGCACCCAATGGAGCATTGTACAACCTCATACAGAGTACCATATAGCTTCATAGTTGTACGGGACTCCATGTGCCGCCGCCGTACAGAATTGCTGCTGTTCGCGTTTACCCTTAACTTCAAATGATTTTTTGGAATTTCTCAAAACAGTTCTCCTGGCGCTAATAACCCTATATTCTCTCAATTGATATAATAAAGGCGCTATATATAGCATCTATGAAGCAATACAAGTATATGGAACCTTACAGATCTGTAGTGCCGCCATACGGTACTTATTTTTGGCAACATAGCATTAAGATGATCCCCCCTCTAAAAATAATCCTTCTAGCGGAGAATATCATCTTAATACGGCATCCGGTGGAGCAATTTTTTTACATAGAAATCCGACTGAAAAATCTCGATATGGAATAAGTGGCATACAGGGGTGGCTTAAGACCCATAGAGTTCAACTCAGAGGTTATATGAAGCCGTAATACTCCAATGTAACAGAATCATTGTAATGATGGGGGTAAGGAAACAGACAAGTGAGCCCTAATCTACCCGCCACTCAGTCCCTGCCTACTTGCAACGACCCGCCCTAGGCGATGGGGTACAACTGGGCGACGGTCCCTACCCTCAATAAGTGCCCGACAGACAAACAGACGAGGGTACACAGAAGCAAGGGAAAAGGGGCAGTTGCCCACGGCAACACCGTGAGCAACAAGAGTGGTGAACGAGCCGAGTCAAACCAGGAGTGTACGAGGTACCAAACGCAGAGCAGGAGAGTAGTGAACAAGCCGAGTCAAGCCAGGAGTGTACGAGGTACCAAACGCAGAGCAGGAGAGTATTCAGTAAGCCAGGGTCGATATGAAGCAGGGTCAAATGGTTAAAGAAGCTGCAGCAGGGCCAGGAAACAAAACAAGAATCACAAGCAAGGAGGAACAGGAAAGGCAGGTATAAATAGACAGAGGGCGGGAGCTAGCTCCATCTGGCCAGGCTGTGATAGGCTCTCCCACTCCTAAGCCTGCCATCCTGAGTGGTGGAAGATGGAGTCAGTCTCACAGACATAGAAGCAGGTGCAGACTGATTACCTATGGGCGTGGATACAGAAGCTGTGCCTGGCAGATCCTTACCAATCATATTAGTGAATTGCTGAGATTCCACAATTCCTTACTATACTTCTGTTACCCGAGTTGCTTCATAGGTGCTATATATGATGCCAGTATTCCATCAATGGAGAGAGTAGAGGGGTTGTGGGGAGGTTTCGGCACCGGGAGGGCAGCTGTGGGAATTAACTCTAGGGATCCTTCATTAAATAGTAATATAAGGCTTAATAAAGAATTGCTGATGTTGTAATTGTAATGGCCACCGCACAACACCACCACCATATAATTATCTCTCCATGGCGTCCTCGGGTTTTTTCTGGCCGCCACATCTTTCCATCTCTCCGGTCTGAATTATTTTTGTCACATTTCCCTGACAACCTGCTCATAACATTAGGTTTGGTTCGGCATTAAGTTACCTGCAACGCCTTTCCAGTCACCTACTATTAGCTGGGACCAAACATGATGGTGGCTTATCTGCCAGGTCTTCTACTCAGAGTGCAAACACCGGATCTTCACAAGATCATGGAGATCCATCAAGAAATGATTAAAAAAGACTCATGAATAATTACAATGGGTATTTCGTTTCACCAGATTTTCCCTTTAAGACTGGATGTTGATGTTGCCTCCATGCCTCTTGGGTGAAATTCGTCTTTAATGTCAACTGCTGAACTTTTTGTCAACATCATCAACATCAACATCTATGAGACAACTTAAGGTTAATTAGACTTCGCGAGATCCATTGAGCATCACAGAAGAGCTGTTGTTTTTGCTGCATGGTTGTTTACCATGTGCCAAATCAAATATCAACTCTCAAATGCCGAAGGTGGTTGAAGATGCCTTACAGGAGGAATGAAGATCTGTGAACGACCTGCACTACTTAAATACAGAAGAACCAGAGCTTCGACATGAACTTGTCTTTCTTCCCATCTTCTTTATGTTTATATTAATGTCAACCGAGGACTTGAAGATCAACTACTATCAAATATGCAGCACGTGGCCTATCCTAAACCCTACAAATGCCTACCCTCTCCCTTAACATCTTTTTTCTGTGGCTGATCTGATACTTATTTCATCAAACTTATCTGTCTTTTAAGGATTGTGCTTCTTCCTTCTTCTGTCCAAATATTTATCCGCAGCCTGAAAAGTCGTCTACGGCTTAGAGTGCCCTAGAAAGGTCAGATGACAATCTGAAGGGAATTGCAACAGCGAAACTGAGTGTTAGGTCAACTGAAGTCCATTTGTCAAATATTCTTCCCGAAAACAGGTGATTACAGATATAGAGTTGTAACTTCTTGAGAAGTTCTTAATAATATGCTTAAAGGGCACGCCGGAAAAGCGCTAGAGGTTCTATATGGCGATATAGCTGAATACATGAACAAAGTATCAATTAAATGACCAATTAAATTTCTTTAAAAACCGTTATATAGATATACGGATGAGGCCATCTTTATCTTGACTCTGATAACCTGCTGATATCACACAAAAAAGGCCATTGAAAAAGTCAAGATAAAGGATCTTGCCACTGTGTATTTAAAGTCAAGATAAAGACGGCTACATCTGTAATGTACATAAAATGAGCCAGTTGCCGATATGTTGGCTTTAGTTGGTCATAGACATGAGAGCTGTTGGCCAACAATCTGTTAGGAAACGACTGTCACTTTTAGGTTGTCATGACCGCTAGTCAAGCTTCTGAGTTGCCCTGGTTTGAGTTGCAGAGTCACTCCTATTTCTCATTCTGCACCTATCAGGGCCAAGGGTGGAGTATTTGAATCTGTTCAGTCTTCTCATTGTTCCTTGTGATTTTCTTGTGTATTCATGTGTCTGATCAAGCTCCTGGTTACTCCCTGACTGTTTGGACTTTTAGTATCTCCTGGTTTGAACTCTGATTGCTGATTACACCTTTGGCTTGTCTGATTATCTGTTCTGGTATTGCCTGCAAGTTCACCTCCTTTCCAACACCGTTTTCTGTAAAAGCAACCTGGGTTCTATGCAGCCAAATCCAACCTGCCTTGCGGTGGGATCTGGTGAAGACCATAGAGTAGCCTTAGACTCTGCTGACCAGAGTGGGGACAGACTTGAGGTACATAGCTGATTTACTTGTACGCTTGATCCAGAAAGTCTCCAGCAGTCTTTGGGGAATTGCTCGTATAGCAATTCCATAAACTTACACTCTGGGGCATTGTTCAAGTAGTGATTCCTTGACACAATCGTTTGGTTGGCATCTAGCTTCATAGACTCGACCGTTATTATTTCTCTGGATGGAAATATGCTGCTGCCATACACCACTGGCTCCATTTGTCTTGGGGGAAACAAGAGTTCAGACTGGTAAAAATCATCCAATTTGTCCAATCCCTGTTAACACAAGAGACATCATAGGATATTTGGGCTGCACCCATTGATTATTAGCAGATCCTTCTGAAATCAGAAGGTTGCACTGATAAAAAAAAAAAAATTATTTTAATTATTTTTACTTATCTTGTGGTGTTCATGAGTTATGTCATGTGATAAACTCTATTCACATCCAAAGCTCCATTGGACATGCTGTCGTGCATTACTAGTCAGTCGTCTTTAAACAAGGCATTATACAGCAGTATTATGTAGATCCAAAGCTTTATTCAGAATTTACTTCTTCTTAGTCCTGACTTCATATCTCTGTCATTCCCTGCTGCTTCAGTGGCTGCATTGAACATGTTGTGCTGTGCTGTCAGAAATTTAATCTTTATACCAGGCATTATACACTAATATGATGTAGATCGAAAGCTTCATTCGGAATTGAATTCTTAGCCCTGGCCTTATATCTTTCAGCCTTCCCTGCTGCTTCAGTGGCTGCATTGAACATGTTGCGCTGTAATGCATTGTCTTAAATATAGTATTTATGCCAGCCATTGTACAATAGTATGATGTAGATCCAAAGCTTATTTCAGAATTGACTTCTTTTTAACCCTGACCTCATATCTCTCAGTTATCACCTGCTGCTTCAGTGTCTGCATTAAACATATTGTGCTGTG
The DNA here is from genome assembly GCF_050947455.1 of Rhinoderma darwinii. Taxonomy (NCBI): domain Eukaryota; kingdom Metazoa; phylum Chordata; class Amphibia; order Anura; family Rhinodermatidae; genus Rhinoderma; species Rhinoderma darwinii. The sequence goes on along the minus strand of NC_134688.1, from coordinate 14,369,112 downwards.
GTGCTTTGTCAGAAATGTAGTCTTTATACCAGATATTATACACTAATATGATGTAGATCCAAAGCTCATTTCAGAATTGACTTCTTTTTAACCCTGACCTCATATCCCTCAGTTACCCCCTGCTGCTTCAGTGTCTGCATTAAACATATTGTTCTGTGGTGCTTTGTCAGAAATGTAGTCTTTATACCAGATATTATACACTAATATGATGTATATCCAAAGCTCGTTTCAGAATTGACTTCTTAGCCCTAACCTCATATCTCTCAATAATTCCCTGCTGCTTCAGTGGATGCATTGAACATGTTGTGCTGTTGTCCATTTTTAGAAATATAGTCTTTACACCAGCCATTGTATAGTAGTATGATTCAAAGCTTCATTAAGAATTTAATTTTTCTTAGCCCTGACTTCATGTTTCTTAGTTACCCCCTGCTGCATCAGTGTCTTCTTTAGATAAAATCTGCTAAGGTGTATTGTCAGAAATATAGTCTTTACATCATCCATTGTAAATTAGTATGATGTACATCCAAAGCTTCATGTAGAATTGACTTCTTCTTAGCCCTGACCTCATATCTCCTAGTGACTCCCTTCTGCTTCAGTGTCTGCATTGGACAAGTTTAGTTGTGGTGCATTTACGGAAATTTAGTCTTCACGCCAGACTTTTTTAAGATGTAAGTTGTATGGAGAAAAAATGAATACATAATTAATTCTCCCTCCTAGGTCACCGAGTAAAGCTTCGTTCTAGGCAGAGATCTGTAATGGCGGTCGTCTTACCTCGTGGAGAGTGTGGTGCATTTTACGATGGCTTTGAACGTTTCCCTTCTAAAAGTAATAAATGACCGAATAAAATTGTGCCTGAAGGTGATCATTTTATGGAGTAAAACCCTTTGCAGACATCATCATTTTCTTCATTGTGAGAGGGAAAAACCAAGTAACTTGCTGAAACTTGCCGCATTGTATTCCACAAGGGCGGCCGATGGGATAATTGGTGAGGGTGTGCAAGCGTTTACTGTTCTCCTGTGCCCTGTGGGAAATCTGCATCGACAGGTATAAATACTACAAAAAGAGGAATCAACTTGGGACGCAGAAACTGCAAATGTCTAACAAGAAGGGAGACAATGGGGTCATGTGTCGATAGTGATACTTTTGTGTTTGTCAAAATTTCACCGAAAATAGCGCCATTTGTGACAAATTTTTAAAAGTGTTTTAGAACTTTGTCCCTAATTGAATAATTTAATTGGCGCATATATGGATATAGCAGAGCTGAATCGGTCAATTAATTCTTTAGAGTGTTTACTTGGATTTAGTAATGATATCATATTCTTAGTATAGATCATCAATATGTAATCAGTGGGGGGTCCGAACCTCCAGCACACCCATAATCATGAGAACGTAGGGATCCCTGCACTGAATTACATGACACAGCGCCATCTATATGCGTGGGGCTGTGTCCGGTACTGCAGCTATGTCCCATTCAAGTAAGTGGAGCTAAGCTGCAGCTGATTATAGTACCAAAAATGGCTGGGAGGACTCAAAAGGTGACGGACATATGTGGTGAGAAATTTTGTAGCCATCTGATCAGCACAGTGGGAATTGCACCCACTAATTTAATGTTTTTAGGACATTTACAAAAAAAATGACATTTAAAGGGACCAATTTGGGTGATAGATCCCCTTTAAGATATGGTCCAAAAAGTTCCGGAAAATGTGCCTACACTTTAAATATGATGAAATATGAATCCTGTTATTTATTTCTAGCAGAAAATTCCCTTTAAAATCAAGAAGAAACTTCACGATTTAGAATTCTGTTTTTCTTCATCATCCGGCACGGAGAAGGTCACAGTCATTACCTCTGTGGTTTACTATACTAAATTTAGAATAATCACTGACACATTTCCCTCTCTCCTTGTTTGGTAATTACCTGCTATATCTACGCATATATTATTAGTAAACCTCCCCAAAATGGCTCCGCAGAGATGCCGCAACCAGTGGTTTCTACGTGACAATTTTTACTTTTTATTGCAGATTTTTTTAAACCTCCTGTGATAATGGAAAGTAAATAAACATCTGCACATAATTAATCTGCTGTATTGAAGGAGTTTTTCCACCATAGATAAGCCACAAAAACCTGGACTCAACCAACCCAGTGAATGGGGGTGCACAGTCCCCAGGGTCGAAGAACTGGCCGCACATGTGTATATGGGAGATTTTCATTCACTGTAACAAAGTGACCCAGAATGTGCAGCCACCTCTCTGCGGAGAAGAGCACCCCCACTTCTCGACCCAGCGTCAAAGCATAAAGGCGGACCATGTAGCTGCTAGGCGGCCCAAGAAAAGATGAGGGAGAAAAGGGATCTAGTTTAGGTTAACCCTTTCAAATGATAGGGTCCACGTGTAATGTCAATCTCCGTTGAAGTTTATAGTAGATATGGAAACAGTCGAGTGAGATAGTTTTGTATCTCCCATGGACTATACTGGAGAGTGACTCTCCATTGGGAACAGGCGTTCGGCACCCTCGTTCTCAGGTTTGTGGGTAGATCCCACAGTTCAGACGTTAGTTGTAAAACTTTTTTAGCCAAGGCTCTATCTCTCAATGGGCACACCAATGTTGGAAAAACACAGGGGGTCCTGATGTCCATTAGATGGGATGGGGATAAGGTCTTGTATAGTGAGTGATGTAGTCATGTAAATATATGTGCCACTGCTCCACACATTTTTTTTTTGTTGCTAATTAGTGCCCTGAAAACATTTCACTTGCTGCTTAATAACTAAGGACTCGGCCTTCGGGTGCAACATTGAGTCTCTAAATCCATGTGGACCTCCACCCTTGTCACTCCCATTAAATAGATAGAGCGGTAGTGCGTACTGGCTGCCAGAAAGAACAAAATAGTGGCCAAGACTCAGCAGTGGGTCATACATTTTTGGATGAGGTGGGGAGAAGATACTGAAAATAGACTATTTGACTCTATGGTGAAGTTTTTGGCATGATAACTAAAACTAGGGTATAGGGTAACTAAACTTTTTTAATACTTTTGACATGCCACAGTGGCATGTCCGATGTTTTGATTGGTGGGGATCCGAGCACTGAGACCCCCACTGATCGCTAAAATGAAGCAGCAGAAGCGATCAAGTGAGCACTGTGCCGCTTCGTTTCTGATCGGCTTTCCTCGGAAAGCTGAGCGATCGGTGTACGGGCTCAATAGAAAGTCTACGGGTCCATACATCGCTTGTTCGGCTTCATGAGGAAAGCCGATCAGAGCCGATCAAAAACGAAGCAGCACAGCGTATACCCGAGTGCTTCTGCCGCTTTGTTTTAGCAATTGGTGGAGGTCTCAGTGCTCGGACCCCCACCGATCAAAACTTCTGACATGTCACTATGACATGTCAAAAGTTTTTTAAAAGTTTAGCTACCCGTTAGATTAGGCACATTTCTTCAAAAAGTTTTGAAATGGATCTCCTGAAACATACAAGACTACCAACCAGTCCTTGTGTTTCTCTAAACTCAGGGGTTGACCTACCACACAAGGGATAGGTTTCCACTGTCCCTTTATTCCTAAATTGACTTCCCATTTTCAAAAATTTCAATCACATCTGCACCCTGCATAAGAACCAGTCGTAGTTTCCCTTTATATAGCACTGCGTAGGTTACATTCTGCTTTTTACTTTCTTCCCATACCTTTGGCGGCAGATACTCATTATGTCAGGTATGTCATCATGGGTTGCCAATAAATGAACAGACCAGAAACTAAATTGGATTCTTCCAATAACGTAGACTAGAGGAACTTTTCGTGAAAGACGTCAGCTCGGTAATAAAAAAATCCAAGCTCCAGCTTTCAGAAAGGCTATCTCTCCCGCTAAACGCTACTATTTTTGGTCTGAAATAAGAATAAATGACAGATTTCCGTTTTTTTGCCTTTCGGAGAAATACAGGAGAGTCTATGCACATTTTTACACGTAACCTTTTTCTGGCAACTCGTAATTAGCATTTCACTCTACGCTACACTTTTGGCTCATTAAAAATACCAGTGAAAATATACTTTGTGAAGCATTCATCTTATCATTATTGTAGTCCTCTCAGCCGCTGAACCATTTTATAGGAGATGCATATTCAATATGTCATGCAACATAAACCTTTTATGGATTCGGTCTGCTATGTAGTTTAACCACTGTGAGGCATAGGGATGGAAGGTGCAGTTTATTAAGAACTTGGATGGGAATTTGCTACAGTAACCCAGGGAGTAGACACATAAAGGGTCTCCTGGACCAAAAAGACCCTAGAGAAAAACGTACTCCTTTACTTAGGGTTGGACTGATCCACTAGCGGCTGTAGCTTACTACAGTAGAACCTAGGATGTCCAGCGGTGGTCTTCTCACCTGAAGCGGATCACTTGATAGTACAGTTTTATGTTATTTTACAAATAACTTCATGGTCTTTATTAATAATATGACCGGTGTGTTGGGTTATCAACTTTTCCACCCAAAAATACCATTTGGTCGAAGAGTAGGTGTGTCTCTACGTGAAGATTTTTTATTTTCTAATAATCCTGTGGTGTTGAGAAGTGAAATGGTTGATACACACATCACCAGTGGTCTAGGGTAGTTAAGGGATCAATGCCAGCATCCTTAATGATCTAATGTATTGAAGGGAACAATGCCAAAATCCCTGGTGATCTAGTGCAGTAATGTGGTTCATGTCAGCATCCCGTGTGGTCTAGGGCAGGGAAGGGTTTAATGTCAATATCCCATGTGGTCCAGGGGGGTAAGGGGTTAATGTCATCATCCATGGTGGTCTAGGGGAGTAAGGGCTTAATGTTGTCATCCATGGTGGTCTAGGGGAGTAAGGGCTTAATGTTGTCATCCCTGGTGGTCTAGGGGAGTAAGGGCTTAATGTCGTCATCCCTGGTGGTCCAGGGGAGTAGGAGCTTATTGTCGTCATCTCTGGTAGTCTAAGGGAGTAAGGGCTTAATGTTGTCATCCCTGGTGGTCTAGGGGAGTAGGGGCTTAATGTCGTCATCCCTGGTGGTCTAGGGGAGTAGGGGCTTAATGTCGTCATCAGTGGTGGTCTAGGGGAGTAGGGGCTTAATGTCGTCATCAGTGGTGGTCTAGGGGAGTAAGGGCTTAATGTCTTCATCCGTGGTGGTCTAGAGCAAGGTAGGGCTTAATGTCAATATCTCTGCTGGTCTAAGGTCATACCTGATGTCTAGTGTTCCTCACTTTCCCAGGCTCCATTGCTGCTCTTCTTACTATGGTAGTTTAGTCACTCATTGGCCAGGTAGCAACCCTATTGGTGTGTGCAAGAATTACAAGCAAGTTTTATTAATTATTTCATGTGCCCATGCACTGGTTCTGTATAATTAGAGGTTGGAATTTTAGGATCGATGTTGCTGGTAATTCCAAAGTACCCCAGAACAATGGAGCTATGTATCACGTTTGTATCTCAATGACAATTATAAATATTTTGCACCAGTAATCCTCATGAATAGGATTAGTTGATTTGATGATTTCTTGTCTTGAGAGACTGAGAACAGATAGTAAATAATAGAAATGTATAAGAAATAATGAAACTGTATGACTGACATCCTCATAAGATAGAAGGTGGGAATAGATTGTCATGGAACTATCAGAAATGATGTATGACATGCTGACACTTGGGGTACAGAACAATGATACACTGACACTTGGGGTACATGATAATGATACACTGACAGTTGGGGTACAGGATAATGATACAGTGACACTTGGGGTACAGGGTAACAATACACTGACACTTTGGGTACAGGATAATGACACACTGACACTTGGGGTATGGGATAATGATAAAAAGACTCTTGGGTACAGGACAATGACACACTGACACTTGAGATAAAGGACAACGACCCACTGACACTTGGGATATGGGATAATAACACACTGACACTTGGCGTACAGGATAATGACACTGACACTTGGGGTACGGGATAATAACACACTGACACTTGGGGTACAGGATAATGATATACTGACATGGGTACAGAACAATGATACAGTGACACTGGAGGTGCAGGATAATGACATACTGACACTTGGAGTACAGGATAATGATACACTGACACTTGGGTACCAAACAATGTTCCCCTGACACTTGGGGTACAGAATAATGAAACATTTACACTTGGGGTATAGGATAATTATACACTGACACTTGGGGTACAGAACAATAAGACACTGACACTTGGTAAACAGGATAATGACACTGACACTTGGGGTACATGATAATGACACTGACACTTGGGGTGCAGGATGACACACTGATATTGGGGTACAGAACAATGACATTTGAGGTACAGGATAATGATACACTCAAGGTACAGAACAATGACACTTGAAGTACAGGATAATGACACACTGATACTTGGGCTACAGGATAATGACACACTGACACTTGGGGACAGGATAATGACACACTGACACTTGGGGACAGGATAATGACACACTGACACTTGGGTTACCCTATTTTGGAATTCTGAGTAAATAGAGGGGGGGGGGGTCCTCTGTTTAGGATCCTCATCTCTTGGCCAGAGTGGTTACAAAAGTGTCTCTCTCTCTCTCTCTCTCTCTGTCCTGTCCTGTATAACACAGACAACACATTGATATGATTTGGAAACTGTGTAATACCTGTTTTCTCCTGTGGTGGCACTGCAGGGAAGCTGGACACTTACAGCCAGGTTTCCTCACAGATTACTGATCGCTGGGGATCCCGTCAGAGGGACGCTTTTTATCAGCTAATTGTCAAGGGTCCCTTAGGAATTGTCCAAATTGGACAACCTCTATAAGTCTTCCCTTCTGACCACCATCCATGGGAAGCCCGTGCTACAGGTATTGTTGTGGCGCACTCCATGCAGTGTAATATGAAAATACAGGTGGAATTCCTCTTTAAGCTTGACTATTTCACTATCTGGACTATAAACACTGTAAACAGGATTTAATAAAATGTCAATTTAAAGAGTCTCTGTCACCAGATTATAAGTGCCCTATCTCCTACATAATCTGATCGGCACTGCAATGTAGACAACTGTGTTTTTTATTTTGAAAAACTATCATTTTTTGGCAATTTTAGATTTATGCTAATGACCTTCTTAATCCCCAACTGGGCGTTTTTTAACTTTTGACCAACTGGGTGTTGTGAAGAGAAGTGTATGACGCTGACCAATTAGCCAATCAGCGTCATACACTTCTCTCCATTCATGTCCATTTGTACTCAGCATAGCGTTATCTCGCGAGATCACGCTGTGCTGTCACATGCACATACACCCACATTAACTTTACTGAAGTGTCTTAGGAGTGAATAGACATCACCTCCAGCCGGGACGCGATGTCTATTCCCACTCCCGACACTTCGGTAAAGTTTGCTGTCAGCATGCTGTCATTCACATCTCGCGAGATCACGCTGTGCAGCGATTAAGTCCCACACAAACTTTACTGAAGTTACGGGAGTGTGAATAGACATCGCGTCCTGGCTGGAGGGGATGTCTATTCACTCCTAAAACACTTCAGTAAAGTTAATGTTGGTGAATGTGTATTTGGCAGCACAGCGTGATCTTGCGAGATCACGCGGTGCTGAGTACAAATGGACATGAATGGAGAGAAGTGTATGACGCTGATTGGTCACTGATTGGTCAGCGTCATACACTTCTCTTTACAATGCTCATTTGCTCAAAAGTTAAAAAACGCCCAGTTGGGGTTTAAGAAAGTAATTAGCATAAATCTAAAATTGCTCATAACTTGCTAAAAAATTATCGCTTTTCAAAATAAAAAAACACTGCTGTTATCTACATTACAGCGCCGATCAGATTATGTAGGAGATAGGGCACTTATAATCTGGCGACCGAGCCTCTTTAATACAGTATCTGTTTACGCAGCAAAAAACACCATAAAAATCGTACTTATATAATGTATTCCCAGGCCGGACATTAAAGCTCGGAAATGCACCGGTTCTACAGACAGATGGTTTCTGGCTCCTGATCCCACAGATCAGAGGGAAGGTTGGATCAGTCTTGTGCTCAAACTACAGATGAGTCATGTCTCCCCGTTCTGGATCCTAACGGCAACAAATGACCAAAGTTTGTTCAGCTGCGTCGGGGATATTCAGAGGGGCTTAATGCCCAGATTTCCTCCTAACACACGGGCAAGAGATTTCCACATAATTTGCTTGTTTTTTCCCTGGTTACTATAGTTGTGCTAATACTATGATGTGAAAAAGTATTTGCCCCTTCCAGATGTCTCCTATTATGGCATATTTGTCACATTGAATGGCTTCTGGTCTTTAAATAAAATGTAGAAATAGATAAAGGGAACCCGAGCAATCACGTATGTTTTTGAAAGTTTTTAAAGTTACTGAAAACCGTTTTACACTTTACAAATACACTATATGGTCATAAGTATTGGGACACCTCCACATTCCACCTCCAGGAGCTTTTATGACATCCCGGTCTAAATCCATAGACATTAATATGGAGTTGCTTCCCCCTTTGTAGCTTAAACATCTTCCACTCTTCTGTTTTTTTTTTTTTCTTTTTTTTACAAGATTTTGGGGTCTTTGAGAATTTTTGCCCATTAATCCAGAAGATGATTTGTGAGGTCAGACACTGATGTTGGGGGAGGGGGCCCGGGCTCGTAATCTCCGTTCTAGTTCATCCCAAAGGTGTTGGATGGGGTTGAGGTCAGGACTTTGTGCGGCCAGTCAAGTTCTTCCACACCAAACTCCCCCCACCAACCAACTAACAAATCAATCATGTCTTTATGGACCATGTTAATTGGGACGCAGTCATGGGGGAACAGAAAAGCGCCAAACCCCAAACTGTTCCCACAAAGTTGGAAGCTACAAATGTCCAAAATGTCTTGTGTACTGAAGAATTAAGACTTCCCTTCACAGGAACTGAAAAATAACCCCATAGTATTATCCCTCCTCCACCAAACGTTACAGCTGACCTGTATATACTCCAGAGCTGTACTCCCTATTCTGCTGGTGGAGTCACTGTGTACATACATTACTTATTCTGTACTGATCCTGAGTTATATCCTGTATTATACTCCAGAGCTGCACTCACTATTCTGCTGGTGGAGTCACTGTGTACATATATTACATTACTTATCCTGTACTGATCCTGAGTTACATCCTGTATTATACTCCAGAGCTGCACTCACTATTCTGCTGGTGGAGTCACTGTGTACATACATTACTTATCCTATACTGATCCTGAGTTATATCCTGTATTATACTCCAGAGCTGCACTCACTATTCTGCTGGTGGAGTCACTGTGTACATATATTACATTACTTATCCTGTACTGATCCTCAGTTACATCCTGTATTATACTCCAGAGCTGCACTCACTATTCTGCTGGTGGACTCACTGTGTATATACATTATATTACTTATCCTATACTGATCCTGAGTTACATCCTGTCTTATACTCCAGAGCTGCACTCACTATTCGGCTGGTGGACTCACTGTGTATATACATTACATTACTTATCCTGTACTGATCCTGAGTTACATCCTGTATTATACTCCAGAGCTACGCTCACTATTCTGCTGGTGGAGTACTATGTACATACATGACATTACTTATCCTGTACTGATCCTGAGTTACATCCTGTATTATACTCCAGAGCTGCACTCACTATTCTGCTGGTGGAGTCACTGTGTACATACATTACTTATCCTGTACTGATCCTGAGTTACATCCTGTGTTATACTCCAGAGCTGCACTCACTATTCTGCGGGGGGCACCAACAGAAGGTACCGCAGAGGGCACTATCCAACGCAAAGCTTGCATTGTCTCTGTATTCTTGCCGCAATTTTGGCAGTCTCGCCACTCCTCATGTTATTGCAGCACAATCCTTACCACTTAATACTAAGACAATGTTGGATTTTGCTTTGTATAATTGACATCTCGTCAACTAATAGTATGCATTAAGACATTTATCTTTTTTTCCGTTTTACTTGCAGTACCATGCCTGACCACACGTTGTGCTGTTATTTTTATATCAAAACACTTTTTGGCACATATATTTATTTAATTATTTCAGTTACTTATATAGCGCCAACATATTACGCAGCGCTGTACAGAGGTCCTCTTTTTTACTGTGCCCATTGGGTCTCAGAATCTAAATTCCCTATTGGTATGTTTTTGGGGTGTGGGAGGAAATCGGATTACCCGGAGGAAACCCACGCAAACACGGGGAGAACATACAAACTCCATGCAGATGTTGTCCTTGGTTGGATATATAGTACAATACTCAAAAGCTGGAAGGACAGTGCAAAAAAGTCTGGAAAATCAAAGTAACAAATAATTAGTACAGTAATTTACATTTTCTGCTCGGCAAAACGCAAGTGACACATGGTGATACGATTCCAAAATGAGTCATAGGGCAGAAAAAACATAACACCCAATGCTGGATGAAAGATTGTTGATGTATACTCATGAGATATATTATATTATATTGACCTACAAATAGCAAGCGACGATCCCCTTTCTTTAATAGGGTCTATGGGGGTTTTATCATGGCAAGCAGGGGTGCGATTATGGGGGCTGTAGAGGTTGTGCTCGCACCCAGGCCTGATGAGGTCAAAAGATCCCTCTGTAATATATGAGGAGACCAGTGTTATAAATGGCATTAGGGTCCAGGTCCGACTGCAACATCTCCACACCCTATAGTTACACCCCTGTAAGATACTTAGTGTTGCAAAGAATACTGGAAAAATAAGGCAATTCTTAATATAAATATTATTATAATGGGATTTATTAATATATTTAAGTTTGTTCCGAGGGGCTGTATTTTCTTATTTTATATTTCATGTTTTTTTAAACAAACAACAATTAAAAAAATGCATTGATGTTTGAAGAGGAAATAAAAATAATATAAATAATACTAATCTAAAAATAAATAAAAATATAAAATAATGCAAAACTAAACATAACATAATATAATCAATAATGTAAAAATAAAATAAAAATATAATAATAATAATAATAATAATATAAAAATAATGACCAATATAAAAGGATATAAAAGTAATATAAATAATAATAGTAAATAAAAGATGAACAAAATAAATCATCTAAGTAATAAAAATATAGAAAATGATATTATATAAATAAAATAAGTAATAATTATATAAAATATAAAAAAAATATATAAATAATAATATAAATAAAATAGATCATATTTTAAAATAACATAAAAAAAACAAAAATTATTTTCAAATAAATAAATTTAGTTGAACTTTTTTAGAATAATGCCCAAAACTGTGTTCTGAATAAAAAAATAAAAATAAAAAATTAACCAAACTCGAAAATAGGCCTTCATTTGTCATCAAGTCATTAGCACCTTACACAAGTCAGATCTTGGAGAATCCTCTCAGAAGGAGGATAATGAGAATCATTCATATGGCAGGACACCTTTGATGTTTCTGTCCATACAAAAAAGAGAATTATTTATAGATCACAATTGTTGGTTATCGCTTCCTATCAATAGGATGATGTGCAAAATCCTCCATTGTGCCAGGGACAGGGGCTTGCTTAGCTGGGAGCGTTCGTTCTGTGCCCCGTGGCTGGCCGGATCCTTATTTAGTAATGATTATTGTAGACAAGACGCTTCAAAGAAGGGATTCAGCCGTGTCTGCGAGCGTCTTGCCAGCTTCTAAACTTCATGCTTGTCAATAGACGTTTGGTTTGTGCTCGGATGCTAATCTGCCTTATCGAAAATTCCCAAAGGCGCAGCAGATGCCCCGTTCATCAATACACCTGAACACAGAGCGGAATTTCTCCGAGAAAATACAATTTATTTATTTTTTTAAATAAAAAAATTTGCATCTATTTTGCAAATATTCTCAATGTAATTCAATAAATAAATGTTGTAGATGATCCTATGTATTTACGACAAGGAACCTGCCGTTAGTAAAATTCTATCCAGTCTAGATAATCTGGGTACAAACCATTTTAACCCTTCAAATAAATATTTGAGATGTCTTTATGCAAAGTGTATCAGTCATGGGGTGGGCTTAGCAATGCAATTTGCTTATGTCCACATCTAGGCCCGATCCGACGGCCTCCCTTCTCCCACCACATCACTCAGATCCAGGTGATCACTCAGATCCAGGTGATCACTCAGATCCAGGTGATCACTCAGATCCAGGTGATCGGCAAGTCTAGTGACTGCAAAATCACATCTCACATCACACTAAAACCTCATTCCCTCCACTGAGTGATAAAGTGGCAGTAAAATCAGCTCTGTCATTAGCTGCAAGTCATTTTAATGTGGGTCTGCAGCCCCGTAAAAGATAACCAGCAAAATGCAAGTGGCAGGCTATAATTCTGAGCCCTGAAACGTAATGTTGAATCTACACACTGATAATTGACTTTCTTGCTATTCACAAATCATAACACTTTCCCAGCGCTGGCACCGGCTGCCAAGTCAGGCTCTCAGTACAGACCTCATAGCGGGTAGTGCAGACAAGGCAACACCTGTTCATTGTAAGCAAGCGCTTGCCAATCCTTCAAGCGTCAGAAAATCAGCCATAACCAGGCGGAGAAATGTGTAGACGACTTTATCATGTGGGGTTATGTCCTATAACAGAGTGTCTATGATAAGAAATACACACAGTTATAGCAGGCTTACTGCCTAAAAACATATATATATATATATATATATATATATATATATATATATTCACAGAGTGAGACAAAAACAGGAATAAGACACCCTTTTCAATGCTTAGTTTCTCATTTCTATCCAAAATGGATGCTTTCAAGATTTCGGAGGGCTACAGCCAGGGACGTAGCTAAAGGCTCATGGGCCCTGGTGCAAAAATTCAGCTTGGGCCCCCCACTACAACTCCACCAGACACCTACGCGCACCTATACCCAGCCGCCTTGCCCAACATCCCCCATGGATGCCCCCACAGTATAATGCCCCCCATAGCTCCTTCCACAGTATATTGCCCCCACACAGTATAACGTTCCCCATAGCTGACCCGACACAATATAATGCTCCCCATAGCCGCCCCTACAGTATAACGCTTCTTACAGCTGCCCCCCACAGTATAATGCCCCCCATAGCTGCCCCCACACAGTATAATGTCCCCCATAGCTGCCCCACACAGTGGAATGTCCCCCATAGCTGCCCCACACTGTATAATGCCCCCCATAGCTGCGCCATACAGTATAATGCCCCACACAGTATAATGCCCCCCCATAGCTGCCCCCACAGTATAATGCCCCCACACAGTATAATGCCCGCCATAGCTGCCAGCACAGTATAATGCCCCCACACATTATAATACTCCCCATTGCTGCCCCATACAGTATAATGCTCCCCATAGCTGCCACCCACACAGTATAATGCCCCCTATACTTTCCCCCACACAGTATATTGCCCCCTATAACTGCCGCCACATTAAAATGCTCCTTATAGCTTCCCACACATATAACTGCCCTCCACACAGTATAATGCCCCCATAACTGCCCTCCACACTGTATAATGCGCCCCCACATTATAATGCCCCCCATTTCTGCCCCCACAGTAAAATGCCCCCCATAGCTGCCCCCACAGTAAAATGCCCCCCATAGCTGCCCCCACAGTATATTGCCACCCATAGCTGCTCCATACGCTATAATACCCGCCATACAGTATAATGCCCCCATACAGTATAATGGCCCCCATAGCTGCCCCATACAGTATAATGCTCCTATAGCTGCCACCATATCAGCCCCCTCCCATACCCAGTATAATGCCCCCATATGTGCCTAATAGAAAAATAATAAAATAATTACTTACCTATCCCCGTTCCCACAACTAGTGGAGGAGATCCTTCTCCTCCTTTGGCCTGTGCTATGTGTGACTCGGTCACTACATCGCTCCAGTCTGCGCCGAGCCGCTCATAGCACAGTGAATTCTGGAGCAAGGAGCCATCAACTCCTTGCTCCAGCATTGAATTCAACTGTATCTTCGTCCTGAGGACGCAGATACAGTTGGAACCGGGACCAATGGGGTCAGCGCTGTGTGGCAATGGGGATCCTGTGGGTACCCCAGGCTTAGGGGCCTGGTCACAACTTCGATAGTTGCAACCGCTATAGCTACGCCACTTGCTACAGCAGGATACATCATCGATATACCCAATTATCTAATAGGTAGTTTTTGATGGATAGTTTTAAGAGTGGATACTAAAAAGAAAAGTATTTAATTTATACTCTTCTTAACTTTAAGGCTTATTAATAATAATAATAATGATAATAATAATAATAATAATAATAATAAGAAGAAGAAGAAGAAGCATCAAACTGCCCTGTGTGGGCCTGGCATTGCAGTTATATGAGTGATTCCTGACTTTTGACTCACTCCATGTACCACAGAATAAAGGTCGGGCAGCTCAAGAAGAAGTGAATCTTAAAATTGCCAAATCAATTTGTCCAGCCTACCAATCAGTGAGACGCAGATATTGAACTTGGCAAATGAATTCAATCATCGCTATTTGACATGATTTTTTATTCATTTATTTCCCATTCCTAATATAGCTCTAACATAGCATAGACGTAATCACTCATATCAGTCCCTAACCCCAGGAGCTCATAATCTATTTTCCCTATCTCTCACACACCAAGAGCAATTTCATAAGAAATCAATTGTCCTATCAGTTTGTATTGAGAATGAGGAAACCCATACAAGCACAAAAATAAAAACTCCAAGCAAATGTTGTTCCTGGCTGGTCCTAGGACACCAGTGGTATTAATAACCGAGTAGCCCCTCCCCCAAGTTATGCCTCTGCATTACGGTGCCACTTATCCTGATTGAATAAGAGTTACTACATGACCCCCAGGTCCCTTTATTCCAAAGCATTTTTATATGCAGTCACGTGGTGCGATTTAGCCAAGTATGCAGAGATGTTGTAAATGATATACTATGTGCTTTGGGTGGCGATCAAGTTTGATCACCACTGGTGGTGTCTGCTGCATCTTTTCAGTTGATTGAATAGTACCCACTGAGATGTTTACTATAGTATCCAAGATATTCTCTAACTTAAATGGAAAGACCTCCCTATAAGAAACCACAAGACAATGTTTCTCTAGCTGGTCTCCCATAAAACTTGTGTTAATAATAATTAAAAAATAATTAAAAAAAGAAATAAGCCCCAAAGGTCCAGGAGATGAAAAAAATCTTATTAGAAGGGGATAGGGTCAATTTCTTCTGGATAACTCATGTGTACAATGTTAAAAAAAACAAAGATTGCAAAGCAATTAAGAGTGAGCATGCAGATGTTCTATATAGAATACAGAATCATCTCCTTTGGGGGCACCAAGGAACCCGTACAGTATTTTAAATATAAGGAGTTAAGGAGTACGCTTGGGACTTAAGAGAGGGGAGCCATGCTAAGGACTTAGGGGAGGGGCTATCTGGGGAATTAGGAGAGGGGAGCCTGTTGGAGTTTCAGGAGAGGGGAACCATGCTGGGGACTTAGGGAAGGGAAGCCATACTGGGGACTTAGGAGCGGGGAGCCATCCATGGAATTTAAGAGAAGGGAGCCATGCTGGGACTTAGGGGGAGAGGATCCATATTGGGACATAGGAGAGGGGAGTAATTCCGGGGACTTAGGAGAGGGGAGGCATGCTGGGACTTTAGAGAGTGGAGCCATGCTGGGGACAGGAGAGGGGAGCCATGCTTGACACTTTGAAGAGGGGAGCCATTCTGGGAGTTAGGGCAGCTATGCTAAGACTTAGGGGAAGGGTACTATACTGGGGACTTAGTATAGAGGAGTCACGCTGGGACTTCGGAGAGGGGAGCCATGCTGGTGATTAGGAATAAGAGGGGGAGCCATGGTGGGACTTAGTAAAGCAGATCTGTGCTAGGGACTAGGAATGAGAGGGGGCGTCATGTTGAGGACTGAGAAGAATAGCATACAGTAATATGCTGTTTTTCAACCTATGGCCCAGGCAGGATTATACTTCCCAGCTGCCGGAATACAGTAATGTCTACTATAAGAAATCTGTATCAATGATGGCATAATTTTGGGGTGTTTCATAATTCTGTGTAATGATTTGTGTCCCATAGGTGTTTGCTGACTGTATTACACACTTTAACCAGCATTCTGTGTATTTTTATCTTTGAGAGTGCCATTTCCATAAAAGACAATAATTTGGGCAATTTTGCATGGTCGTCTCAAAGAGGCTTCTCTGTATTTAATACCGATCACCACACAAGCCGGGTCCAGCCATCACTCCTTCCTGACACGCAGTAATCATACATCCGTGTAACTGTGAGACGAGAGTGGCAAACATTATTCCGGCAGTATGTTAACTAAGTCACATGTCACTTCTCCAATTACCCAAATTTGTCCCCAGTCAGATCTGAATGTTATAAAATGATAGGAGGCTATTCCTGTACAGTATGGCTCAGCCTCCGAGTGTGCGGCGACTTCTATCCGGAGATCAATCAAAGCTGAGGAGATTATTTTTGCATGATAGCAGATTCTATTAAATGTCACATGTCAGTCAAGCTTGTTTTTTATTCCTGGGTGCTACACTATAGGCAGATCCACTAGAAATACTGAGATATTGGGCTGAAGAATGAGGGTTCAGACCCAAGCAGTAAAATGGCTTCATGACATACAGGATGTGGGTGTAATGATGTTCCTGTTTTTATTATGGGTGCCCAGGGTCAAACTGGCTCACCAGAGTACCAGAGGGTTTGCCGATCGGCCCAGCTCAAGGGGGTAATACCTTAGAGGCAGGCCATGCAGTTGCTATGGGGCCCTTGGAAAAAGGGAACCCAACCCTCGTTGGTCCCATCCACTTTGTTACTGGGTGGCAAGAAATGGTGGTGGATTCCCATCTAAAAATCAACTTCATTGTAAAAAAGACCCTCCAGTCCCCCCATATAATGTGACTAGTAATGTATGGTCAACTTTTCCTGTATTCCGATCCTGTGTTTTCTGTTCTCCAAAACGGCCGCTGCAGTCTCAGACGTTGCTAAGGAGAGCTTCTTTGAAAGTCTGAGACACGTCCCCACCACCTCCACTGCCCTTCGATAAACCAGTGCTGATTGCGTTAGCTCGTGTGTCCGGCAGCGTCTACATAATCAGTGCTCGTCCATTGGAAGGCAGTGGAGGGGGTAGGGACGTGTCTCAGACTTCCAAAGAAGCTCTCCATAGCGAAGTTTGAGACAGCGGAAACCATCTTGGAGAGCGGAAACAAGAGACCGGAAAGCAGAACAGAGGCCAGATCATTCAGGAGATAGTAAGTTGACTATACAATTCCAAGGTGAGGAGGGTAATTGGCCCAAAGGCCATTGGAAGCATGTGGAGAGATAAATAGTGACCAAGTCTTTCTGTCCTGGGTGGTAAAACCAGCCACCATGAAGGTGCGCCCATTTTGGCCTTTGCTTTGGGGTGCACTCTTCTATGTAAGCCACTGGCACCGTAATTGGCCAAAATGATCCAGCAGAAGACAACGCCATTTAGAGCTGGAGAAAATCACTTGTGACTAGTGTCTACTTCTTATGAGATGATTAAGTAATATTCTATTCGATCTCATTGATGATCTGTCCTGTGTGTACAATGACAACGACAAAGCTCACGATGTGATTAAAAGGGGAGGTGTACAAGTTCTGTATAGATGGAGGGTGACCCTCAGAATTATTTCCTCTGGTGGACCCAAGGAATCCCAGTCCGACACTGTGAGTTCTCCCCCATTGTTTCCAGGGGATGGGGCGAGGAAACTTGTTTCTGGGACTTCCTACAAGTAAATAAAAAGAGTTAATGGGGTTTTCAAACCCATTAAAATAGGGGACAAATGCTGCAAAATGTAAAAACAAAAACAACCCAAAACAAATAATTTGCCATATACTTACCTCTTACATTTAGCACGTCTTGTTGAAATTGACCCATTAGTGATGTATCATCCAGTGACGTCACCTCGCGGTCATCAATTGTTCGCCGTAGTAAGGTGTCCATGTACGAAACATCACCCTGCAATGACTCCCCTTTCTTGTGATATTTCCCTTTTCGTACACAGAAGTCAGTTCACAGGTGGATGCATGGTGTGGAGGGGGAAGGAGGACAATTGCAATAACGCATGGCCAGTATCAGTCCTTAAAGGATATGTTACGTTTTGCAGCCAAATGTTTTTTGGATTTAGCAAGAAAAAAAACAAATCGATCAACTTTGTAAACATTTCCTATGGTTTTGTGTCTGTAGCTCCTATGCAAACTTGTGTCTCCATGGTTACAGACTACAAACAAACCCTGTGTGTAGTCTGATCCTGTAGCCACTCAATCATCCCTCTCCTCTTGATAACCTACAGAAAGAGGAGGCAGATGGATGGAGTAACACACGACTGCAGGGTGAGACTACACACAGGGTTTGTTTGAAGTCTGTAACCATGAAGACACATAAGTCTGCATAGGAGCTGTAGACACAAAACGGTAGGCGATTTTTATTCAAGACCACTTGTGAAAAAGATGTATTGGAGCATTAAAAAAAAAAAGTAGCCGAAGAGAACATACACATACAGTTTTCACATTCTTGCTGCTATAGATCATGATTTCAGAGCCCAATAAAGGAAGAGCCAAAGAGAGAGGGGACAGGGAGGAGCGAGCAGGGCTAATGCATTTTTTTGTAGCTTGGATGACTTTGTGACAAAATGACAGCTCCATAGCTTCTAAATATGGCTGCTAAATATTATTGACTTCCTAGACCCACCCAGAAGAAGACAAGGTCAGGAGTAGAACTGGTTGGCATAGGAAGAAATCACAGCGCATAGTGATAGAACAGGAGGAGTCCTCGGCACGGCCAAGTACTGAGCCCAGTAAGTCAGTATTTCTGAAAGATTTAATCCAAGGCAACAAGGTGTGGAGTTAGATACGGAGGACATTCACAGTGGGCACAATGCTCCTCCAAGAGAATTGTTCACGGGAGACGGGCGGCTGTTGGTAGAAGAGACTCTTGACGTTCTGATAAGTCGCTGTTGGATTTAAAGTGGACTATAACCAATAAAAGAATCATAAAATAGAAGTGCGGAGAGTGAAGAAGTGTAGTCAGCGGCAGACAAGGAGGACGACGTGACCTAAATCTAAGACTACCAAGTGTCTGACCTAGAAGTCAAGAACCCCAGAGTCCAGGAGAGCTGACACTCCGACAAAAATACATTCCATTAAGAGTCACTTGATAGATTGAAAGACATTGTGCTTCGTGCTATTAATGCCAATGGCTTTAACCCCTTAAAGGGACATTCAATCTAGAGATGTAGCAGAGTTGAATTTTCCACCATGCATAGAAGAAATACAGGGTAGGCCATTTATATGGATACACCTAAATAAAATGGGAATGGTTGGTGATATTAACTTCCTGTTTGTGGCACATTAGTATATGGGAGGGGGGAAACTTTTCAAGCTGGGTATTGACCATGGCGGCCATTTTGAAGTCGGACATTTTGTATCCAACTTTAGTTTTTCAATGGGAAGACACATGTGACACATCAAACTTATCGAGAATTTCACAAGAAAAACAATGGTGCGCTTGGTTTTAACGTTACTTTATTCTTTCATGAGTTGTTTACAAGTTTCTGATCACTTATAAAATGTGTTCAAAGTGCTGCCCATTGTGTTGGATTGTCAATGCAACCCTCTTCTCCCACTCTTCACACACTGATAGCAACACCGCAGAAGAAATGCTAGCACAGGCTTCCAGTATCCGTAGTTTCAGTTGCTGCACATCTCGTATCTTCACAACATAGACAATTGCCTTCAGATGACCCCAAAGATAAAAGTCTAAGGGGGTCAGATCGGGAGACCTAGGGGGCCATTCAACTGGCCCACGACGACCAATCCACTTTCCAGGAAACTGTTCATCTAGGAATGCTCGGACCTGACACCCATAATGACATAAATAACTCATGAAAGAATAAAGTAACGTTAAAACCAAGCACAGCATTGTTTTTCTTGTGAAATTCTCGATAAGTTTGATGTGTCACATGACCCTCTTCCCATTGAAAAAAAGTTGGATACAAAATGGCCGACTTCAAAATGGCCGCCATGGTCAACACCCAGCTTGAAAAGTTTCCCCCCTCCCATATGCTAATGTGCCACAAACAAGAAGCTAATATCACCAACCATTCCCATTTTATTTAGGTGTATCCATATAAATGGCCCACCCTGTAGTTTACCGGCAGTCCTATGGAAAGCCAACAACAAGCTCAACTCGGCTACATTGAAAAAACTTTTAATCAGTAAAGTTTATCTTACAGCCCGGGGCATTGCTGGTGAGGGCCTGGCAGGCATGTGTCCTGGGTGCCAACGGATACAGTACTAGGGCAGCAAACAGTGCCCTGCCTTTGCTTACTGTATCTCCATTTGCTGTTAAATGTTGTCTATTGTTACCTGTTATCAGCCGTGCAGCACAGTTATTTTGAACTTTTCAGAAACCTTTCTTGGAGTTTCAGAAAAGTTGAAAGATTTTAGCCCGAAGTAAAAAAGGCAGGGAGCTCGGTAGTGCACCAAGGATCCTTGGGAAGTAGCAGAGATAGTGGAAGGAGCAGGGTGCTCAGCAGCGCAGAGTATTTCAGTAGATGAGTCTGCCGATCTGGAGGGAGGCAGTGACCTGTCCACTCACATAATAATGTTAATGAGGAAAAAGTTGCATGTGAAAAGGGGAATAGAGACAAGTGGGGGATCACTGACTCAGAAATTGTAAAAGCAGCAGGGTCCCCATGCAGCACAGAGTATTTTAAGAGAAGAGTGTGCTGGTTTTAAAGGAAGGCAGTGACCAGTTAACTTATCTGATTATGTTAGTAAGGACAATGGATGACAAGGGGCATCATGATGTAAAGAGCGTAGGAGAGCACTGGTGGAATTAGATAACATAAAAAGGAGGGTCACCCATCGGCACAGAGTATTTCAGGAGATGAGCGTGTTGATGTTGTGGGAGGCAGTGACCAGTCTACCCATGTGATGAAAATAGTGAAGAAAGGGTAGTATGTGACCTGGGGAAGTGTCATGATATGAGGAGTGGGCTGGAGACAAAAGGCAGGTCACAGCAGCACAGAGTATTTTAGGATATGTTAGTGAGAACAGGTATACATTACAGGAAAAAAAGATATGAGCAGGTTATTTCAGCAAAAATAATATCAGCCATCATCTAAGAATCTTGTCAAAATGATGCAAAACAGTTTTGGAAATCCTACGCAGCACTGTGCAGAACACGGATCACACATCCAAAAAGTTTTGCCTGGTGAGCGGTACGACTTTTATTCTCAGATCTTACTGAAAAAAAGAAAAGCAAAGAACGAAAAACACAGAGCCCTTTTGGCTATCACAACACCCATACAATCATCAGAAATAAAGTTCAGTCATCGTGATAGACATGCTGGATAAAAAATACCCAATAATGAGGGACGATTCCCCCGCAGCTGCATCGCGGCAGATGTAGACGGTCCGAGCCGAATGCGGTGCCAGACAGCCGGGATACTGGAGCCGTTATATATCCGGGGCATTGAGATAGAGATCAACTCTCAGAAGGGTTCATGTTCCTGTCCGTCTGATCTCAAGTCTGACCCGGAGACGGACCACGAGCTGTTACTAGCAATCCCCTGATCAAAGGCGAGAGGACATTTACAGCAGATAATCGTGGAAGTTGATTCGCTGACGTCGTAATTTTTGACGCCTCTAATCCATACTTGTCAACTCTCCCGAAACATGCCAGAAAGAGTAGACCTCCCAGACTCCCGGTGGAGCAGGCAAATCTGCCGGTTGCCCACTTCTTAACCAAATACTCACCTCTCGCTTTTCTAAGGGCAAAGCCCCACGTGGCGAAATTGCTCTGGAATTCCGCTGCGGATACTCCGCAGCGTTAATCCGCAGCGGAGCCGTTTCTCCATTGCCTTCCACTGCTTTTTAGTAGGGTTCGTTTAGACGATGCGGAAAATTCCGCTGCGGAGCATAGGCTGCGGTGCGGAATTTGGTGTCCGCAGCATACAATGGATGTTGCGGACGTGTGGCGGACTGGTTGCGGACTCATTGCGGAAGTTCTCCATTGACTTCAATGGAGATTCTAAATTCCGCAATGAAGTTCGCAGATGTCATGTACATGTTATGTGTGCTGCGGAGCGTCTTTGTTTTACTAACATGACATTTCTTCATTCTGGCTGGACCTATGTATTTCTAGGTCTACAGCCAGACTGAGGAAGTCAATGGGGCTCCCGTAATTACGGGAGCGTTGCTAGGCGACGTCAGTAAATAGTCACTGTCCAGGGTGCTGAAAGAGTTAAGCGATCGGCAGTAACTGTTTCAGCACCCTGGACAGTGACTTCCGATCCCAATCTACAGCAACCTGTAAAAAAAATAGAAGTTCATACTTACCGAGAACTCCCTGCTTCTTCCTCCAGTCCGGCTTCCCAGGATGACGTTTCAGTCTAAGTGACGGCTGCAGCCAATCACAGGCCAATCACAGGCTGCAGCGGTCATATGGACTGCCGCGTCATCCAGGGAGGTCGGGCTGGATGCCGAAAGAGGGACGCGTCACCAAGACAACGGCCGGTAAGTATGAAATTCGTTTACTTTCACTAGGGAAAGGGCTGTCCCTTCTCTCTATCCTGCACTGATAGAGAGAAGGGAAGCACTTTCACCTCAATACGCAACGGCCAGTCCGCATCAATTTACTCCACATTTTGGGCAGATCCGCAACAGAATCTGCAACGCAGATTCTGTGCGGCATTGATGCGGACAGTTGCGGAAGAAATACGCCACGTGGGGCCATGCCCTTAGAGTCTTTTTTACTCTCGAGAACCGCTGCAGACAACGTCCCGAAACTCGTGTGGCGTCAGGACGTTGCCTGCATTGGCGCCAGGTAATGAAGAGGACTGTAGGAACAGGGAGAGGTGAGTATCTGCACTTCTGGTCTGAGATCTGAATTACTTTAGGGGGGGGGGGGTCTGTATTTTTATTTATTTATTAACTACTATAATACTGCCCCCTATGTACAAGAATATAACTACTATAATACTGCCCCCTATGTACAAGAATATAACTACTATAATACTGCCCCCTATATACAAGAATATAACTACTATAATACTGCCCCCTATATACAATAATATAACTACTATAATACTGCTCCTATATACAAGAATATAACTACTATAATACTGCTCCTATATACAAGAATATAACTACTATAATACTGCCCCTATATACAAGAATATAACTACTATAATACTGCCTCTATATACAAGAATATAACTACTATAATACTGTCTACTATATACAAGAATATATCTACTATAATACTGCCCCCTATATACAAGAATATAACTACTATAATACTGCCCCTATATACAAGAAGATAACGACTATAATACTGCCCCCTATGTACAAGAATATAACTACTATAATACCGCCCCTATATACAAGAATATAACTACTATAATACTGCCCCCTACATACAAGAATATAACTACTATAATACTGCCCCTATATACAAGAATATAACTACTATAATACTGCCCCCTATATACAAGAATATAACTAGTATAATACTGCCCCCTATATACAAGAATATAACTACTATAATACTGCTCCTATATACAAGAATATAACTACTATAATACTGCCCCCTATGTACAAGAATATAACTACTATAATACTGCCCCTATATACAAGAATATAACTACTATAATACTGCTCCTATATACAAGAATATAACTACTATAATACTGCCCCCTATATACAAGAATATAACTACTATAATACTGCCCCTATATACAAGAATATAACTACTATAATATTGCCTCATATATACAAGAATATAACTACTATAATACTGCTCCCTGTGTATAAGAATATAGCTACTATAATACTGCTCCCTATATACAAGAATATAACTACTATAATACTGCTCCCTATATACAAGAATATAACTACTATAATACAGCTTCCTATGTATAAGAATATAGCTACTATAATACTGCTCCCTATACACAAGAATATAGTTACTATAAAACTGCCCCCTATATACAAGAATAAAACTACTATAATACTGTCCCCTATATACAAGAATATAACTACTATAATACTGCCTCCTATATACAAGAATATAACTACTATAATACTGCCCCCTATATACAAGAATATAACTACTATAATACTGCCCCTATACACAAGTATATAACTACTATAATACTGCCCCTATATACAAGAATATAACTAGTATAATACTGCCCCTATATACAAGAATATAACTACTATAATACTGCCCCTATACACAAGTATATAACTACTATAATACTACTCCTATATACAAGAATATAACTAGTATAATACTGCCCCCTATATACAAGAATATAACTACTATAATACTGCTCCTATATACAAGAATATAACTACTATAATACTGCTCCCTATATACAAGAATATAACTACTATAACACTGCCTCCTATGTACAGGAATATAACTACTATAATACTGCCCACTATATACAAGAATATAACTACTATAATACTGCCCCTATATACAAGACTATAACTACTATAATACGGTCCCCTATATACAAGAATATAACTACTATAATACTGCCCCTATATACAAGAATATAACTACTATAATACTGCCCCTATATACAAGAATATAACTACTATAATACTGCCCTCTATATACAAGAATATAACTACTATAATACTGCCCCTATATACAAGAATATAACTACTATAATACTGCCCTCTATATACAAGAATATAACTACTATAATACTGCTCCCTATATACAAGAATATAACTACTATAATACTGCATACTATATAAAAGAATATAACCACTATAATACTGCCTCCTATATACAAGAATATAACTACTTTAATACTGCTCCTATATACAAGAATATAACTACTATAATACTACTCTCTATATACAAGTATATAACTACTATAATACTGCTGCTATCTACAAGAATATAACTACTATAATACTGCCCCCTATATACAAGAATATAACTACTATAATACTGCCCACTATGTACAAGAATATAACTACTATAATACTGCTCCTATATACAAGAATATAACTACTATAATACTACCCCCTATATACAAGAATATAACTACTATAATACTGCCCCTATATACAAGAATATAACTACTATAATACTACCCCCTATATACAAGAATATAACTACTATAATACTGTCCCTATATACAAGAATATAACTACTATAATACTGCTCCTATATACAAGAATATAACTACTATAATACTACCCCCTATATACAAGAATATAACTACTATAATACTGCCCCTATATACAAGAATATAACTACTATAATACTGCCCCTATATACAAGAATATAACTACTATAATACTGCCTTCTATATACAAGAATATAACTACTATAATACTGCCCCTATATATAATAATATAACTACTATAATACTGTCCCCTATATACAAGAATATAACTACTATAATACTGCCCCTATATACAAGAATATAACTACTATAATACTGCCCCTATATACAAGAATATAACTACTATAATACTGCCTTCTATATACAAGAATATAACTACTATAATACTGCCCCTATATATAATAATATAACTACTATAATACTGCCCCCTATATACAAGAATATAACTACTATAATACTGCCCCTATATACAAGAATATAACTACTATAATACTGCCCCTATATACAAGAATATAACTACTATAATACTGCCCCCTATATACAAGAATATAACTACTATAATACTGCTCCCTATATACAAGAATATAACTACTATAATACTGCCCCTATATACAAGAATATAACTACTATAATACTGCCCTCTATATACAAGAATATAACTACTATAATACTGCCTCCTATGTACAAGAATATAACTACTATAAGGGTATGTTCACACACCTTATTTTCAGCTGTTTTTCGGTTGTAAACGTCCCAAAAAATGGCTGAAAATTCAGAAGGGCCTTTTTTTTTACGCAGCCGTTTTTCAAAACGTCCGCGTAAAAAAAACAGCCGCGAAAAATAAGTGCATGTCACTTCTTGAGCTGTTTTCTGAGCCGTTTTTCATTGAATCTATAGAAAAGCAGCTCCAAAAACAGCCGTAAAAAACGCAGCGAAAAACGCGAGTGGCTTCCCTTGAAACAGCTCTGCATTTTCAGACGTTTTTGGTAAAGCGTGTGAACATACCTTTTTACTGCCCCCTATGTACAAGAATATAACTAGCATCTGGACTTGTATCTTCATTTATCAGCTGCACAATTTATAGGATTGAGATTTGTTGATTTCGATGTGAACTGCTCCTCATTATGAAGAGACGCTATCCATGGGCGTTAGATTTGAGCAAAAACTGCATAACTCAACTACGATTCACAAGAAGCGCCTATTGCAGAGCGCAGCATAAATTCTCCAACATTTCATGTCTTTACCTATACAAATAAGACGTCTTGGGAACGAAAAGCGCCTAAAAGTCATAGACCACAGAGCGCATTGAGCGTAGAGAACTGTCAGCGCTTCCAGTGATGGTGCAGTAATTACCTGTCCTCCGTCACTTCTACAGAAGCCGCATGTGTTTAGAGGAAGGAGCTCATTTTCCATGTTCTTTAATTGTAGGAACGTTCCAGCAACCAAAGGATTATGGGTAATGGTTAATAGTAAGAAATTAATTTGTGGTACAAACAGCGTCTTGAGTTCATGGTGTCAATACTCAGACTTGCTCTTCAGAGCAGGAAGGAGTCAGACGTGAAGGTAATTAAAGGTAGGACGCTGAATTTTGCCGTGGATCTGGAGGAGATCGATTTTGGTTATTTCATGGATCTCAAATCCACAAAGTTCAAGATTTTTGCTCATGGGGGATTACTTCAGAAGTGGAAAGGATAAAATTGGAGTTTACAAGTCAAAAGTTGCAGCAATTTTAAGATACATTCTCCAAGGGTAGCCCCACTCTAGAGATGAAACAACCTGCGAAAATTCGCTTTTCAGGATTTCGTAAATTACCTTTTAAGGAGCCGTATTTGTCACATATAAGACAATGAAGGCTGAAAAACTTTTATACAAAGTCCTAATTCATCCTCCGTTGTCTTATAGGAAAATATGACCTCGTATTAGGACATTCGCTCAAGGGCAGAACGCCAGCAAAGGGTATTTTGATAAATTCGCTTATTGCGATTCCGAAAAAGTTGTGGCTGCTAAAAACGGCATATCAATTCCATATGATACCATTCTATTGATGAAGTTATGTTCCAGGTTGACACTCTACATTGATTTCTCGGAAAACCAAAGTAGGAGGAGAAGTTAGCTACTTCCTCCCTCACTGACATCACCATTTACTACATTTCCCAGGTTTCCTCGTGTGTCAGATACAACCCAGATACATTCGGAAACAGATATTAGATTGTGTTTCACAATTTACAGGCAGGAATTCAATAATTTATGTCTCTAGGCAGGAAAAGAATGCCAGGGGAGGAGCCTCTGTGTGACTTGGTGACAGAAAATGGAGTCCCGTGAGAGCCAATATGGCTGACAATGATGACTTCTGACAGCTATTTCCTATACCGTCAACTGAAGGTACGGGAAGAGGCGAAAGAGCACAAACAGCTGAACTTGCAAGAAAAAAACTGCATATACAGATGTAGGAAGCGCAACTCGACAAACGGCGCTCCATTTTCGTTAACGTAGGGCGATGCGCTATTAAATCAATGTGCCGTTCTAATAGTAAGTGCATTATAACGGTGCTTTATGTAAGTTACGTAGCGTGCCATGGCGTTCTACGTAGATAGAATAACATGCCGTTTGTCAAGTTGGAGCTGGCTACATCTATAGTTGCTAAGCTGAACACCTGTGGGTTTGAATTTAGAAAGAGACCGTCACTTTAAAATGGTTTTCTGGTTTAATGTGAATAAAGGCTAATTATTGTATCATGAAAAGCTTCTATAATTTTGTAATTAACGTTGTGTTTCAATTGTTTACCATTTTAAAAGATCTCTGCTTGCTCTAAGTGAAAAGAAACATTTCTTGGTTTTTTTTTTATCCAGAAGCTGATAATGTCCAACTGTCTAAGGCGCAGAAAAAGCTCTCGTACACTGTAACGAGTGATGCACCTGTGTTAATTTGACATGATCGTGATGGGTTATCAGCCTCTCCATTCACTGACAGGAAGGAGAGATCTTGAAAATGTTGATGATTTGATACACAAATTATATTAGAAAGTTGCAGATGATACAATGATTAAGTTTTACTCATATAAATTTCCTGCCTCCCTAACCGTCCTGAATCAAGCGGGACAGTCCTGGGTTCCAGACGGTGTCCTGCTATCCCGGGAGGCCAACGAATTTTCTCAGTTTCAACTGTATCTGCATCCGTAGGATGCAGAAATAGTTAAAGTGTAGCTAAACGTTTGACAAACTTCTGACATGTCATAGTGACATGTCAGAAGTTTTGATTGGTGGGAGTCCGAGCACTGAGACCCCCGCCAATCGCTCAAACTAAGCGGCAGAAACGCTCGTGTTAGCGCTTAGCCGCTTCGTGTCTGTTCGGTTTTCCGGAAATCAATGTATCGACGTACGGGCTCAATATAAATTAAATGAGCCCGTCCTCCGATACATCGGCTTTCCGGAAAAAGCTGAACAGACCCGAAGCGCCTAAGCGCTCACACGAGAACTTCTGCCGCTTCGTTTGAGCGATTGGTGGGGGTCTCCGTGCTCGGACTCTCAGCAATCAAAACTTCTGACATGTCACTATGACATGTCAGAAGTTTGTCAAAAGTTTATTTACCCTTTAAATACAATGGTGGAGCAGGGAGCCGCCAGCTTCCTGCTGCACCATTAACCCTATTAATAGGAGCCAGTATGTAGCACAATACAATAGCACGATCCAACGATCGCCTGTTCAAGTCCCCTTGGATTAATTTAAACAAGAGACAAAAAAAAAAAAAAATTACATTTTTATTTAATGTGCAAAAGAATATTAAAAGTTTTAAAAAAACTTTTGCCTTTTTTTTCCTAAAGTAATGTAAAAATTAATTTGTAAAAATCAACTAAATTGGTATAGCTGCATCTGCAAAAGTCCGAACTATTCTAATATATTATGTTATTTAACCCACACGGGGAACACTGTTAGGGCGGGTTCACACATGGCGGATTTTCACTTAAATTCCGCTGCGGACACTCCGCAGCGTTAATCCGCAGCGGAGCCGTTTCTCCATTGACTTTCACTTTAATTTCGCAGTGTTCGTTTACACGATGCGTACAATTCCGCTGCGGAGCATAGGCTGCGGAGCGGAATGTGGTGTCCGCAGCATGCTCTGTCTGTTGCGGAGCAGTGGCGGACTGGTTGCGGACTCATGGCGGAATTTCTCCATTGACTTCAATGGAGATTCTAAGTTCCGCAATGAAGTCCGCAGCTGTCATGCACATGTTATGTGTGGTGCGGAGCGTATTGGTTTTTTAACATGACATTTCTTCATTCTGGCTGGACCTATGTATTTCTAGGTCTACAGCCAGACTGAGGAAGTCAATGGGGCTCCCGTAATGACGGGAGCGTTGCTAGGAGACGTCAGTAAATAGTCACTGTCCAGGGTGCTGAAAGAGTTAAGCGATCGGCAGTAACTGTTTCTGCACCCGGGACAGTGACTACCGATCCCAATATACATGTATCTGTAAAAAAACATATAAGTTCATACTTACCGAGAACTCCCTGTTTCTGTCTCCAGTCCGGCCTCCCAGGATGACGTTTCAGTGGAAGTGACGGCTGCAGCCAATCACAGGCCAAGCACAGGCTGCAGCGGTCACATGGACTGGCGCGTCATCCAGGGAGGTCGGGCTGGATGCCGAAGGAGGGACGCGTCATCAAGACAACGGGCGGTAAGTATGAATTTCTTTTACTTTCACTAGGGAAAGTGCTGTCCCTTCTCTCTATCCTGCACTGATAGGGAGAAGGGAAGCACTTTTCCTGCAGTCCGCAGCGGCCAGTCCGCATCAATTTTCTGCACATTTTGTGCAGATCCGCAGCCGTAATCCGCAACCCGGATTAGGTGCGGCATTGATGCGGACAGTTGCGGAGGAATTCCGCCATGTGTGGTCATGCCCTAAAAAAAATTTACAAAAAATGGCAGAATTGCTGGTTTTTGATCACTTTAGCTCACCAAAAAAATTGATAAAAAAGTGATCAAAAAGTCACATGTACCCTAAAAGGATACCGATAAAAACTTCAATGTGCAAAAAATAAGCCCTCATACCGCTCAATCGATGCAAAAATTAAAAAAAAAGTTATGGCTCAGAATACGGCGACACAAAACTATTTTTGTTAAACAAATGTTTTTTTCTTTGTAAAAGTACTAAAAAATAAAAAAAAACAATAAATATTTGGTATCACCGTAATCATATCGACCCGCAGAATAAAGTTGACCTCTTTTTTACCGCACAGTGAACGCCATAAAAACTAAACCCAAATAAACAATGAAGAGTCAATAGTTGTTCCTATTCCACCCCACAAATATTTTTTTTAGGTTTCGCAGTACATTATATGGTATAATAAATGGAAGCTTTAAAACCTAAAAGATGTCGTGCAAAAATACAAGCTGCGTACGGCTGTGTCGGAGGTAAAACAGAACAGTTAGGGTATGTTCACACGGCCAAATTACGGACATAATTCGGGCGTTTTACGCCTGGAATTACGTCCGAAATTACGGCATGAAAGCGTTGACAAACATCTGCCCATTGAAAGCAATGGGCTGACGTTTGTCTGTTCACACGAGGCGTATATTTACGCGTCGCTGTCAAAAGACGGCGCGTAAATAGACGCCCGTGCCAAAGAAGTGTCATGTCACTTCTTCAGACGTAAATGGAGCCGTTTTCCATGGACTCCATGGAAAACCAGCTCCAGTTACGTCCGTAATGGACGCGGCGTTCAAGCGCCTGCACATGCCGTTACGGCTGAAATGACGGGGCTGTTTTCTCCTGAAAACAGCCCCGCAATTTCAGCCGTTACGGACGCTGCCGTGTGAACATACCCTTATAGCTTTTGTAATGCGTGGTGGAAATTTTTTTTATGAAAAAAAGACAATTGCGACTCCCAGGATATGTATTATTTTGTATCTTTTTTAAGGCGGAATTCGCCGCAGATTCAGCCGCAAATTTCCTTCTCCAATTCATTTCAATAAAAGATGGACGCTTCTTTTTCCCGAATAGTTCCGCGGCGGGACCCTCCACGCATAATCCGCTGTGTGAACAAGCCCTTTGAGAAAGGGAACAGTGTGCAAAATTGTTAACACATCGTTGTTCGTAACTTCTTTCTCTATAACAGGTGCCTAAAGTTATGTACTACTGTACGCCATGTCAGGGTATATATATATATATATCAGGCCCGGCCGCACATGGTGCATCACCTGCTCCTACCGAAGGGGGCGCTACAGATGGCCTGGGACCAGAGCCTTGTGAACACCATGAATCTTGTATGACAGTATCACTTAGGCCTTAGTCACACGAACATTGAAATCGGCCCCCACATGACTGTATAAAAAAATCAATATACTTCTTTGGGGCTGTTCACACGGCCCATGAAAAAATAGGATATGTCCTATTTTTGCCCTTTTTCACGGATCCCTTAATAGACTCAAGTATTTTTAGGGATCTGAATGGTAAACCTGACCTGTTAAGCAGTGATATGGAATGCTTTTGCCATAAAATCAGATTAATTCTATGTCCTACACAGTAGACATTTTCGGCCCACCCTATTTCTCAACTTTTTGAACCAACTTTTTCATATTTTTTTTACCTCTTTATCTCCTGTTTACTATACGGAAGTTGACAGCATAGACACAGGCTTAACCAAGAGCTCCTGGGCCCCAATGCAAAATCTGCATCAGCCCCCCCCCCACCCCACTTGCCATGTGCCATTTAGGGCATGACCACACGTGGCGGATTTCCTCCGCAACTGTCCGCATCAATGCCGCACAGAATCTGCGTCGCAGATTCTGCTGCGGATCTGCACAAAATGTGCAGTAAATTGATGCGGACTGGCTGCTGCGGACTGCGGGAAAAGTGCTTCCCTTCTCCCTATCAGTGCAGGATAGAGAGAAGGGACAGCACTTTCCCTAGTGAAAGTAAAAGAATTTCATACTTACCGGCCGTTGTCTTGGTGACGCGTCCCTCTTTCGGCATCCAGCCCGACCTCCCTGGATGACGCACCAGTCCATGTGACCGCTGCAGCCTGTGCTTGGCCTGTGATTGGCTGCAGCCGTCACTTAGACTGAAACGTCATCCTGGGAGGCCGGACTGGAGACAGACGCAGGGAGTTCTCGGTAAGTATGAACTTATATGTTTTTTTACAGATACATGTATATTGAGATCGGTAGTCACTGTCCCGGGTGCAGAAACAGTTACTGCCGATCGCTTAACTCTTTCAGCACCCTGGACAGTGACTATTTACAGACGTCTCCTAGCAACGCTACCGTCATTACGGGAGCCCCATTGACTTCCTCAGTCTGGCTGTAGACCTAGAAATACATAGGTCCAGCCAGAATGAAGAAATGTCATGGTAGTAAAAACAATACGCTCCGCAGCACACATAAGATCTGCGGACTTCATTGCGGAATTTTGACTCTCCATTGAAGTCAATGGAGAAATTCCGCCATGAGTCCGCCACTGCTCCGCAACAGACAGAGCATGCTGCGGACACCAAATTCCGCTCCGCAGCCTATGCTCCGCAGCGGAATTTTACGCCTCGTCTAAACGAACACTGCTAAATTAAAGTGTAAGTCAATGGACAAACGGCACCGCTGCGGATTAACGCTGCGGAGTGTCCGCAGCGGAATTTAAGTGAAATTCCGCCACGTGTGAACCCGCCCTTATTCTACTGGTGTCTTCTTATGGGGCAGAGGGACCTCTGGGCCCCCACATTCACCAGCGCCCAAAGGTGGCTGCTAACTTTGCACACCCTAAAGATATGCCTCTGAGGATAGAATCTGGTAAATTGTTGAGCTGTTGAAATTATTTTAACCTATTTAAGAAAAAAATTCAGGAAAGCTGAGTGACAATCAAGCTGTTACCCAACTTTGCCTATTCCTGAATGGTACATTTGTGATATGGAATGCTCTTACCATAAAATCTGATTCATTCTACACCCCACATAAGTAGCCTGTCAATTTTCCGCACATGAGCATGTTTTTATTTTTTTTAAACTTTTTGAAAAACTTTTTGAACTTTTTGTTTTTGCTTCATTGATCTCATTTTATGTTTTCTACAGCGCAGCAGACAGCATAGGATCTGACATAAGAACAAGTATTCTTCTCTGGCAGCTTCCGAACAATAAGG
The DNA here is from genome assembly GCF_050947455.1 of Rhinoderma darwinii. Lineage (NCBI taxonomy): Eukaryota > Metazoa > Chordata > Amphibia > Anura > Rhinodermatidae > Rhinoderma > Rhinoderma darwinii. The sequence goes on along the minus strand of NC_134688.1, from coordinate 14,335,786 downwards.
CCTTTTTTTAAAATAATTTGATGAAAACAACGGGAGCGTAATCGATAGGAAAATTCTCAGTTTAAATGCTCGGAGCTTCTTTCCAAGAGTTATTGATGGAGGGTTATTTAGGCACTTACATTCTCAGTATTAAATATTTAGAAATGCATCAATAGACAATTAAGAGCAAATCTTTGGATAAATGCAGCAATTACAGCATTAAACGCCGGCTTTTTCTGGAATGAAAGTGTCTGGATATTGTTTGTTGAACTGAATGTACGGTCGTTTGCCTATATGTGTCAATAACTTGAGGCGTAGACGTAAAATATAATTTATTTTAGTGTACACCCAGCTGATCTATACCAGGCTGCAATTAGAAAGTCGTTGTAGATCAGTCTTAAAGGCACAGGTTCCTAATATTGTTTAAAGAGCAATTTAAAGGGGATGCATTAAGGCCGGGTTCCCACGTAGAGTAAATGCTGCTGAATTTAATAAATCGACCTGCGGTGCGGAATTTAACTCCGCAACACGTCAATTTGGGCTGCATTTTTGTGGATTTTCTGTTACGGGTTTTCCCCCATTGAATTCAATGGGGATGCAAAACCCACAACATAAAGCCAAGTGTTGCGACTTACAATTACGCCGCAAAATCGCAACTTCTGGCAAAAAAAAAATCATACTTACCCACAATGCCCTCCTTCTTCCTGCAGCCAATCACAGGCTGCAGCGTCACATGGCCTGCAACGTCACCCGCACTACGCGCAGAGGAGACGAAGGGGGTAAGTATGAACGCTTTCTTCTGCAGCGGAAATTTTCGTCTGAAAAAACACACCACAATGCGGTGCGATTTTACGGACGGAATGTACTGAGGGTTCCAGGACGGACACGCTGCGTGATTTTTAAGCAGCATATCCGACCCATGGGAAACCGGTCCAAATGGTACCGGGGGAAAATTACAACTTGTCCTGCAAAAAAACAAGTCCTCATACGGCTATGTCAATGAAAAAATAAAAAAGTTATGGCTTTTTGAATGTGGGAAGACAAAAATGAAAACACAAAAGGGGTTAAAAAAAAAAAAAAAAGAGAAAAATAGGCGGAAAATAATTCTAATAAAAAGTAAACAATAGGAAAAATAGAAACATTGGAAAATGTCACAGAAATAATAATATTAAAACGTTGTTTTTTTTATATCAGAACAGCTGTAAATATCGCATCATCTGCAGGACCGGTGCTTGAACGCGGTGAACTAGAGGCCATAACTGGATCGGATAAATGCCCTCTGAGGGTGTATTCACACCCATTTTTACCACGATTTGCCGCGAATTTGCAGTTAGTAAGGAGAGTAAATACACCCTTAGGATGAGTTCACTCGTGGCGGATACACTGGGTAATACTCATCATTTACGCAGCGTGTGGATGACATTTGTTCAATCACATCCACTTTGCTGCTACTGGATTTGCTGCCGAATTTCCGCAACGAATTCCGTTGCGGAAAATCTAAAGTATTTACGCAACGTGTGAACTGGAACTTAGGGTATGTTCACACAGGGCGTATATGCTGCTAAAAGTACACAGCGTATCCGCACTGTGTGCCGCAGGGAATTCCGGCCGAAAAAACCGCACCGAATTCTGGTGCAGTTTTTCGGCCGGAATGTCAGTTGCAGAAAACTTCACAGAAAGAATGGATACTTACCGTGGCGATGCTCCTCTCCGATGTTCTGACGTCTGCAGCCCTGAGATGACGTTTCATCCCATGTGAACACTGCAGCCTGTGATTAGCTACAGGGGTCACATGGGATGAAACGTCATCCCAGGAGGCCGGCCTGGACGAAGAAACACAGAATTCTGGGTAAGTATAAGATTTCTTTTTTTCTGAGTTGCGTTTATTGCGGCGGAATTGTTGCTTTTCTGCCGCAAAAAAAACACAACACCTGCTATTTGTTTCAGATTTTACCTCCTCAATGGTGAAAACCTGTAACAAATAAGCCGCAATTACGCAAATGCAATTGACATCCTGCGGATTAAAAAAAACAAACATCTCATCCACTCTGCTGCTACTGTATTATGATTCAGATTTTGTGCAACAAAATCCGTTGCGGAAAATCTGCAGTATTTACGCTACGTGTGAACCCACCCTTAGGCCCCATGCACACTTCCGTTTTTTTGACGCTCCCATTGTTCCATTCCGACAAAAGTAGAGCATGTCCTATACATGTCAAGTCAATGGGTCTGTCAAAAAAACTGAAGGCACACGGAAAACATCCGTGTGCCGTTCGTGTGTGATGGAGCCGTTGCCTAGCAATGGCCGGGCGGGCAGAAGTACAGAAGAGAGCAGCCTCTTCTCTCTATCAGTGCTGGATAGAGAGAAGGGGCAGCCCTTTCGGGCAGAGCATCCGCATCGATAGAAAGAAAAAGCATTTCATACACACCTCGGCCGTTGTCTTGGTGACGCGTCCCCCTTTTGACATCCAGTCCGACCTCCCTGGATGACGCGGCAGTCCGTGTGACCGCTGCAGCCTGTGATTGACTGCAGCGGTCACATGGGATGAAATGTCATCCCGGGAGGTCGGATTGGAGGAAGAAGCAGGGAGTTCTGGGTAAGTATCAACTTATTTTTTTCTGAGTTGGGGTTTTTGTAGGAAATATTAGAAATCTATATTGTGAGCGCCGCGCATGGTACTCACTGTCCAGTGGTAGTCACTGTCCAGGGTGCTGAAAGAGTAACCGCCAATCAGTGCAGCCCCTTATCTCTGTCCAGCACTTAACTCTTTCAGCACCCTGGACAGTGACTACCGCTGGACAGTGAGTACCATGCGCGGCGCTCGTAAACGGAAATGCGGAAGTGTACACGGGAGCCACACTGATCCAATCACGGACACACGGATCTGTGAAAACGTCCGTGAAAACGGTGATGGAAGTGTGCATGAGGCATTAGCTGGAATACCGCTTTACTTCTGTGATGTAACTCATCAGCAGGACACATTTTTTTTTGTGTTAAAAAAAAATTAAAATTTTTTTTTTCTGTGTTAAAAAATAATTTAAATATTCTACTTGGCAACAACGACTGAAATGAAGCAAAAACAAAGCAATGCCCTCCGCAAACATTTTCTTATATAAAAGAACCTTTGAGAATGACACTTAAATAAAAGAAAAAAATGATATATATATATATAAAACAAAAGAATGAAAGTTGCCAGGAAGAACTTTTGAGGATGACATTTTCATAAAAGAAAAAATAAATTAAAAAAATTATATTTTTTTCAGCAATAAATATCATCATGTTATCTGCCTGACAGGGGTCTTAAAACTGTGATAGATGCATTAAAACCCGGCATGGTATTTTTTGATTGGCTGTAAATTTATTATATTGAATGCGGAGCTGTCAGCGACCCGACTGGAATCATTAGTAGCAGAACTGCAATGGAAAAATAATAGTTTATAAAATAATTTATGTTTTCGCCACTTTCTCCGGCATCAGGCTGCAGCGAAGCTCTTCTATGGCTGTATATCTCGCCGTACAGTGGATGTGAATTTTTTTTTTTAAATTGATTTTCTATCTAATTTATCGCGTTTGTCCTCTGAATTTTCCAGATCGGAGCAGGCTGGCGCTGCAGCTGTCTCTAACACAACTCCAAGGTGTTCTCTAAAACCTTTCCCCCGATCAACAGCTTCTTGCAAAGCGATACGATTATTGAGTGAAGGTCAAATAGAAGAAAATGATACGGTGTGTGTGAGATAATAGCCGTCTGCCTATTTGCTTAATTACAAATTATAAAAAATTGTGCTAAGTGATCTCATTTTCTTGGGATCTGCGAGCGTAATGAAACTGATCTGGCGTGCAGTGGTATTATTTATTTATTTATTTTATGAATTTATTTTTTGCATTTTTTATAACACGTCCATCTGGTGCGGAAACAAAAATAACAATTTGCAAAAAAACGATCAAATTAAGTAAAAAAAATTGTATGGAATTTTCAGAATTTATCATATTTTGAAAAAAAAATTACGGAATTTTATCATGTTACGCGCTATCCCTCACTGCTTTCTCCAAGAGTCTATATTGGAGCCGGCCTTACTTGACACTTTTTGACACTTTTTAAGAGAGTATAGAGAAGGTAACAACACTTTATGTATGTTATAATTTTTTCATTATTGACCCATCCTTCAAGGATGACTAATATCAAATGCTCAAAGGTCATCTCTTCTCTCTGTCAAGGAATCACTACATGAGCAATTCCCCAGAGTGCAAGTTTATGGAAGGAATTGCTATACGAGCAATTCCCCAAAGACAGCTGGAGACTGTCTGGATTAAGGGTGCAGGTAAATCAGCTACGTACCTCAAGTCCGTCACCACTCTGGTCAGGAGAGTCTAAGGCTACTCTATGGTTTTCGCCAGAGCCCACAGCAAGGCAGGTTGGATTTGACTGCATAGAACACAGGTTGCTTTTACAGAATACGGTGTTGGACAGGAGGTGCAACGGCAGGCAATACCAGAATGGATAACCAGACAAGCCAGAGGAGTAATCCGTACAAAACCAGGAGTTACTAAAAGTCCAAATCAGTGAGCAGAGGGTAATTCAAAGACAAGCTGAAGTCCAGTTCAAAGAATCCAAACAGTCAAGGTGATACAGGGTGTAACCAGGAGCTTGATCAGAACATGCATACACAAGAGAATAACAAGCAGCAATGAGCAGACTGAACAGATTCAAATACTACACTCTTGGCCCTGATAGGTAGCAGTCAGAGAAATGAGATTGGCTCTGCATCCCAAACCAGGGCCACCCAGAAGCTTGGCTAGTAGTCATGACAATCTTAAAGTGACAGGGGTTTCCTAACACTCTCCACTGGTGTCTCCTAGCACAAGCCTAATGAAGGAATAACCCATATCTCCCAACTTTGGAATTCCGACATTTTAAGCACTCTTAGTCCATTTTGGGGCACATTTGCATAAATTCCACCCATTTTAGGTCCATTTTGTGGGACAATCCTGCAGAAAAAAAAGTGTTGGGAGGTATGCTAACTGCCAAAAAAGTTGGTTACTGGAATGCTGTTGCCTTTATGTTCTGTTAGATACAAGGCAAAGGATATAGACCAGAGACAGAGAGGCTCCTAGAACATGCTTCCTCTTAAAGATGTTGTCCATGATTAAAAAAACATGGCTGCTTGTAAATAATAATGGGATCTCACTCAACATAAACGTGTGCAGGCCATTGTGTTAGGATGTTGACCAGAGAATGGGGGTTGAGACTGAGCAATGCAGCAATTTTTTTTAGCACTTGGCCATATCCCCTGAATACATAGATTAAGCCAGGGGGAACAAAATACTGTAAGCTTTGGGAGTCCGTTGGAATTAGTTTTTTTTTGTGGCCATGCATTTAGATGTCCATAATCGTTAATAAAAAACACCCCGTCAGTAGCATTGCATTGGCTAATTGAGATTTGCAAGCCCTAGATAAAGCATATAGATATGGCACCAGAAGCAAGCTTAAAGGGGTTGTCTAGTTTAGAAAACCCATTTTCATACAGCCTACTAGGGAATTTTGAGTTAATAGAGGGGGGTCATCTGTTTAGGATTCTCACTCACACATTGATATGATCTCACACACACATTGATATGAATGGACACTGTGTAATGCCTCATCTTTCCTGTGGTGGCACTGCAGGGAAATAGAACACTTACTGCCAGGTTTCCCCACAGATCACAGCTAATCACTGGGAGTCCCAGCAGGGGGACATTTTGTGATCAGCTTATAGTCAAGGAACTTTCTTATCTGGGTCCCTCTGACAGGCGTGTTTTGTGTGGTGCCATCCTCAGTGTGCAGTAGGGTCTCCCTCCATTGTCGGCAGGGTCCCACACTTTTAACTCAGTGTTCTAAGGTTGTCTTCATGTTTACACATGTCATTGTTTCCTCACTTTTCAGTTTTGCTATGATTTTGACTAAAATGACTTCATTCTGATTGTAGTTTTGCAATAATTGGGGCAAAACTACGATAAATCTGCGTCAAAACCACAACGTATGAAAAATGTTTTCAAGAAAGCGTAACAAGGGTGCATTTTTTTCATAATTTCTTCCAATCAGCCTTCCTATTTGGTAAGAAAGCTAAGTTCACTAGAGCAGCAAGAGGCAGTGTCCACACCTTGCAGTTTTGATGCAATTTCCATAAAATTGTGGCAAAACCGTTATGTGTTCATTAAAAAAAAAGGAGAAAACCCATTTCCTGATGTGCCTGTGCTCTCTTCCATGGTTCCTGCACTTGAGGGACTTAGCTGCACAGCCTGTTGAATAGGCAGAAGCAGAATGTGCAGGGAGAAGCAGTGCACAGCTCTATAGTCTCTGCGCAGGAAACAGAGAATGGCGCCCTGTGCGGCTGCACAGGTCGCACATAGTTGAGGCAATGCATATACTGCACTTACAGATTAGACACATACCCTACTCACACATGTCTAGGTTTCTTAATCATAAAATATTAGGCAGAATGGCCCTTTTAACAATCCAAGAATGCTAAGGGGGAAAAAGCCAAACATCTTAGTGCTGTGTATTCTGCCTTTATCACCAAATCTCCTCCAGAAAGCTTCCGGTTTTGTGTAAATGATGCAAGGCTATTGCCAATCAATTATCTCTGCATCTCCCTGTAGTGGGCATGAATTTTCAGAGTGCTTGTGACATGCTGCATGCTGCTGCAGATTGCAAAGTCTACAGCCTCTCCTGGGCATTTTCCTGCACCTTACGCCCATTGCATTACAGCTCTACAGCGTCTGATGAATGTTATCTGACCACACATTTCTATGTAATGACTGGTCAAGGCATCATGGGACATGTAGTTAACAGAGCTACTGCCTGCAGTCAGTGATTCAAGATAACGGGTAGAAGCTGGAGTATTTTTTTCTGAAAATCAAGTTTAAGGTAGCATAGGGGGAATTTAAGAAAGCTGTTATAAATTGGGACAGGTTAGAAAGTGGTGGAGATGCTTTAATGTCTGGAGGAGTTTTTTTGGTTTTGTCATATATATATATATGTATGTGTATATATATATATATATATATATATATATATATATATATATATATATATATATATATATATATATATATATATATATATATATATAAATGTCATTGCATGACTTTCTTTAGAAATCAAGGAAGGCTAGCCTGGGGTAAGGATGTAGTCAAGGTCAGACAGTAACTAGTACTAATTCCCAGTCTCGAAACGGTGCATCAAATATGACCCTGTCTACTGGCCACGAATACTAGTTGGTTGACAATTAGCAGAGGCACCAAACTATCAGCCTACTGAAAACGACAAGACACAAGTCCGGCCTGGGACAATACTCTAAAAGACGCTTTGAACGGTTTAAAAGATGATTGATGGCCTGTCAGATAAAAGTCCCTTTTTATGCTTCCTCTGCTGCCAGAACTTTCAAAACCTTTCTTTCTATTTCTCCTCGATTCCTTTTTGCAATTCAGATTTTCCCAGGATGGACGGGACATAAAGAAAAGTTTCATATTTTCAAATACTCCTGATAAATAGCTTGCAGAAGGAATGAATAATACTGGAATCTGCCGAATATAAAGACTCAGAAAACTCATTCATTCGTGCTCCTAGAATATCCAAACAGTTTCAGAAATGAATGTGCAAAAGCAAAAGCTTGAATGAGAAGGAATCTTCCACATAACCTTAAAGGGGCAAACCAATGCATATTGAAGCTAGGAATTTGGCCAAGTTATATATTCATATGGCCGAGATGCTCGCTCTGCCATATGTAAACGAAGCTTAAGTTATGGACAAGAATATAACTACTATAATACTGCTCCTATATACAAGAATATAACTACTATAATACTGCTCCTATATACAAGAATATAACTACTATAATACTGCTCCTATATACAAGAATATAACTATTATAATACTGCTCCTATATACAAGAATATAACTACTATAATACTGCTCCTATATACAAGAATATAACTACTATAATACTGCTCCTGTATACAATAATATAACTACTATAATACTCCCCCTATATACAAGAATATAACTACTATAATACTGCCCGCCCCTATATGCAAGAATATAACTATTATAATACTACCCCCTAAATACAAGAATATAATTACTATATCACTGCCTCCTATGTACAAGAATATAACAACTATAATACTGCTCCTATATGCAAGAATATAACTACTATAATACTGCCCGCTATATACAAGAATATAACTACTATAATACTGTCCCCTATATACAAGAATATAACTACTATAATACTGCTCCTATATACAAAAATATAACTACTATAATACTGCCCCCTATATACAAGAATATAACTACTATAATACTGCCGCCTATATACAAGAATACAACTACTATAATACTGCCCCCTATATATAAGAATATAACTACTATAATACTGCCCCTATATACAAGAATATAACTACTATAATACTGCCCCCTGTATACAAGAATATAACTACTATAATACTGCCCCCTGTATACAAGAATATAACTACTATAATACTGCTCCTATATATAAGAATTTAACTACTATAACACTGCCCCTATATACAAGAATATAACTACTATAATGCTGCCCCCTATATTCAGGAATATAACTACTATAATACTGCCCCTATATACATCATAAGCCATGACTAAGGACCTAGCGAAGGTCTGAAACGCGTAGGCTACCGCCTTTCCACTCCTTCTCTCTGTACTCTGGATTGACCTACCTGTCACTTTATTTTCTCGTAGCCCCTGTGCTTCGATTTTAACCGAGACTAATTAAACTTGGAAACTAGTTTTCCGTTTTACTAAAAACTTCACTCCCAGCGCTGGTTCCAACTTCCCTGGTTCTGCTGTACTATAATACTGCTCCTATATACAAGAATATAACTACTATAATACTGCCCCTATATACAAGAATATAACTACTATAATAATGCCCCTATATACAAGAATATAACTACTATAATACTGCCCCCTATATATAAGAATATAACTACTATAATACTGCTACTATATACACGAATATAACTACTGTAATACTGCCCCTATATACAAGAATATAACTACTATAATACTGCCCCCTATATACAAGAATAACTACCATAATACTGCTCCCTATATACAAGAATATAACTACTATAATACTGCCCCTATATACAAGAATATAACTACTATAATACTGCCCCTATGTACAAGAATATAACTACTATAATACTGCCCCCTATATACAAGAATATAACTACTATAATACTGCTCCTATATACAAGAATATAACTACTATAATACTGCCCCTATATACAGGAATATAACTACTATAATACTGCTCCCTATATACAAGAATATAACTACTATAATACTGCTCCTATATACAAGAATATAATTACTATAATACTGCCCCTATATACAAGAATATAACTACTATAATACTGCTCCTATATACAAGAATAGAACTACTATAATACTGCCCCTATATACAAGAATATAACTACTATAATACTGCTCCTATATACAAGAATATAACTACTATAATACTGCCCCTATATACAAGAAAATAACTACTATAATACTGTCCCATATGTACAAGAATATAACTACTATAATACTGAACCTATATACAAGAATATAACGACTATAATACTGCCCCTATATACAAGAATGTAACTACTATAATACTGCCCCTATATACAAGAATATAACTACTATAATACTGCCTTTATATACAAGAATACAACTACTATAATACTTCCCCTATATACAAGAATATAACTACTATAATACTGCCCCTATATACAAGAATATAACTACTATAATACTTCCCCTATATACAAGAATATAACTACTATAAGTGCTTCCCTTCTCTCTATCAGTGCAGGATAGAGAGAAGGGACAGCACTTTCCCTAGTGAAAGTAAACAAATTTCATACTTACCGGCCGTTGTCTTGGTGACGCGTCCCTCTTTCGGCATCCAGCCCGACCACCCTGGATGACGCGGCAGTCCATGTGACCGCTGCAGCCTGTGATTGGCTGCAGCCGTCACTGAGACTGAAACGTCATCCTGGGAAGCCGGACTGGAGACAGAAGCAGGGAGTTCTCGGTAAGTATGAACTTCTATTTTTTTTACAGGTTGCTGTATATTGGGATCGGTAGTCACTGTCCAGGCTGCAGAAACAGTTACTGCCGATCGCTTAACTCTTTCAGCACCCTGGACAGTGACTATTTACTGACGTCTCCTAGCCACGCTCCCGTAATTACGGGAGCCCCATTGACTTCCTCAGTCTGGCTGTAGACCTAGAAATACATAGGTCCAGCCAGAATGAAGAAATGTCATGTCAAAAAAGCAAGACGCATCCGCAGCACACATAACATGTGCATGACAGCTGCGGACTTCATTGCGGAATTTAGAATCTCCATTGAAGTCAATGGAGAACTTCCGCAATGAGTCCGCAACCAGTCGGCCACTGGTCCGCAGCCTATGCTCCGCAGCGGAATTTTCAGCCTCGTCTAAACGAAGCCTACTAAAAAGAAGTGGAAGGCAATGGAGAAACGGCTCCGCTGCGGATTAACAAATTCAAGAGCAATTCCGCCACGTGTGGCTTTGCCCTAATACTGCCCCCTATATTCAAGAATATAACTACTATAATGCTGTCCCCTATGTACAAGAATATAACTACTATAATACTGCCCCTATATACAAGAATATAACTACTATAATACTGCTCCCTATGTACAAGAATATAACTACTATAATACTGCCTCCTATATACAAGAATATAACTACTATAATACAGCTCCCTATGTACAAGAATATAACTACTATAATGCTGCTCCTATATACAAGAATATAACTACTATAATACTGCCCCTATATACAAGAATATAACTACTATAATACTGCTCCCTATATACAAGAATATAACTACTATAATACTGCCCCCTATATACAAGAATATAACTACTATAATACTGATCCTATATACAAGAATATAACTACTATAATACTGCCCCTATATACAAGAATATAACTACTATAATACTGATCCTATATACAAGAATATAACTACTATAATACTGCCTCTATATACAAGAATATAACTACTATAATACTGCTCCTATATACAAGAATATAACTACTATAATACTGCTCCTATATACAAGAATATAACTACTATAATACTGCCCCTATATACAAGAATATAACTACTATAATATTGATCCTATATACAAGAATATAACTACTATAATACTGCCCCTATATACAAGAATCTAACTACTATAATACTGCTCCTATATACAAGAATATAACTACTATAATACTGCTCCTATATTCAAGACTATAACTACTATAATACTGCCCCCTATATACAAGAATATAACTACTATAATACTGCTCCTATATACAAGAATATAACTACTATAATACTGCTCCTATATACAAGAATATAACTACTATAATACTGCCTCCTATATACAAGAACATAACTACTATAAGGGCAAAGCCCCACGTGGCGGAATTGCTCTTGAATTCCGCTGCGGACACTCCGCAGCGTTAATCTGCAGCGGAGCCGTTCCTCCATTGCCTTACACTTCTTTTAAGTAGGCTTCGTCTAGATGAGGCTGAAAATTCCGCTGCGGAGCATAGGCTGCGGTGCGGAATTTGGTGTCCGCAGCATACAATGGATGTTGCGGACCAGTGGCGGACTGGTTGCGGACTCATTGCGGAAGTTCTCCATTGACTTCAATGGAGATTCTAATTTCCACAATGAAGTCCGCAGCTGTCATGCACATGTTATGTGTGCTGCGGATGCGTCTTGCTTTTTGGACATGACATTTCTTCATTCTGGCTGGACCTATGTATTTCTAGGTCTACAGCCAGACTGAGGAAGTCAATGGGGCTCCCGTAATTACGGGAGCGTTGCTAGGAGACGTCAGTAAATAGTCACTGTCCAGGGTGCTGAAAGAGTTAAGCGATCGGCAGTAACTGTTTCTGCACCCGGGACAGTGACTACCGATCCCAATACACATGTATCTGTAAAAGAACATATAAGTTCATACTTACCGAGAACTCCCTGCGTCTGTCTCCAGTCCGGCCTCCCAGGATGACGTTTCAGTGTAAGTGACGGCTGCAGCCAATCACAGGCCAAGCACAGGCTGCAGCGGTCACATGGACTGCCGCGTCATCCAGGGAGTTCGGGCTGGATGCTGAAAGAGGGACGCGTCACCAAGACAACGGCCGGTAAGTATGAAATTCTTTTACTTTCACTAGGGAAAGTGCTGTCCTTTCTCTCTATCCTGCACTGATAGAGAGAAGGGAAGCACTTAAACCGCAGTACGCAGCAGCTAGTCCGCATCAATTTACTGCACATTTTGGGCAGATCCGCCGCAGAATCTGCAACGCAGATTCTGTGCGGCATTGATGCGGACAGCTGCGGAGGAAAACCGCCACGTGGGGCCATGCCCTAATACTGCCCACTATGTACAAGAATACTATTATAATGTTTATACACGTGATGTACTGTATATAATTTGACATATTAGCAGTTGTCCTTAAAGGGAACCTGTCACCAGGATTTCACCTATTAAACCATCAATAACTGGTGGAAGTGGGTGAAAAATAATCTTTATGTAACCTAATTATCTTCTAAGTCGGCTCTGTAGCTTTAGTATTCTTTTTCTTAGTGTTCCAGCACCGTATGCTAATGAGCATGAGTCATATCTTCATTCCTTAACCTTTCCGAGTTAACCCCGCGTCCTTACTTTTGATTGACAGATCCTCACCACCCCCCAGCACACTCAAAATCCTGTGCTTGTGCATCGATGTCCGTGCGCACAACCGGACACCATATCGGTGCATACATAGTAACTAGATTTGAGGCCCGGACTAAGCAGGGAAGGGTGTCGGACCAAACATGACGGGCACATGCGCGCTATCTCAGACGAGATTTCGGCATTCATGGTGAGCACGTTTTTGCCGGTGGGTGGGCATAAGAAGAAGAACGAACGAGACTGCCGGATTATTACCATAAAAAGCGTGAAATGTTTACAAATTGTTATTCACGGCCGGAGGAGGAGTTTAGGAGAGGGGATAACGGCAATGAACTTTTGACAGCAGCGGCCAGCGAGGGGTGAGCGAGTTCAATAGGTGAAATGCTGGTGACGGGTTCCCTTTAAATACGTCCCATCATTGCACATTTTATTTTTCCTTATCATTACTGATTGATAGGTTGTGAGTTCGTCTCATGATTTCATTTACAGATTATAATCCGTTTCAGGATAAGCGGGGGAAGGTCACCGGGCAGCGGGTCACGGCGCGGTCGTGTTACATTATCTCTTCATTAGTTGTGTGAAATTGTTCATTATGGTGGGGGCGTCAGATAAACGGTTAAATCCTAAACGAAAAGTTTGTACTGATTTATTAATCCTGACAGAGGCTCCACTCAGGATCAAAACTTTGATATTGTGCCACAGCAATAAATGATTTATCAGTGACTGAGGTGAAGTCGCTCCGGCGTCCTAATCGTCTGATATTCCAGATGTTGGCGGCGTTGTGTATCATTTGTTTCCTGAAACACCTGCCACAAATTCACGCCGGACCTGGAAAGACTTTAATCCTTATCGAGATCATATCTCATATAGACGTGCGTGATTAACACACTTTCCCGGGGCAAAATATGACCTAGGTATGGAGGTAGCGGAATAATATTACTCATTACTATGTATTACTGGCGTCACGTAGCGAGAGGAGGGCGGTGATTATCACCCGCATATTAATTGTCTGAAGAAAGTTTAGGCCAAGTTTACTGGAGCGGTGATTTTCAAGTTGTGTTAGAAATATTTTATATATTTTTCAGTGAGAAAAGTGATATGTAGCAGCTAAAAAAAACATATTAATGTAAAACAATAAAAATAATAATATTAAGAAGAATAATAAGAAAAATGATAAAAAAAAATAATAAAAAAAGTTAAATTTTTACTTGTTTAAGATAAATTAATAAATTATGAATTATTTTTATTACAGTCATTTGTTTTCCAAAATAAATAAAATGGTGTAAGGCCGGATTCACACAGAATTTTAAGGAACATTCTAAAAAAAAAATAAGAAAAAATAAAGTGGAGATTTTAATTTGTTTAGGATAAATTAATTAATTATTAATTATATTACAATAATTTATCATTTCTAAAAAAAAAAAAATTGGTGAAAGGCCAGATTCACACCGAATTTTTTTTTCATGACAAGAAAATTTATAATAAAAATAAAAGCATAATAACAAATAATATAAACGCAATTTTTTTTCTTTATTTTAACAAAAAAAAAAAAAGGAGAACTGGAACAAGAAACACAACTTTACTATTTTGCTTTACATTTTTTGATTGTTTTTCTATTTTTCCTTTAAATTGCTAGCTTTTTTTAATCTTTCAGATATATCTGTTGTAAAAATAAATCCAGAGGAAAAAAATATACAATCCAAGGGCTTTCTTCGCACACAAAAGTGTCTAAAAAAAATGGTGCGGCTAAGAGGAATAGTAAAATGCACCAAATTTATTAAAGATGTGCGCCATTTTAATTTACCCAATATTAGCGGATGGTTTTATTAGCCATAAGGTGGCGTAATTATTATTATTATTTTGTTATCATCAGCGGCACGTCACATGACTGATCTACAGAAGAACAAAAAGCAAACATCTCCCTCATAATTTATTTCCATCGACCATTATCTCTCCGTAGACAGCGCTCAGTATATCCAAAAGCTTCATCATTTTTCTGGTCAGCTGATCCCATGGCTTCATTTGCATATACACCCTAATGAAAGCAATTAATCATATCTGAAATGCTGAATTAATTTTGGTCGTAGTTTAGTAGAGAAAATAAACAAGGAAACAAGAAAAGTTTTGTAATTAACAGCCGAAGTAATGAAAATAATTTTTATCAACCTGTCTGGATGTTCTATTGTTTGTGATAAGACTCAAAATTGCAACGGGGTTTATCGAAATATTTTGTCTGGAATAATTTACTAACAGAGCTCCAAGTCCCCTGCATAGACATAGAGCTTCATAATAAAATTCTAGTTGCTCTCAGTCGCCACTAGGGGGAGCTCAGGAGCTTACTGCATACTGGTTTATGATTGAGTTCAATGTATAAACAGTATGCAGTAAACTCCTAAGCTCCCCCTAGTGGTGACTGCAGGCAGGCAGAAAATGATCATAGAACTCTTTGTCTCTTCAGGGGATCTGAAGATCTATATCAAAGAACGCTATAAAGCTATATCAGGAAATTATTCAGCACATTATTTAGATTGCCCCATGACCTAACTGTTTCGGATTGCCTTACATGGAGTACACTTACATCATGGTGATCGCACGGGTACAGAAGCTGCGCCTGTGCGATCAATAGCAAGAGCCCAGCTGTAATTGCCAGCATCAGAGCAACTTCTAATCCTGGCCGTTTAACCTCTTAGATGCTGCTGTAAATAGCGACTGGGGCATTTATTTTAGCAATCACATCTTCAAGTCTCCTAGTGGGACAAGAAAGGAATTTAGTAAAAAAAAAAAAAATTCTCCCGCAAAATAAAATTCATAAATAATCTCCCTTTTTACAATAAGGGCATGACCACACGTGGCGGATTTCCTCCGCAACTGTCCGCATCAATGCCGCACAGAATCTGCGTTGCAGATTCTGCTGCGGATCTGCACAAAATGTGCAGTAAATTGATGCGGACTAGCTGCTGCGGACTGCGGTAAAAGTACTTCCCTTCTCCCTATCAGTGCAGGATAGAGAGAAGGGACAGCACTTTCCCTTGTGAAAGTCAAAGAAATTCATACTTACCGGCCGTTGTCTTGGTGACGCGTCCCTCCTTCGGCATCCAGCCCGATCTCCCTGGATGACGCGGCAGTCCATGTGACCGCTGCAGCCTGTTATTAGCCTGTGATTGGCTGCAGCCGTCACTTAGACTGAAACGTCATCCTGGGAGGCCGGACTGGAGACAGAAGCAGGGAGTTCTCGGTAAGTATGAACTTCATTTTTTTTACAGATACATGTATATTGGGATCGGTAGTCACTGTCCCGGGTGCAGAAACAGTTACTGCCGATCGCTTAACTCTTTCAGCACCCTGGACAGTGACTATTTACTGACGTCTCCTAGCAACGCTCCCGTCATTACGGGAGCCCCATTGACTTCCTCAGTCTGGCTGTAGACCTAGAAATACATAGGTCCAGCCAGAATGAAGAAATGTCAAGTTAAAAAAGCAAGACGGATCCGCAGCACACATAACATGTGCATGACAGCTGCGGACTTCATTGCGGAAATTAGAATCTCCATTGAAGTCAATGGAGAAATTCCGCCATGAGTCCAGCACTGCTCCGCAACAGACAGAGCATGCTGCGGACACCAAATTCCGCTCCGCAGCCTATGCTCTGCAGCGGAATTTTACGCCTCGTCTAAACGAACACTGCTAAATTAAAGTGTAAGTCAATGGACAAACGGCTCCGCTGCGGATTAACGCTGCGGAGTGTCCGCAGCGGAATTTAAGTGAAATTCCGCCACGTGTGAACCCAGCCTTAAAATATATTATTGTTATAAAATAAAAAAATAAAAATGGGCAATTGTAACGAGTAGTGGAACAAATATAACACGTAATTTATACCAGAAGGCGCATGGCGTAAAAAAAAAAAAAATTGTGGTGGGTTTATTTATTTTTGCCCGTACTCAACAAAAATTACTCAAACAATTATATGGAATCCAAAATTGTAGCAGTAAAAACTACAACTCGACCTGCAAAAATCAAGTCCCGCAAAAAAACAAGCCATAACACAGCTACATTGACGGAAAATGAAAAAGTTATGGCCCTTGGTATGCGGTGATGAACAAAAGAAAAACAGCTCGGTCCTCAAAGCCAAAAACGGTACTAAGGGTAAGTGCACACGTAGTGCTTTCAGGCGTATTTCGGGGCGTTTACGCCTCGAAAAACGCAAGCATAACACCTACAAACATCTGCTCATTGATTTCAATAGGAAATACGGTGATCTGTTCCGACGGGGCATTTGTTTTACGCCTCCGTTTCGAAAAACGGCGCTTAAAAAGAAAACAGCTCAGTATTTTCAGACGTTTTTTGCTAAGTGTGTGAACATACCCTAAGGGTTAAACCAAATAGAATAGCATTCAAGGGTGGAAATTCACCCAGAGGATCTGCATATATTTTTAACACTAGGGAAACTTTTTGGTAAAGGGGCACACATTCACATGTACTTTAAATGGTGACATTTATTAAGCACATTGCACCGAAAAATGGAGGTTACAGACGGGCACCACATTTCTCGTATTGCTTTTTTTACGCCTACCACTAGGAGGAGCTTCAGAGCTTTCTGTAGATGTATTATTGAGTTCAATGGGAACTGTATAAATTAGTAAGCAGTGAGCTCCCCCTAGTGGTGACTGCAGGCAGACAGAATTTGATCATTTACCTCTATAGGCATGCAGGGGATTTGTAGCTTTGTTTCAGCAAAATGAAGCCTGTAAAGATATACAGTACTAAGAAATGCATCAGACCAGCATTTTAAGTACATTTGGGTTTTCCTTATATGTAGTATAACCCACAGTAGGGTGTGGGGTGTTCAATGTGGACAACCCCTTTAAGTAATCGGAATATGTGGTGTTTAGTTGTATCTGGAGCAGCGGAGACTATTTCAGACTCGTTCATGTTGTAAACTAATATGAACGAACATTTTCAGGCCCCCCCTCTGCTTGGCAACTATTGAAAGATTCATTAGGTCGTTGAGAAGTGGCGGCTGGAATGTTCTAAATTTATCTCAAATTATTTTCCTGGAACTAAAAGGTCATTGCCGAGCGATGGTCCCAAGGACAACACAATAATTATTAGCACGGAAGATAAAAGGTGGCGGAAAATGAATATCTACCTCCGTGATTATAAAGTGGCGCCGATCCAAAGTTCTGATTGCTCCGACTATGTGCGCAGTGCTGAGAATACTGAGACCGGAGGACGGAGGAGAGGCCGGAAGTCTAATCCATGCAGTCCTATGTAAAGAAAGCTTAAAGAGGCTCTGTCACCAGTTTATAACGTCCCTATCTCCTACCTAATCTAATCGGCGCTTTGATGCTGATAACTATTTTTGTTTTTTTATAAAAAAACATTTATTATTGACCAAGTTATGAACATTTTTCTATTTATGCACATTTTTTCTAATTGCCCAAGTGTGCGTTTTTTTCCTATTCACTAAGTGGACGTTGTATAGAAAAGTGTATGACGCTGACCAATCAGCATCATACACTTCTCTTCATTCCAGCCCAGCCTGATCCACAGCACAGCGTGATCTCGCGAGATCACGCTGTGACGTCACTACGTCCCGCAGTAACGTCACCGGAGCGACGGAAGACTGAACAGACATCGTCTCCACCTGGGCTAGGACGTGCAGGATCTGCAGCGGCTGGAGGCGATGTCTGTTCAGTCTTCCATCGCTCCGGTGAAGGACCTGCGAGATGTAGTGACGTCACAGCGTGATCTCGCGAGATCACACTGTGCTGTTCATCAAGCTGGGCTGGAATGAAGTGAAGTGTATGACGCTGACTGGTCAGCGTCATACACTTTTCTATACAACGGCCACTTGGAGAATAGAAAAAAAAAACGCCCAGTTGGGCATTTAGAAACAATTTGCATAAATCGAAAAATGTTCATAACTTGCTCAATAATGTTTTTAAAAACCAAAAAAAACAGTAGTTATCTACATCAAAGCGCCTAATAGATTAGGTAGGAGATAGGCAAGTTATAAACTGGTGACAAAGCCTCTTTAATCACTATAGGATGAGAAATTCTGCAACGTTCTCATATACTGTAATGTACGAGGTAACGGTGTACGGACTCAGTAGAAAGTCTATGAGCTGTACACAAACTGCTCGGCTTTCCGTGAAAAGCCAATCAGAAATTAAGTGGCTCAGCGCAACCCGAGCACTTCTGCCGCTTCATTTTAGCGATCGGTGGGGGTCTCAGTGCTCGGACCCCCACCGATGAAAACTTCTGACATGTCACTATGATTAGTTTAGTCATCCTTTAACCTGAACTTGAGAACTGTATAAATTAGTAAGCAGTGAGCTCCCCCTAGTGTTCACTGCAGACTGCAAGTTTGGACCCATTTAGCCCCTGACTACATTTTTGGATTATTTTTCTGTACTGCATACTCGGCTCTGCTGCATCTCGGATACTGACGCTGTATTGTGTGACTACGCCTACGTATTGTATGACTGCGCCTACGTATTGTCCCTTTGTACTGCATACTCGGCTCTGCTGTATCTCTAAGACTTGGTTTGTCTGACTACTCTCTCATATTCTTATGCAATCAGCTCTGCTATTCCGCTGCTACTATTTCTGGTACATGGATTGAGAGTCTATTTGTTGTAACCTGTAGTAACTCTACCACTATATTCTCTGGTCCAGTTCATTTTCCGCTTATGCATCTCCAGAGAATTACCCACCGACATGTTTTAGGCACCCAAGTCCGAGCCCCAGCAGAACACCTTAGACCCTAAGCAAAGTTGCGGGAGAAGGGGGGATGGGTTTGGTGAATAGCGTAGTCTGGTAACATATACCTTGTGTCTAAATATATTTTTATTATATATATATATATATATATATATATACATATATATGTATATATATATATATATATATATATATATATATATATATAGCGCCATTAAATTCTGTAGCGCATATACAGTGAACTCCCCCTAGTGGCAGCTTCAGGTAACCAGAATTGTATTATTTCACTCTATGACTGTGTGAAGGGAAGCTGTGGAATAGGTTCAGTGTAGGCCCCCCTCTCATTAGGAGCCCCAAAGCAGTGGTGTATTGAGCCTATATGTTATATAACCTCAGCCCAGCACTTTACTGTCTATCTTCACTCCAGTTGTACTTACATTTGGCAGCTGGAAGAATCTTTTTGGAATTTTTAACTATCTTCATCATTTCTAGTTTCCAAGTTTCAGTCATATCAGGATGTTTTATGAAGAACAATTAAACTTGGAAAATATGGGTCTATAATAGAGCTCCATGCCACATTTTATACCTCTTGGAGCTCTCGCGGTTAATAGCGTCCACTGTAAATATTGGTTTATGGACCATTTAAAGATTACAGTAAATTGCCAAGTCGCCATTTATGGTCTAATCCGTTTCAGGCCGTGACTTCTTCTTTTCTGTTCTTCATATAAATAATGATCCATCTTAATAGTAACTATTCACTACACTCACTAACATTAATATTAATGTACATCACACAAGGTATGACCCTGTGGAAGAAGTGTCCCCTTCCATATAGAAGCGCTGGCTATACATTGTTTTAACCCCACTCTCTCCTTCGCCAGCAGTAGATGTATATTAGATGTAGATGTTGTGTCGATTTGGGGTATTTTTCCTCCCCTCTGTTGCTTTCTATGCTTATTGGGTGGGCGGCTCTTCCTGGTGTGATGTGAGAGCTGTACTGTATGCTCTGAGACAATCAGATGCCTACACCTGCAGCTCCTTCTTCCCTCTCACAGCATGCAGTCACAGACACACTGAAGGAGAGAAACTACAGCTGCATCCCCCTCCTCTCCCCTGTTTCCTCTCTTCTTTTTCCTGTTTTATACTAGACAGATCTTTTGGGTCACTGAGGAGGTTTCTGAACATTTACAGAGAGCCTACAGTCAGGAGAGGAGGAGCTACAGGCGGATGACGCTTTATTCGTTGCTGTTTCTTCACATTTCCTTCTTGTCTTGGATGGTTTAAAAAGAGCTGCATAATTTTTCTTATGTTTCTGTTGTCTACTAAAGAGGATCTCTCGACTCTCCTTTCACATCTGTTTTAGTAAGAATTAAGTTTCTCAAAAAATAACATTTCTTTCAACATTGTGTTGTGTAGTTCCTCTGTTGTTCTTCCTGGAAATGTAAGAATAAGAACTGGGTTTTACCATTTCCCTTGTCAGTGGGGTGTGTCCTACATACTCTGTCATTTCCAATCACACTCTGATAATTTCAGACTGTGTAGAGTTGTGACGATTAAGGGGGAACCTAATATGTACATCTTGTTATGTTTTATGACTTTTATTTGTGCCTAATCGTTATTTTTTTATGCGTGTTAATTTTTTAACCAATTAATTTGCTTGACTGTTTCTATAACTCCTATAGCAATAAATAGAGAGAGGCACCTCTCCAATCATTCTCCAACAGGATGCGGTGGCCTGCGGTTCGTGAATGTGCCATAAGTGTCTAAGATGGGAATAATCCATCAAGGCCTGGGTATAAAATCCTTTATGACATGTGACATTAAGGATTAAAGGGCTTTTTTCATTTTCTCTTTGCATTATATCTAATCTATCTATCTATCTATCTATCTATCTATCTATCTATCTATCTATCTATCTATCTATCTATCTATCTATCTATCTATCTATCTATCTATCTATCTATCTATCTATCTATCTATCTATCTAGCTATCGTACTTTATATATTGCAAAGAGAAAATGAAAACGGCCCTTAACCCCTTAATATCACCTGTCATAAAGGATTTCATACCCAGGCCCATTTATATTATTCATATACATTATACTACTTTTTTCTTACATTATATATATATATATTTATTTATTTTATATCTATCCTTTTTTTTTGTCCAGATGTCAAAAATTCTTTGTGGAATCCTACAATGTGTGGGAATTTAATGAGAATTTTAATGTGGTGTAAAATGTATTAATTCAATCTACTTGAAACTTCAGACATAAAAAATGCCCTTTGTAGCTATAGACTGAATTTTGACAGGTGACTTAAAAAAATCTTCCGTGTTTTATTCCTTTATTTTTTACCCTTTTTATGCGTTGCCCTTGTATAACCCTAACACTAATAATGTCGATTACTGCAAATATTCCCTGCAGACGTCTGATCGCGGTCTGAACTATATTATTACAAGACGTTATCTCTCCTGCGCTTATACAATATTGTCCAATTATAGCACTTGGGGAGGTCTCTTCTGCCTCGTCGTATTGTCAGCCGTCACCCCAATGTTGCTGATCTACGTTAATGATGGATAAGGAAAGCACAATGGCCCTCATTTATTAAAGTGTTTACCTCAGTCTTTGGCGTAAATCGCAACTTTTCAAAAGTTGCATCGGTACGGGACCAAATTTGCGCAATTTTTTTAACTTTTTCCCTTTACTAGTCAAATTTGAAAAGTGACTGCAAAAGAAGGCGTGGTCTCCCAGGAGACGTAGTTTATTAACTGGAATAAGGGAAAATGGCGCAAATTTACAACCACTCATAGAACGACTTTTTTACATATCTAAATGTTCAAAATGCCAGGTTCACGTTGCATTTTAGCCCTACGTTTAGCGTGTACGTCGGAATATCTATATCTCTATTCCATCCTAAGAGATCTTGCCAAGAAACCGTATACCGCGTGATATACATGTACTTGAACATGGGAGCCTATGTGTGACGGAAGCCCCTGTATGGCATCTGCCAGAGGTATACGTTAAATGTAAACCTCGGAGAGCTTCCCCAGGGCCGGTATTTCCAGGAAGGCCATTAGGTAGCACTCGGCGCAGAAATTCCATCCCTGGGGACGTCCCCGATGTCACTGTCTATATATGGACAGTGATGTCAGGGGCTTTCACCTACGTAAACTCCAGCCAATGCATCGGTAGCGCTCTAGCCGAGAACACCTGGGACTGGAGAAGCACCTGACGTTACTGTTCATTTGTTCAATACCCGGTCAGAACGCTTTCGATGCTCTGGCCAGGGTCTCCAAGGTTTAAAGCCCCCAACATCACTGTTTATATATGGACAATGACTCCAGGGGCTCCTCCCGGAGCTGAATCCCCAGCCAGAGCTGTTCCGATGCTCTGGATGGGAACTCTGTAGTTTAAAGCCCCTGACATGATGGTCCATGTCTGGAAAGTGTAGTCAGGGGCCTCCCCGAGAAAAGCGCTTCAAGTAGCGCTGTGCTCGGGGTGTTCAGGCAGCATATCCCACTGTATGCCTATCGCTACCCTCCGTCGGAGGTATTTGTCAGGACTCCTCCCGATGTAGAGTATACCTGTGATGGAAGAAAAATAATGTGATGTGAACAGGGCCAAATTTATTAAGAAGCATGCAATAAATTTGGCGCAAATCTCGCCAACTTTCCTCTCCACTTTGACGCGAAATACGCCAGTCTTTGTAATTGTGGGCGTCTATACAGTATTAAAGGATAGGCATTGGTGGACTATCACTAGGGGTCTGACTGAGGTTTACCGGCCTTAAACTACAAATAGCCCACCATGCAGCCTCTGAAGAAAGCAGAGCCAGCAGGAGATGAACTGGCAGGGAGGGTACATTGGTCAGACCTTTGCGTACCAGACATTTGTTGGCATACCCTGGCAATATAGCACCCATGTATATTCTGACACACCCCTTTAAGTAGCCATGATTGTCATTGCGGTATAGGGAAGATGTATCAATATTTTATATGATGTCTAAATTTAAATAAAAAAATGGGTATAAATTGGACCAAACTTTGATGAATTTCACACGTGGCATTATATATCGGGTGCAACTTGTTAAACATACATCTCTCCCTTATGCCACCTCCTGGCTGGTGTATAGGTATGCCAAACTTTGCGCTATAAATGGTCCACGGCTTTGATAAATTTGCGGCATTTTCTGACTCCTCATAACTACACCAAACAACTGTTGAGGTCAAATCAAAATGTGTCCAAAACACATAGTAAATTTGGCGTACGCCATTTTTTTCTCTACAATTTGACAAACCATTTTTTCTAGATGTGTCACCGCCAACAAGATGATCACAGGGAGTCCTACTACTGAGATCCAAAGTGATCAGCTGTAATCTACATGAGCACCGAGCAGCAAGTGTTGAATTTCCCTGCAGTGTCACCACAGGTGAATTGAAGTATTACACATTTCCCATTTAAATGAATGGGCTGTCCATGTAATGCACGGAGGTCCTCCAGGCTGAGAGAGACTTTTTGTAGCCGGTCTCTACTTCACTGACTAATAGATGGAGATAACAAATAAGGGATCCCTCAACGGGCTGTCATTTGGAATATGTGTGTCCCATACAGTCTAATGGTAACTCACGCTTTGATCCTCTATCTTGTACCCTACTGTGTAAAATTGTGTGGCTCCTGGTGCGGGGAGAGGATTTTTGTAATATTTTATAATAATATGAGGCATAATATGTTCTTCATATGCAATATATTTATTGGGCTTTTTTCACAGCAGAGAATACTGGGTGATGGGTGGCAGGAGACTGTGGGCCCCTTTTTTAAGACTAATTTTCATGGGCCGCCGACAGCTGTACAACCTGTAGTGCCCTGACAACGGCCCTGACCCCCTTTATTAACAGAATGCCCTAATCGGGTATTTGAAATACGTTTACTAAAGTAGACAATCCCTTTAAGGGGCTAGAGCTGTGGCTGTGACTGTATCTATGATACATCACATAAACGGGAGACGGGTAGATGTACAATATCCAGAATGGGCAAAAAATTAGTTCTTCAGGTAAAAAGAAAACTACGGACGATATATGAAGTGCTATACGGGTCTTCACTTTAGTTCTTACTGAGGTTGTAGTTTTATCTATGCAGGTTTATTGGTTTGTTCCTTGCGCTCTAGTGTTTTCTCCTTCCTGCTTTATCACTGAATCCGCCCTGGAGACCATATGTAGGCACCGGGCTCAGAACGCACACAGCCCGGGATTAACCGTCCCCGGGAGGATCAGGTTACTAACGTCTATCTGCTGGATCAAGGGAGATGGAATAGAAACAGCAGAACATGAACGTCTCCCTACTCAAGACTCTGGACCGGCTATAAAATGTATTTATATTTTTACCGTCATATACACCAGACCATTAATCTGGAATGGACTTTATTGCCCATCGCTTAAGATCTGCTTATTGTGTAGCATACAATACCTGGGGCACATGGCAGCGAGACGAGACCAGTCTTTAAAGATTTTCAGGAACCTTAAACCTTGTGACTGTTTCATATGATTATAGTTTATGACATGTAGCAGAAAATATGTATAATTACTGGTAATGTTCCCGTCTCCTGTTATTCTACTTTACTTTTAAAAGACAATCTAGTGCAGCTTAAAGTATAAGGGCATGACCACACATGGCGGAATTCCTCCGCAACTGTCCGCATCAATGCCGCACCTAATCCGGGTTGCGGATTACGGCTGCGGATCTGCACAAAATGTGCAGAAAATTGATGCGGACTAGCTGCTGCGGACTGCGGGAAAAGTGCTTCCCTTCTCTCTATTATCAGTGCAGGATAGAGAGAAGGGACAGCACTTTCCCTAGTGAAAGTAAAAGAAATTCATACTTACCGCCCGTTGTCTTGGTGACGCGTCCCTCCTTCGGCATCCAGCCCGACCTCCCTGGATGACGCGCCAGTCCATGTGACCGCTGCAGCCTGTGCTTGGCCTGTGATTGGCTGCAGCCGTCACTTACACTGAAACGTCATCCTGGGACTGGAGACAGAAACAGGGAGTTCTCGGTAAGTACGAACTTCATTTTTTTTTACAGATACATGTATATTGGGATCGGTAGTCACTGTCCCGGGTGCAGAAACAGTTACTGCCGATCGCTTAACTCTTTCAGCACCCTGGACAGTGACTATTTACTGAAGTCTCCTAGCAACGCTCCCGTCATTACGGGAGCCCCATTGACTTCCTCAGTCTGGCTGTAGACCTAGAAATACATAGGTCCAGCCAGAATGAAGAAATGTCAAGTTAAAAAAGCAAGACGCATCCGCAGCACACATGACATGTGCATGACAGCTGCGGACTTCATTGCGGAACTTTGAATCTCCATTGAAGTCAATGGAGAAATTCCGCCATGAGTCCGCCACTGCTCCGCAACAGACAGAGCATGCTGCGGACACCAAATTCCGCTCCGCAGCCTATGCTCCGCAGCGGAATTGTACGCATCGTGTAAACGAACACTGCTAAATTAAAGTGAAAGTCAATGTAGAAACGGCTCCGCTGCGGATTAACGCTGCGGAGTGTCCGCAGCGGAATTTAAGTGAAATTCCGCCATGTGTGAACCCGCCCTTATAGTAGTTATATTCCTGAATATAGGGGGCAGTATTATAGTAGTTATATTCTTGTATATAGTAGCAGTATTATAGTAGTTATATTCTTGTATATAGGGGCAGTATTATAGTAGTTATATTCTTGTATATAGGGGGCAGTATTATAGTAGTTATATTCTTGTATATAGGGGCAGTATTATAGTAGTTATATTCTTGTATATAGGGACAGTATTATAGTAGTTATATTCTTGTATATAGGGCAGTATTATAGTAGTTATATTCTTGTATATAGGAGGCAGTATTATAGTAGATATATTCTTGTATATAGGGGCAGTATTATAGTAGTTATATTCTTGTATATAGGGCAGTATTATAGTAGTTATATTCTTGTATATAGGAGGCAGTATTATAGTAGATATATTCTTGTATATAGGAGGCAGTATTATAGTAGATATATTCTTGTATATAGGGGCAGTATTATAGTAGTTATATTCTTGTATATAGGGGCAGTATTATAGTAGTTATATTCTTGTATATAGGGGGCAGTATTATAGTAGTTATATTCTTGTATATAGGGGCAGTATTATAGTAGTTATATTCCTGAATATAGGGGGCAGTGTTATAGTAGTTATATTCTTGTATATAGGGGCAGTATTATAGTAGTTATATTCTTGTATATAGGGGCAGTATTATAGTAGTTATATTCTTGTATATAGGGGCAGTATTATAGTAGTTATATTCTTGTATATAGAGGGTAGTATTATAGTAGTTATATTGTATATAGGGGGCAGTATTATAGTAGTTATATTCTTGTATATATGAGGTAGTATTATAGTAGTTATATTCCTGAATATAGGGGGCAGCATTATAGTAGTTATATTCTTGTATATAGGGGCAGTATTATAGTAGTTATATTCTTGTATATAGGGGGCAGCATTATAGTAGTTATATTCTTGTATACTTGTATATAGGGGCAGTATTATAGTAGTTATATTCTTGTATATAGGGGGAGTATTATAGTAGTTATATTCTTGTATATAGGAGGCAGTATTATAGTAGTTATATTCTTGTATATAGGGGCAGTATTATAGTAGTTATATTCTTGTATATAGGGGGCAGCATTATAGTAGTTATATTCTTGTATACTTGTATATAGGGGCAGTATTATAGTAGTTATATTCTTGTATATAGGGGCAGTATTATAGTAGTTATATTCTTGTATATAGGAGGCAGTATTATAGTAGTTATATTCTTGTATATAGGGGCAGTATTATAGTAGTTATATTCTTGTACATAGGAGGCAGTATTATAGTAGTTATATTCTTGTATATAGGGGGCAGCACTATAGTAGTTATATTCTTGTATATAGGGAGCAGTATTATAGTAGTTATATTCTTGTATATAGGAGCAGTAATAAAGTAGTTATATTCTTGTATATAGGAGCAGTATTATAGTAGTTATATTCTTGTATATAGGGGCAGTATTATAGTAGTTATATTCTTGTATATAGGGGGCAGTATTATAGTAGTTATATTCTTGTACATAGGAGGCAGTATTATAGTAGTTATATTCTTGTATATAGGGGCAGTATTATAGTAGTTATATTCCTGAATATAGGGGGCAGCATTTTAGTAGTTATATTCTTGTATATAGGGGCAGTATTATAGTAGTTATATTCTTGTATATAGGGGCAGTATTATAGTAGTTATATTCTTATATATAGGGGGCAGTATTATAGTAGTTATATTCTTGTATATAGGAGGCAGTATTATAGTAGTTATATTCTTGTATATAGGGGCAGTATTGTAGTAGTTATATTCTTGTATATAGGGGGCAGCATTATAGTAGTTATATTCTTGTATATAGGGGGCAGTGTTATAGTAGTTGTATTCTTGTATATAGGAGCAGTATTATAGTAGTTATATTCTTGTATATAGGGGCAGTATTATAGTAGTTATATTCTTGTATATAGGAGCAGTATTATAGTAGTTATATTCTTATACATAGGGGGCAGTATAATAGTAGTTATATTCTTGTATATAGGGGCAGTATTATAGTAGTTATATTGCTGAATATAGGGGGCAGCATTATAGTAGTTATATTCTTGTATATAGGGGGCAGTGTTATAGTAGTTATATTCTTGTATATAGGGGGCAGTACTATAGTAGTTATATTCTTGTACATAGGGAGCAGTATTATAGTAGTTATATTCTTGTATATAGGAGGCAGTATTATAGTAGTTATATTCTTGTATATAGAAGGCAGTATTATAGTAGTTATATTCTTGTATATAGCAGTATTATAGTAGTTATATTCTTGTATACAGGGGGCAGTATTATAGTAGTTATATTATTGTATATAGGAGCAGTATTATAGTAGTTATATTCTTGTATATAGGAGGCAGTATTATAGTAGTTATATTCTTGTATATAGGGGCAGTATTATAGTATTTATATTCTTGTATATAGGAGCAGTATTATAGTAGTTATATTCCTGAATATAGGGGGCAGCATTATAGTAGTTATATTCTTGTATATAGGGGCAGTATTATAGTAGTTATATTCCTGAATATAGGGGGCAGCATTATAGTAGTTATATTCTTGTATATAGGGGGCAGTGTTATAGTAGTTATATTCTTGTATATAGGAGCAGTATTATAGTAGTTATATTCTTGTACATAGGGGCATTATTATAGTAGTTATATTCTTGTATATAGGGGGCAGTATTATAGTAGTTATATTCTTGTATCTAGGAGCAGTATTATAGTAGTTATATTCTTGTATATAGGTGGCAGTATTATAATGGTTATATTCTTGTATATAGGAGGCAGTATTATAGTAGTTATATTCTTGTATATAGCAAGCAGTATTATAGTAGTTATATTCTTGTATATAGGGGGCAGTATTATAGTCGTTATATTCTTGTACATAGGGAGCAGTATTATAGTAGTTATATTCTTGTATATAGGAGCAGTATTATAGTAGTTATATTCTTGGACATAGGGGGCAGTATTATAGTAGTTATATTCTTGTATATAGAAGGCAGTATTATAGTAGTTATATTCTTGTATATAGGGGGCAGTATTATAGTAGTTATATTCTTGTATATCGGGGCAGTATTATAGTAGTTATATTCTTGTATATAGGGGGCAGTATTATAGTAGTTATATTCTTGTATATAGGGGCAGTATTATAGTAGTTATATTCTTGTATATAGGAGGCAGTATTATAGTAGTTATATTTTTGTACATAGGAGCAGTATTATAGCAGTTATATTCTTGTATATAGGGGCAGCATTATAGTAGTTGTATTTTTGTATATAGGAGCAGTATTATAGTAGTTATATTCTTGTATATAGGAGCAGTATTATAGTATTTATATTCTTGTATATAGGGGGTAGTATTATAGTAGTTATATTCTTGTATATAGGGGGCAGTATTATAGTAGTTATATTCTTGTATATAGAGGAAATATTATAGTAGTTATATTCTTGTACATAGGAGCAGTATTATAGTAGTTATATTCTTGTATATAGGGGCAGTATTATAGTAGTTATATTCTTGTACATAGGCGGTAGTATTATAGTAGTTATATTCTTGTATATAGGGGCAGTTTTATATTAGTTATATTCTTGTATATAGGGGCAGTTTTATAGTAGTTATATTCTTGTATATAGGCGCAGCAGTATAATAGATATATTGTAGTACATAGGGGGCAGTATTATATTAGTTCCATTATTGTACCCTCTTAGTCCAGTACTTTGTGATTTCTTATCTTCCGTGCTCAGTCCCATAGTTCTGGGTTGCAGTTGTTACATTCTTGTAATGTTTTGTATGCAGTGTCTGTAGGTATCACACCAAGGAACATCCACCCTATAGGTAAATAACATTATAAATGTTTCCATTAAGATACAATTGCAGGTTTATTGATTCCCAGCTATATGATTATTGATTCATGTGGTTATATTACAGTGTTGTGTTGCTGTGAGTGCAGGATTTCTATAGCAGATATTCCCTGCTGTAGACATGCTGCTGGAATATACAGGGTTTAATCAAACGGTTTTAAGAATTATTATTGCTATATGGGACTGGAATGCTTGATGCTGAGACGGGAGAATATGTTGTTTTTTTTAAGATGGGGCACCATAGCCAAATCAAACTAGGCACCAACATTGTCCCCACTGTCTAGCTATGTGGCAAACACCATTATATAATGCATTGCCCTGAGATAATTAACATGTGACTGCAGTTGCCATCAGTTGCTTTGTATCAGCTGCCTATAGAATAGGTAACATGGCAGGCTAGTTGCATATATTGGGACCTAAAACCTAATAGATCTGACTTTTTCTGGGAATAGCTCTATCACGTTTGCAATACATTCGTAGCTTTTGCGACAGTCACAGAAAGCTGCAGCCATTATCGGGTGTGTAAACTTTCGCAAACCATCATTTTTATTCCTCCAAGGTATTTTGAATAATAAATGAAGCATATTTGCAAATAGCCTTGATTAAAAATCTCTTACCGTTTTGTGTATTGAGATATTATGCAGATTTATGTGTCTCCAAGGTTACAGACTACAGACAAGCTCTGTGTGTAGTCTGATCCCGCAGTCATGTGTTTCTCTTTTCCCTCTGCTCCCATTTCCACTGTCTGTTGACGATCAAGCAAATGGGACTAAGGGCAGATACAGACGAACGTTGCGTTTTTGCGCGCGCAAATAACGCTGCGTTTTGCGTGCGCAAAAAACATTTGACAGCTGCGTGTGTCATCCGTGTCTGATGCGCGGCTGCGTGATTTTCGCGCAGCCGCCATCATAGAGATGAGGCTAGTCGACGGCCGTCACTGTCCAAGGTGCTGAAAGAGCTAACTCTTTCAGCACCCTCGACAGTGAATGCCGAACACAATATCGAAAAACCTGTTGAAAAAAAAGAAAAAGTTCGTACTTACCGAGAACTTCCCGGCCGTTGCCTTGGTGACGCGTCCTTGGTGACGCGTCCTTGGTGACGCGCCTCTCGACATCGGGCCCCACCTCCCTGGATGACGCCCAAGTCCATGTGACCGCTGCAGCCTGTGCTTGGCCTGTGATTTGCTGGAGCTGTCACTTGGACTGAATTGTCATCCCGGGAGGTCAGACTGGAGGAAGAAGCCGGGAGTTATCGGTAAGTCAGAACTTCGTTTTTTTTTCTACAGGTTCATGTATATTGGGATCGGAAGTCACTGTCCATGGTGCTGAAACAGTTTAACTCTTTCAGAACCATGGACAGTGACTATCTCCTGACGTCGCGTACCGATAATTTTTTTGCCGGGTTCGGCCAAAACGAGTTCGGCCGAACCCGGTGAAGTTCGGTTCGCTTGTCCGGCTTCGCTCATCGCAAAGACACTCCGTTTGGATGTTCGGAAACAGAAAAGCACGTGGTGCTTTTCTGTTTACATTCATCCTTTTGACAGCTGGTGCGCTGTTTCAGTCGGTTCGCACGGAAGTGCTTCAGTGCAACCTGCGTGGTTTTCACGCACCCATTGACTTCAATGGGTGCGTGATGCGCGAAATACGCAGAGTTATTGAACCTGTCGCGCTTTTTGCGCAGCAGACAAACGCTGCGCAAAAAGCACGGACTGTCTGTACTGCCCCATAGACTTGTATTGGTCCATGCGTGCCGCGTGAAAACCACGCGGCCCGCACGGACCGAATACACGCTCGTGTGAATCCCCCCTAAGGAAGCGGAGTAAGACATTTTTTTGGAGATGTCATATGTATTGCATCAGTCATTCCTTGTCCTTTCCAGCATGTATACAGAAGTAGCAGAGCTAAATATGTCCTTTAACTATTTATGTTGTGCACTCACTCAGTTTACATATTGCAATAGGTTTAGCTGCAGTCCCATGGGAAATCACAGATAATCCATTGTGATTTCACCATGCGTTGTACCAAATGACAAAGTCAGCTCTGCTATATCGTTCATGCTATGGTATTTTGTATAATCATGGATCTGAAATATTACAGTCTGTTGCACGGTACACCAGGTCCCATGAGTTTCCAGCTCCACTCGTCATCACAAGCATACATACAGCTGATCAGTGCGGAGCATTTTCCTAATGTCCTGGGGGATCTTCTTGCATGGATGACCTTTGCTCTGTCAAGGTCGAACCATCCATTAAAAAGAAAGCAGCTCACAATTCTCTGCTCCATCATCTGCTTGAATGACATAGAAATATGGATACAGATGTAGCAGACATGAGTTTGATATTTGGCACACCTCATATCGCAATATGTGGGGTTTTACATGGTACTGGAGGATAAAATTACTGCATTATGTTCACAGAATTGCAGTGATGCACAGATGACATAGGCCCTCATGACAAATTCAGCGCTGCTACATCTGGCCAGGCGGAAAATCGCAAAAACATGAATGCGTTTACAGGCAATAATTCCGTTGGTCACTTTTCTGTCTCCAGATTATGTCATGCTAATGGGAGGGATCATTTTGCATGTCATTGATGGGGAAAAATGCCATATTGTGAGCCTGTGCCCAGCTGGCATCTCTTGTCACCGCCATATGGAGTAATAAGCGTCAACCCTGCAATGTTTCTTATGTGAAAAATCCTAAATCCTAGACAGGTGCCGTCCCATAGGGGATTTCTTGTGTTAGTTACACATATAAATGTGTTATGTATCGTAAGTAAACATGTTTAGACTTAAGGGGGAAAATGAAGTGAAGGTGTGGATCATCTCACCACCTTCCCTGCTATGTGTGTGTGTGTGTGTGTGTGTGTGTGTGTGTGTGTGTGTGTGTGTGTGTGTGTGTGTGTGTGTGTGTGTGTGTGTGTATATATATATATATATATATATTAACAGCTTAATGCAGAAAGAATAACAGGATAGGATCAAATGCTTAACATGGCAGCTGTGTAGCGGGTTCCATGTTTAAAGGGGTTCTTCATCAGGACTCCCTCCCTTAGAGAATGGTATCTATATCACACTATATCAATGCCCACAATAGCAGCCAATAAAAGTCCCACAAAAGTTCCTTATTGGTGGCTAGAAGAAGTGAGACCCGCCCCTTAGACTTTTTAGGAGCAAGGCTCTTCCCGTTTCTCAGAAGTCAGGGCTGTAGTAAAGTATCATGTGATAGTCTGGTAAATGGGGCCCCATGGATACGATTGGTGAGTGCACCGGGAGCCGAATGTAGGGCTCAAACGCAATAGATAAAGAGTCTTACCTTTTAATTGAGTACATTAACATTATTAATATTTTTTACTTTATGCGGAAAGGAAACATATTTAATTTTTTTTCTAATTAGTTAGAATTTCTTTTTGTCTAATATTTTTTATTCTATTCTCTTTTTATAATTATGAGAGCAGCCATCTTTCCCAAGTTGTGGACAGGAGTATCTGAAAATTTCTTTACAGCAAGCAGTAAATTAACTCAGAAAGTGATCAATTGACTTCTTTGGGAGAGTGTAGTGAGCATGCTCTGTAACATGTCCAGAGAGCATTGTGCAGTGAGAGGGAGGAAGAGCTGTCCCTAACTACTACTGTCAATTGTGTGATCCGGTGTAATTTTCTTTACCGCAGGTATCTGGACTGCAGAAAATTGAATCAGAAAGTGACCTATTGACTTCTTTGAGAGATTATAATGAGCATGCTCTGCAACATGTCCAGGAGGGGAGGAGAGAGAAGGAGCTGTCCCCAACTATTACTGTCAAAAATGTGATTCTGTGTTATCAGTTCTATAATAGAGGTGTAACCGTTCATTGTAATCCTGCCCTCTGATGATAATAAGATGACTTTCCCCAATGTGCACAACACAAGAGTCTCAGCCAATTGCGAGGGCTCATGGGTCAGTGTGAAATTTGCAACTTTTCAGAATTTTGTTTTTAATACAGTGACATCTAAGGGTAAAGAGTTTTTTGCAGGATGAAATTTCTGCCGTTTGCCGCGTTTTTCACAGAGTCCGTCCGTCCCCCCCCCCCCCCCCCCGCAGACATTGAGCGCCTCGGCCAAAAATGCAGCGAAAAAAGCTTTCTCTACCTCCCATTGATGTCAATACGAGATCAGAGACGTAAACCCCCGAAGAAAGGGCATGTCGCTTCTTTTTCCCGCGAGCCTATTTTACCGCTCGTGGGGAAAAAAACACCTTTACGTTTGAATGGGAGGCGTTTTCGGCCGTTTTTTGGCGTGTTTTCCAACTCGGTCTCCGCGTCAAAAAAATTGTAAAAAAACTTAGTGTGAACAGGGCCTAAAGCTCCGGGACAAAACGTTTATTACAAGAACGGGAGTCACCGACCCCTGTCCTACCTGGGGAGTCGACTGCCGCATCTAGGCATCGAGTAAATGGAGGGGTGGTCGTCTCCCTTGATTCCTATGGGAGTTACAGAAACAACCGAGCATGGCCATCTCTCCATACATTTAAACCGACTGTCTGTTCGAGACACCACCATTCTTGAAATAGACATTTGGAATCTAAGATGGCTATAGCCCTTTAAGGGGTGATTCTTTTCTGACATGATTTGCTGACAGTTGAAATTCCCATTATAATATGTTTTGTTGGATTTATTTTATATTGACACTTACCCTCCGATTCTGAATTTATCTTTGATTGACACTTCAATGTCACTGTAATGAAAGAGGTGACTACATATCCATCATTATCCCTCCAATAACACCTTTGAGGATAATATTACCGGTTCGTTCCCGGCTAGTCATGGACTGTATACTTTACTGCGGAATTATGTTTGCACTATGCAATTTACTGAGAAACATTTTCCTGCTTGTCGTGTATCTGTGATTTCAATGCTTTGTGTGGCAGATGGAATTGATGCCCGACCTGCCAACTATAAGTCGTTAGCAAGACTTATATCTACATTATTAATGAGCACACAAGAAAATGGTGACAGCACTCTGCGAACCCTAATGCCACCTAAGCCGCTAAATATGCATTACTGCTAAATCTACTTACAATAGGTTTTTAGCGCACATTTTGATCAAATTGTGTGAGCCCACCCGCCACGACAAGGCCACCATACACCCAGAACTGTGACTAAGCCTACATATATATATTTGGGGAGGGTAAGAACCAGCATTAAACTAATTAGAATCACCCAGGCAGAATGGGAAGAGCGCAAGATCAAAAATGGAGGCAGTCACTAACCCCACATATATGAATCACATAAACAACACAAAACTATGCAATTTACTGAGAAACATTTTCTTGCTTGTCG
This sequence comes from Rhinoderma darwinii, assembly GCF_050947455.1. Lineage (NCBI taxonomy): Eukaryota > Metazoa > Chordata > Amphibia > Anura > Rhinodermatidae > Rhinoderma > Rhinoderma darwinii. Next base: position 14,300,507 of record NC_134688.1, on the reverse strand, counting down.
TGTATCTGTGATTTCAATGCTTTGTGTGGCAGATGAAATTGATGCCCGACCTGCCAACTACAAGACGTTAGCAGGACCCATATCTACATTATTAATGAATTCATGTATTGTAATGGAAATAGAGTCATGATAGGGGGGGGGGGGGCATCAAAAAGACACAATTCTGAACCAACCTCTGCTCATATAACATCCTCATGTTCCCACCTCCAGGACTTCCCTATGCCTCTCGATTTTTCAGGGATTCCTTACCATAGACCATACTTGCCAACTCTCAGAATGTCTGGGAGACTTCTGGAAAAAGGGAAGACCCACTGGACTGATGGAAGAGCAGGCAAATATCCCGAATGGCCCATGTGCCCTTAAAATGTATTAGGATCTCCCTCGTTCCTGTAGTCCTTTTCACTCTTATAAACAAGGTCCTGACGCAGGAGGTGAATGGTACTGCAGGAATGTAGAAAGGTAAGAATCTGCACGTCTGGTCTGAGGTCTGTATTACTTTAGGGAGTCTAGAGTGTGTGTTTAGGCGGGTCTGTGTTCCGGGGGTCTGGTTTGATGCTCTTGAGGTGCTGTTGAACTCAAACGTTAGAGGCAAAACGTTTCCAGTGAATGGCACCATGGCCTTTGATTCTTCTCGAAGCTGCTAACTGATCGGGAGGGACCACCAATGAGAGAGATGATGTTGTGTAGGATCATTAGCCTATATGGAAATATGTGCAAGTACCCTTATTAGTAGTCTCAGGCTGAGGTCTCTTGGGTCCATCTGAGGAAATACATCTGAGGCGCATCCTCCCTCTGTACAGAACATGTACACATCTACTTTTAATTCCATCGTAATCTTTGTTCTTATCGTTGTAGACACAGAACATGTCATCAATAAGATCTAATAGGTTATTTGTGAATCATCCCATAATTAATAGACCCTAGTAGTAGCAAGTGATTGGATCCAAAGTCGGCTAGAAAGTGGTTGTCTTCTGCTGTACATTGGGGCTTATTTTTATTTAAGACCCTGGGCGCACTGGAGGATCTTCTGGTACTCTGGTGGGCCATTCCAACCCTGCTTACTCGCCTAGTTTTATTATGATAAATTCCACTAAGACGTCCCACAAAGAGCAATAATGCGGCCACATTTTAGCATTTTTACAGCTGAAAAACCCGGACTATGCTGGTCTAAGTCCTCTGCACCTGAGCCATGTGAATTTCGGGTCATGTGGCCATCAGAATGACGCTAAACTTGTTTAGCGCACCTATTATTGGTACCTTAAACGCGGCTGGAGATTGTAGCTTCTGTGGTTATCTAATGCCGATTGTATGAAATCACATCCTTTTTGGAAAAAGGGGTCAATCTTTACCCATCCAGGTGTGGTCTAACCTCATGCCTCCTGTCACCCAGCCAACAGCAAGGTGAATTCATGACCACACTGACATTCAATTTAAGCTGCGACTCTCAATAAATCAAAATGTCACAAAGCTTTAAATATTTCCTTGACCAAGTAGAATTGATTATTTTTTCTAAATGGCATTTATTCAAAAACTCTCACGAGGGTAAAAGATGTAACCCCCTAGCACCAAAATCATAACCTCTGCAATCTTTTCCAAGTCCTTTGGCCAGAGGCTACTTTTGACTTTGGCTTCATCTCTGGAGATGTTCCAGTACTTGTGAGGTTGCTTAAGAAAGTGTGTCATTAATCATGGGCCTCGAAAGGACTGTTCAGTCTGACCCACGTGGAATTTTTAAAGCTCACTGGAGAGAAAAGGATGCTGTAGAACAACGCTGTTATTTTAAACACTTGGACACTAAAAAATACTAAAAATAATGTGCTTGTCTCATGAGGTATTCTTCCATTATTTTTTTTTTACTCAAGAAGCTCCTAGAGCAATTCCACCTGAATGTCTGTAAAATAAACTTCATGCAGTTCTAACTCTGTGGGTCTTCAAAATCATGGACCGTGCTTCAAAGCACTATGCTTAAGTTGTGAAAACTGGTCCATCTCCCAGTCCCTAAAACCTTGACCAACTTGGATCCCACCATACTGAGATATCTTCATGTCTTTGGGCCTACTTGTTCTGTGACTTAACACCCTAACCACCATCATAGACTGGTGTCATGATCCACCTCATCATCTCTGGTGGATATTATAGGACCGAAAAAGAGAAATCTCATCATAGCACCACTCAATGTAGATGCTCATGAACCAGAGGTAGTAGACTGGAAGAATCTTTTTGACTCCACATGAGTAAGGGTTTAGTTGGTTGGACAACAACCTGAGGTATCTTTTGACTTTGGCTTAATCTCTGGAGATGTTCCAATTCTTGTGAGGTTGCTTAGAAAAATGTGACATTAATCTTGGGCCCTGAAAGGACCTGTTGAGTCTGACCTGTGTGGCATTCTTAAGGCGCACCGGTGAAGAGAAATGGATGCTGTAAAACAAAGATACAAAAAAAAATATGAGAAATAATGTGGTTATCTCCATGCTGCTCTAACCCTAGGAGTCTTCAAACTCTTGGCCTGTGCTCCAACATACTAAATTGAAGTGGTGAAAAGTGGTCCAACTCCCAGCCCCAAGACCTTGACCACCTTGGCTCATACCATACTAAGATCTCTTTGTGTTTTCTGGTTTACTTTCTCTTTATGACATGTCACCCTCACCACCTACATAAACTGGTGTCGTCAACCACCTCATCATCTCTAGTGGCTATTATAGGACCCAAAGGGAGAGGGCTCATCATTGTGCCACTCCATGCTGATACTCATGAACTAAACGTAGTAAGCTGAAAGAACCCTCATGACTCCACATGAGTAAGGTTTTAGGTGGTTGGAGATGAACCCATCTCCAGACAATCAAATTTTAAGTCTCTGCTCAAAATTATGTTATCTTCACTGCTTACCTCCATCCTAGTACCACCACCATCACCGCTGCCACTCTAGTCGACAATCCAGGGTGACAAAAAAGTGACAACATCCTGAGGGCCATTTTGTGGTGCTCAAAGCACTTGTCAGGTCCATTCCTCCAACATAGCATCAAGCTTTCCTAGCCTGAGTGAATGGCCTCATGTTCAAAGCCGTATTACAGATCTGTGTAGTACAGATCCATAATACGCTGCCCATACTGTACCTGTGTGTGGGTCCAATTTTACATGAAGGCACATGGAGGCTTTTGGTAAAAGTATGAATCCTAGATATACAATTGTGGCATTCCCCATTGCATGCCATATTACAAAGGTAGAGTCGCCTAAAGTATTGCCGGCCCCGGCCTGGTTCTTTGAGCCCATCATAGGAGATTATTCTGAAGGCCCACCCTCCAACTATACAGGACAAGTGCATGTCCACTTTAATTTCATCGTAATCTTTGTTGTTATCACACAGGAGTCAGACACATTATCAATAATGTCTAGTAGGTTATTTGTGTATAAGACAAAGTCACTAGAGGTAAGTGACTGGTTCCAAAATGAGCTCCAAACGTGGTTGTCTTATGTTGGACCTTCAGGGTCCATTACTGTGCCAGAGCCTGGGCCCACCGGTGGGCCAGTCCAACCCTGAGCATTGGTTCTTGGGGAAAATACGGTACCTCACAGAGGAGTCATACCATACCATAGCAGCGCACAGGGTAATCCGGCCACTGTACGGGGTCTGTACACACAATATTGCTGTGTGCATGACCAACACTGACTATTTGAAGCCTGAAGATATTCCCTTGCCCATAGGATCATGATTCTGAATTTTGAAAACAATATAAGAGCAATTTTTGGGGAGAATTTTTTTCTCTTTTCAATTGAACATTTGATCCATAAATTCTAAGTGAAATTGCTCTGAATAAAACATCAAATAAAACAGCAACCCCTGGTTGTCCCCCGCACGCAGAGCTGGTCCTTCTCCTTTAATGATTTGGAGCATAGACGTTATTTATTCCTTCTACGTTTTCTCGCCGTACACCTGACTGCTATAACAGGTGTTCCCAGAAATGTACCGGAATGGGTCTGGTGAACAGTTCTATGTTCTCGTCACTGTGATCTTGTTAAACAGCCTGAGGCCCGCGCAGCGCACAGTGGGCCGCAACGTTATATGCTAAATAAATTTAGGGAACGAATCCAGAACTCCACAGGATTATTACATTTCATTTGCAAACTTTTACTATTTTTATTACTTTTTCCTTTTTTTTCTGACAACTTTTGAAAAAACTTATTTTTACCCTTTTGAACTTGGAAAGGCAGATGAAGAACATGGCTGCCATTACAGCTCACCCACAATCTTGTATTCCATATCTATCTGTTTATGTAGTGATATATGCTCCAACTTTGTATCTTACCCAGCTTTCTCAGGCTCCTGAATGAAAAATCTACCTACTAAGGTAAAGATACAAGATTGGGACACCTCCAAATTCCGTCTACAGGAGCTTTTCTGACATCCCGTTGTAAATCCATCGTCATTAATATGGAGTTGGTTCCCCCTTTGCAATAAAACATCTTCTGGGGACTTTCTACAAGATTTTGGGGTGTGTGGGAATTTTTGCCTATTCATCCAGAAGACATTTGTGAGGTCAGACACTGATGTTGGGGGAGGGGGCCGGGCTCGTAATCCCTATTCTAGTTCCAAAGGTGTTGGATGGGGTTGAGGTCAGGACTCTGAGCAGCCAGTCAAGTTCTTTCACCCCATACTCCCCCAACCAACCAGCCAGCCAGCCGTGTGTTTATGGACCTTGTGCACTGGGGCGCAGTCGGTGGGGGAACAGAAAAGGGCTGAACCCCAAACTGTTCCCACAAAGTTGGAAGCTACAATTGTCCAAAATGTCTTGTGTGCTGAAGAATTAAGATTTCCCTTCACTGAAACTAAGGGGCCGACCCCTGAAAAACACCCCCATATCATTACCCCTCCCCCACAAAACTTTACAGCGGGCACAATGCAGTCAGGCGGGTAACGTTCTCCTGGCATTCACCAAACCCAGAATTGTCCATCAGACCACGAGATAGAGAAGCGTCACTACACAGAACACGTTTCTGCTGCTCCAGAGTCCAGCGGCGGTGGCGGCTTTACACCCCTCCATCTGACGGTTGGCATTGTGCTTGGTGATGTAAGGCTGGCATGCAGCTGCTCGACTCCCATGCCATGAAGATCAGTTTTTGTGTGAATCTTAATACCAGAGGAGGTCTGTACTCTGCAGTTATGGAGTCAGCGGAGCGTTGGTGGCTTTTCTGCACTTGCTCCTCAGCACTCGGCCCCCCGCTCTGTAACTTTGCGTGGTCTGCACTTCGTGGCTGAGTCGCGGCAGTTCCTCCACTTTAGAAGAATATCACTCACAGGTGATGCTGGAATATCTGGGAGGAAAGAAATTTCCAGAACTGACTTGTTACACCGGTGACGTCCTCTTACAGGACCGCGCTGGAGTTCAGTGATCTATTTACAACGACCCGTCCGATCACTAATGTCTGTAAAGTGACAGCAGGACGAGTGCTGGATGTTATACACCGGGGGGATGGGACTGAAGGAAACACCGGAAATCAGTGATTCAGAAGGGGACAAATACTTTTCTCCATATGGTGTTTTACTACATCAGTATGTAAATTTGCCTTTAGAATTCTAAGAAATCTGAGTGGCAAACAGCTACTGTCACAGTCCTGCGGTATGTGGACCCACTAGGCCACTCAGCCATAGCAGAGTGGTAGCTGGCCCAACAACAGTCTATGCAAAAGTCTTTAGCACAAGATTACCTGTAACAGTCCAGAGAGACGCAAGGTGTAGCAAACGCTTTGGCACAGATGGTTGGTGGCACAGATAAAGCTTGAAGTAGCAGATGGCACCATACGTGGCAGATGGCACCTGACGTGGCAGATGAGACACACACGACTCCAACAATAGGCTTAGGCTCAGGAACAAACACAGCAACAGGATACAGAATGTGGGAAGCAGGATACGGGAACACTGAGAGCAGGATACAACTAAGGGACCATTTGCAATAGGAATCTGGGTAGACAACAACACTGCTCAGGCAAGGAGTGGAAGGGCAGAGCCCTTTTTACAGTCCAGGATGATCTGGGGATTGAGTAGGTAACTTTTTGCTCCCTGGAGGGAAGGGAAGGTGGCGGGGCCATTATAGCTGACATTACAGGTCACCCTGCTTTTCATGGCCACTGAGTATCAAATCTATCTACTAAGGTGTTAAGGACCTATTAATGGGTACTTGGGGTTGTCTGGTTTAGAAAACCCAATTTCAAACACCCTTTTAAGGAGGCCCCTTATTGAAGAGCCTCATGCATTAGCCAGAGAAGAGAGCAGCTACAAATCTCGCTCTGGAGGACCCAGCATGTAATACTTAATTTCTACTGTGGTGGCACTGCAGGGAAATTGAACACTTGATCGCAGGTTCTACACAGATTGTAGCTGATCATTTGTGGTCCCAGTAGCAGAACAACCTTTAATCAACTTATTTTCGGGGTCCCTTCTAAGAAAAAGGCATTGTAAATAGAGGACAACCCCTTTAAGGAGGAAATACTGTTTAAAAGATACGTACCTCCTTTTATTGTCCTATGCAATATCCCATGGACATGGTGAAGAATGTGAGATACTGCCATCACGCGTGACAACAATATATCCTCTCTCTCCGCACGGTCGTCTTCTGCACGTTCAGCAGAAACACTGTATCGGGTTTCAGAGATAATCTGTGTATTACGTTCCTGCTGTGGCCTTTTAAACCAGCCATTGATCGGTTGCCAATATAGTTTTTTTTTTGTTTTTTTTTTAAGAACGAGTTAATACATTTGCGGCAGGAAAGTGCTGAGCTGAGTCGCTTTGTAGCGTTTTCGTGCTGCGTCGCTCTGAAAACTTCCAAAGACTGTTTATTTAAACAAACAAAAAGCAGACAGGATCGGGGATAAACGACTCGCACGGAAATAGGTGATAGTGAGAAGGAAGCGGCGGATCAGGGAACGAAAGCCTCTATCGTACTGCCGCCTGATTGTCGGGGATACAGATGTAGCAGAGCTGAGATTGGAATATGATAGAATCAATGTAAGATTATGATATGTTATTGGCGGTGTAGCATAAGGCGTCAACGTCACTCACATGACTTTATTACATCTCCGTAAAACCATCTATTGTCCATTGTACAGAGCCATAATACGGTGCTCAAAGAAATCTATGGGGTTTTCAAGAGGATGCTACTTTCCAGAAACAGCGCCACTCTTTTTCATAGGCTCTATCTAATATTGCAGTTCAGCTCCATTCAAGTAAATAAGACCGAGTCACAATACCAGAAATAGCCCATAGACAAATTAAAGCTGTTTCTGGGGGAAAAGAGAGCACTCCGTTTTCTAATCCCGGGCAACCCTTTGAAGGGTTTGTTTCATTTCTAAAAAAAATATTTTGTTATACCGTATTATGGAATTCTGGGTTAATAGAGGGGGTCCTCTGTTCAGGATCCTCATCACCTTACATAGAGTGTCTCTCTCTCTCTGGAGGACCTGTCCTGTCCTGTAATACACAGACAACACATTGATATGAATGGACACTGTGTAATGCTAAATTTTCCCTGTGGTGGCGCTGCAGGGAAACTGAACACTTACCGCCAGGTTTCCCCACAGATCACAGCTGATCGCTGAGGGTCCTAGCAGGAGTACACTCTGTGATCAACCTAGTGTCAGGGGTATAGGTATCAGGGGTATAGCTATATTGAGGTCAGCAGTAGCAGTCACACCCGAGCTCCGGTGCCTGAGTGGGCCCATTTTCCTCAGTGTTATAAATAGTATGTAGGGGGCCCTGTTACAGATTTTTCATGGGGGCTCAAGAGCTTTAAGTTATGCCATATATATAGAGTTTATTGACTGCTGTAAAATCTGCTGTCTCTGGCCCGATCGTAAAAAAATATATACGAAGAACGAAAAAAAGACAAGTAAATATCCCAGGGAGAATTTTAACCTTTCTTTGTCGGGGTTGATATAATTGCAAAACACTCCAGAAAGTTTACAAAAGATGGAACTTTGTGACTTTGTTGCACCAAGAAACACTTCTCCTCGCTCCCAGCTGTCTTGGTCCAGGCCTGTGGTTTAACTAAGATCATTTAAGTTCAGCCGCCACTTATCTCTGTGTCCTCCGCAGGAGAACAAAATAATGAGAACAATCTCAGGGTACAATTTTAAGGATTTTTTATTTTATTTATGTGGGGTTTTTTGTCACTCAATGATGTTCCTGCATGTGTTATAATAAGTCACTTTCTCAAAGTTTCAGTACAATGTGTGTGACATGTAGGTCTTCATTCCAAATACACCTGGGAATTTCATAACTAGAGATTGAGATTCACTGCCGGGTAATGATATGTTTTTAAATGCCAAATTTCTGTATTTTAGCAGAGGATACCCAGGTTATTACCAGCATGTTCCATATCACTATTTACAAGGAGATGCATAACTTATACCAGCTGTACATATATAATTATATACAGAAGATACCCAGGTTATACCAGCATGCTCCATATCACTATATACAGGAAGATGTATAACTTATACCAGCTGTACATATATAATTATATACAGGAGATACCCAGGTTATACCAGCATGCTCCATATCACTATATACAAGAAGATGTATAACTTATACCAGCGGTACATATATAATTATATACAGAAGATACCCAGGTTATACCAGCATGCTCCATATCACTATATACAGGAAGATGTATAACTTATACCAGCTGTACATATATAATTATATACAGAACATACCCAGGTTATACCAGCATGCTCCATATCCCTATATACAAGAAGATGTATGACTTATACCAGCTGTACATATATAATTATATACAGAAGATACCCAGGTTATACCAGCATGCTCCATATCACTATATACAAGAAGATGTATAACTTATACCAGCTGTACATATATAATTATATACAGAAGATGCCTAGGTTATACCAGCATTCTCCATATCACTATATACAAGAAGATGTATGACTTATACCAGTGTACATATATAATTATATACAGCAGATACCCAGGTTATACCAGCATGCTCCATATCACTATATACAGGAAGATGTATAACTTATACCAGCTGTACATATATAATTATATACAGGAGATGCCCAGGTTATACCAGCATGCTCCATATCACTATATACAAGAAGATGTATAACTTATACCAGTTGTACATATATAATTATATACAGAAGATACCCAGGTTATACCAGCATGCTCCATATCACTATATACAAGAAGATGTATAACATACCAGCTGTACATATATAATTATATACAGAAGATACCCAGGTTATACCAGCATGCTCCATATCACTGTATACAGGAAGATGTATAACTTACACCAGCTGTACATATATAATTATATACAGAAGATACCCAGGTTATACCAGCATGCTCCATATCACTATATACAAGAAGATGTATAACATATACCAGCTGTACATATATAATTATATACAGAAGATACCCAGGTTATACCAGCATGTTCCATATCACTATTTACAAGGAGATGCATAACTTATACCAGCTGTACATATATAATTATATACAGAAGATACCCAGGTTATATCAGCATGGCACATATCACTATATACAAGGAGATGTATAACATATACCAGCTGTACATATATAATTATATACAGAAGATACCCAGGTTATACCAGCATGTTCCATATCACTATTTACAAGGAGATGCATAACTTATACCAGCTGTACATATATAATTATATACAGAAGATACCCAGGTTATATCAGCATGGCCCATATCACTATATACAAGGAGATGTATAACATATACCAGCTGTACATATATAATTATATACAGAAGATACCCAGGTTATACCAGCATGTTCCATATCACTATTTACAAGGAGATGCATAACTTACACCAGCTGTACATATATAATTATATACAGAAGATACCCAGGTTATACCAGCATGCTCCATATCACTATATACAAGAAGATGTATAACTTATACCAGCTGTACATATATAATTATATACAGAAGATACCCAGGTTATACCAGCATGCTCCATATCACTATTTACAAGGAGATGCATAACTTATACCAGCTGTACATATATAATTATATACAGAAGATACCCAGGTTATACCAGCATGCTCCATATCACTATATACAAGAAGATGTATAACTTATACCAGCTGTACATATATAATTATATACAGAAGATACCCAGGTTATACCAGCATGCTCCATATCACTATATACAAGAAGATGTATAACTTACACCAGCTGTACATATATAATTATATACAGAAGATACCCAGGTTATACCAGCATGCTTCATATCACTATATACAAGAAGATGTATAACTTATACCAGCTGTACATATATAATTATATACAGAAGATACCCAGGTTATACCAGCATGCTCCATATCACTATATACAAGAAGATGTATAACTTATACCAGCTGTACATATATAATTATATACAGAAGATACCCAGGTTATTACCAGCATGCTCCATATCACTATATACAAGAAGATGTATAACTTATACCAGCTGTACATATATAATTATATACAGAAGATACCCAGGTTATTACCAGCATGCTCCATATCACTATATACAAGGAGATGCATAACTTACACCAGCTGTACATATATAATTATATACAGAAGATACCCAGGTTATACCAGCACGCTTCATATCACTATATACAAGAAGATGTATAACTTATACCAGCTGTACATATATAATTATATACAGAAGATACCCAGGTTATACCAGCATGCTCCATATCACTATATACAAGAAGATGTATAACTTATACCAGCTGTACATATATAATTATATACAGAAGATACCCAGGTTATACCAGCATGTTCCATATCACTATATACAAGAAGATGTATAACTTATACCAGCTGTACATATATAATTATATACAGAAGATACCCAGGTTATACCAGCATGCTCCATATCACTATATACAAGGAGATGCATAACTTACACCAGCTGTACATATATAATTATATACAGAAGATACCCAGGTTATAGCAGCATGCTTCATATCACTATATACAAGAAGATGTATAACTTATACCAGCTGTACATATATAATTATATACAGAAGACACCCAGGTTATACCAGCATGCTCCATATCACTATATACAAGAAGATGTATAACTTACACCAGCTGTACATATATAATTATATACAGAAGATACCCAGGTTATACCAGCATGCTTCATATCACTATATACAAGAAGATGTATAACTTATACCAGCTGTACATATATAATTATATACAGAAGACACCCAGGTTATACCAGCATGCTCCATATCACTATATACAAGAAGATGTATAACTTATACCAGCTGTACATATATAATTATATACAGAATATACCCAGGTTATACCAGCATGCTTCATATCACTATATACAAGAAGATGTATAACTTATACCAGCTGTACATATATAATTATATACAGAACATACCGAGGTTATACCAGCATGCTCCATATCACTATATACAAGGAGATGCATAACTTACACCAGCTATACATATATAATTATATACAGAAGATACCCAGGTTATACCAGCATGCTCTATACCACTATATACAAGAAGATGTACAACTTATACCAGCTGTACTTATATAATTATATACAGAAGATACCCAGGTTATACCAGCATGCTCCATATCACTATATACAAGAAGATGTATAACTTATACCAGCTGTACATATATAATTATATACAGAGGATACCCAGGTTATACCAGAATGTTCCATATCCCTATATACAAGAAGATGTATAACTTATACCAGCTGTACATATATAATTATATACAGAGGATACCCAGGTTATACCAGCATGCTCCATATCCCTATATACAAGAAGATGTATAACTTATACCAGCTGTACATATATAATTATATACAGAAGATACCCAGGTTATACCAGCATGCTCCATATCACTATATACAAGAAGATGTATAACTTATACCAGCTGTACATATATAATTATATACAGAAGATACCCAGGTTATACCAGCATGCTCCATATCACTATATACAAGAAGATGTATAACTTATACCAGCTGTACATATATAATTATATACAGAAGATACCCAGGTTATACCAGCATGTTCCATATCACTATATACAAGAAGATGTATAACTTATACCAGCTGTACATATATAATTATATACAGAAGATACCCAGGTTATACCAGCATGCTCCATATCACTATATACAAGGAGATGCATAACTTACACCAGCTGTACATATATAATTATATACAGAAGATACCCAGGTTATAGCAGCATGCTTCATATCACTATATACAAGAAGATGTATAACTTATACCAGCTGTACATATATAATTATATACAGAAGACACCCAGGTTATACCAGCATGCTCCATATCACTATATACAAGAAGATGTATAACTTACACCAGCTGTACATATATAATTATATACAGAAGATACCCAGGTTATACCAGCATGCTTCATATCACTATATACAAGAAGATGTATAACTTATACCAGCTGTACATATATAATTATATACAGAAGACACCCAGGTTATACCAGCATGCTCCATATCACTATATACAAGAAGATGTATAACTTATACCAGCTGTACATATATAATTATATACAGAATATACCCAGGTTATACCAGCATGCTTCATATCACTATATACAAGAAGATGTATAACTTATACCAGCTGTACATATATAATTATATACAGAACATACCGAGGTTATACCAGCATGCTCCATATCACTATATACAAGGAGATGCATAACTTACACCAGCTATACATATATAATTATATACAGAAGATACCCAGGTTATACCAGCATGCTCTATACCACTATATACAAGAAGATGTACAACTTATACCAGCTGTACTTATATAATTATATACAGAAGATACCCAGGTTATACCAGCATGCTCCATATCACTATATACAAGAAGATGTATAACTTATACCAGCTGTACATATATAATTATATACAGAGGATACCCAGGTTATACCAGCATGTTCCATATCCCTATATACAAGAAGATGTATAACTTATACCAGCTGTACATATATAATTATATACAGAGGATACCCAGGTTATACCAGCATGCTCCATATCCCTATATACAAGAAGATGTATAACTTATACCAGCTGTACATATATAATTATATACAGAAGATACCCAGGTTATACCAGCATGCTCCATATCACTATATACAAGAAGATGTATAACTTATACCAGCTGTACATATATAATTATATACAGAAGATACCCAGGTTATACCAGCATGCTCCATATCACTATATACAAGAAGATGTATAACTTATACCAGCTGTACATATATAATTATATACAGAAGATACCCAGGTTATACCAGCATGTTCCATATCACTATATACAAGAAGATGTATAACTTATACCAGCTGTACATATATAATTATATACAGAAGATACCCAGGTTATACCAGCATGCTCCATATCACTATATACAAGGAGATGCATAACTTACACCAGCTGTACATATATAATTATATACAGAAGATACCCAGGTTATAGCAGCATGCTTCATATCACTATATACAAGAAGATGTATAACTTATACCAGCTGTACATATATAATTATATACAGAAGACACCCAGGTTATACCAGCATGCTCCATATCACTATATACAAGAAGATGTATAACTTACACCAGCTGTACATATATAATTATATACAGAAGATACCCAGGTTATACCAGCATGCTTCATATCACTATATACAAGAAGATGTATAACTTATACCAGCTGTACATATATAATTATATACAGAAGACACCCAGGTTATACCAGCATGCTCCATATCACTATATACAAGAAGATGTATAACTTATACCAGCTGTACATATATAATTATATACAGAATATACCCAGGTTATACCAGCATGCTTCATATCACTATATACAAGAAGATGTATAACTTATACCAGCTGTACATATATAATTATATACAGAACATACCGAGGTTATACCAGCATGCTCCATATCACTATATACAAGGAGATGCATAACTTACACCAGCTATACATATATAATTATATACAGAAGATACCCAGGTTATACCAGCATGCTCTATACCACTATATACAAGAAGATGTACAACTTATACCAGCTGTACTTATATAATTATATACAGAAGATACCCAGGTTATACCAGCATGCTCCATATCACTATATACAAGAAGATGTATAACTTATACCAGCTGTACATATATAATTATATACAGAGGATACCCAGGTTATACCAGCATGTTCCATATCCCTATATACAAGAAGATGTATAACTTATACCAGCTGTACATATATAATTATATACAGAGGATACCCAGGTTATACCAGCATGCTCCATATCCCTATATACAAGAAGATGTATAACTTATACCAGCTGTACATATATAATTATATACAGAAGATACCCAGGTTATACCAGCATGCTCCATATCACTATATACAAGAAGATGTATAACTTATACCAGCTGTACATATATAATTATATACAGAAGATGCCTAGGTTATACCAGCATTCTCCATATCACTATATACAAGAAGATGTATGACTTATACCAGTGTACATATATAATTATATACAGCAGATACCCAGGTTATACCAGCATGCTCCATATCACTATATACAGGAAGATGTATAACTTATACCAGCTGTACATATATAATTATATACAGGAGATGCCCAGGTTATACCAGCATGCTCCATATCACTATATACAAGAAGATGTATAACTTATACCAGTTGTACATATATAATTATATACAGAAGATACCCAGGTTATACCAGCATGCTCCATATCACTATATACAAGAAGATGTATAACATACCAGCTGTACATATATAATTATATACAGAAGATACCCAGGTTATACCAGCATGCTCCATATCACTGTATACAGGAAGATGTATAACTTACACCAGCTGTACATATATAATTATATACAGAAGATACCCAGGTTATACCAGCATGCTCCATATCACTATATACAAGAAGATGTATAACATATACCAGCTGTACATATATAATTATATACAGAAGATACCCAGGTTATACCAGCATGTTCCATATCACTATTTACAAGGAGATGCATAACTTATACCAGCTGTACATATATAATTATATACAGAAGATACCCAGGTTATATCAGCATGGCACATATCACTATATACAAGGAGATGTATAACATATACCAGCTGTACATATATAATTATATACAGAAGATACCCAGGTTATACCAGCATGTTCCATATCACTATTTACAAGGAGATGCATAACTTATACCAGCTGTACATATATAATTATATACAGAAGATACCCAGGTTATATCAGCATGGCCCATATCACTATATACAAGGAGATGTATAACATATACCAGCTGTACATATATAATTATATACAGAAGATACCCAGGTTATACCAGCATGTTCCATATCACTATTTACAAGGAGATGCATAACTTACACCAGCTGTACATATATAATTATATACAGAAGATACCCAGGTTATACCAGCATGCTCCATATCACTATATACAAG